>NW_026849022.1:0-401788 GCF_030867785.1 Colletotrichum acutatum | reverse complement strand
TACAGAGGATTGATCGCCGACACCCGCTAGTCGCGCGGCTCTCCCAGCAGGGACAGCAACAGACGAGACTACAACGGACGGCTGAACTTCTGCCAAGATGCGGAAGACCAACGTTCCTCCAATCACAGTACCTGCCAAGCTCACAGGATCAGATAGTAGTTCAATGCAAAGAAGAGGCTGCGAAAGCTTTCGAGCGCTGGCTAAAGACAGTACCGGAAAGCCATATGATCGTCTTCTCGGACGGCTCCAGGGCGACGAACGGAGCCGTGGGGTACGGCTTCGTCATCTACCGAGACTCCAAACGCATAGCGCAAGGGTGCGGCCGACTCGGACTAGCAGAAGTGTTCGACGCCGAGGTCGAAGGGGCGCGAACCGGCCTCAGAAGGGCTCTGCTCACCAATCGCGGTCATCCAATCCACATATGTATCGACAACACCAGCGTTATACAAGGCATCCGCGGCAAGGCGCCGGACTCGTCACAAGACGCGTTCCTCGAAATCCAAGAAGCGGCCAGGATATTTGATATACGGACGCACTGGTCCCCGGGACACCAGGGCATCGAAGGAAACGAGGCCGCGGACCGGCTGGCCAAAGAAGGAACGACACTGCCGGCGCGGATGGGTCAAATGGCAACACTAGCGGGCATCAAGCGGCTTGCAAGGGAAAAATTACAAAGCCAGCACAGGAGATGGTGGTATAAAGAGCGAAGGCCGCGGTACGCGGACTTGGGGCTTGAGGCAGCTCTGTCCAGCCCTCCTGAACTGGCCTTGCCGCGGGCTACGTTACATCACCTGCTGGCGGCACGATCGGGTCACGGGGACTTCGAGCAATATCACCGACGTTTCAACCACGACGACGCTCTAATGATGTGCTCTTGTGGAGAGGCGAAAGACGTGGACCACCTGGTCTACTGTCGACTAACGCTGGCGAGGAGGCAACGGTGGCCGACCCTCCACTCTCGCAGTATGCCCGAGCCCATAGGTCCTATGGGATCTCTCGAGGCCTACTTCAAGAGATTAATCACCGACCCACGAGGCTTCGAGGCCTTTCTCCGCGTGACGGACTTCTTCCAGAAGATCTGTCTGCGGTAGCAGCATCCACACCTAGGTAGATGTGAGTGCGGACTACAAAGAACCTCCCGATTCCAAGGGACGATTTGGGAAAGAATGAAACTGGGGCACCAGCGGGAACCGGGGACAGACAGAACGCGTAGTGGCCACAAGGCATGATTTGGAGGACGATGTAAAGAGACGACGTACTGTAGAGTAGGTAGCCTTGGCTCACGGCCCTCCACGCCATATACCCTTCGGGAGGTCTGCGGTAAGGGCTCTAGCCCGGCCGCCACGGCGTTAAATACAACAACAACAACAACAACAACAGTTTGCGCATCTACCTTCCGGGACATTTTATAACAATGTAGGACGCTCATACACCTCCTGCTCTGTGAACCGTGATGAAATTAATAGAATACGCCTTCAAAACAGACAAAGGGACAAAACATCGAGGGACCGGCCAGTAATCTGAAATGCTCAATTCACCACTGGGCTGAGCGTGGCATCGCTGGCCGCGGCGTGCTTCTGGATTTCTGCTCTTATGCCCACGCCAAGGGTCTTGATTTTGATCCATACGACACTTGCAGCATATGTTATCAAGACTTGCTCGAATGTGGCCGAGCGCAGGGCATAGACATCCGGCCTAAGGCGCAAGGAGGCGACATTGAGATTGGCGACATCCTCTTTATCCGGAGTGGGTGGGTCGAGGCTTATCACAGTAAAAGTCCAACCGAACGCGCCCATCTAGGGCTCAGGGGTCACAAAGAAATCAAGTTTGGAGGCGTGGCTCAAGAGGAGTCTATACTTGACTGGCTGCATGACTGCTACTTTGCTGCTGTTGCCGGGGACTCGCCCACGTTTGAAGCCTGGCCAACCAAGGCTGGTTAGTTGTGCTTTTCTTGCCTCATTCTCCGAACCAGAGAAGTGCATGTGCTTGCGGCTGGGGATTCGCTGACTGAGAATGTCAGAATACCACCTTCACGAGTATATCCTATCTCTATGGGGAATGCCTTTGGGTGAGATGCTCAACCTAGAATCATTGGCTCGTCGATGTCGCGAAACGAACCGGTGGACATTCTTCTTCACCAGCGCACCGGCAAATTGTCCACGTAAGCATCTCATTCTTCCTCAACAAGTAATATTTTACTTACATAGCTTCAAGGGGGGGTTAGCAGCCATGTTAATGGCATTGCAATTTTGTAGTCATGTTCGCTAAACAACTGGACTGAATTCGACAAGGTTCAAGCCGAGGCGACTAGTATAAATTGATTCAGAAAGGAACGAATCTCAAAACTGTTCTCAATTGTGTTGCATGATTACTGTAATCCGTTTTCTCTGTTCTGCGGCAATGAACAATGCCTTAGTGGCGCATATAGCCGTTGGTAGAGCTTTTTCCTCCCTTGATGTAGTATTACGAGAGTAAGCTCGTAATCCGCTCCCTGATGTCCAGGTTTCCTATGTTATACATGATAGCCTGTCCATCGAATTCCCAATTAAGATGCACGAAGTACGAGACACCTTTATTGCTCATAAGTATGGTGCCTGACTTATCAGCTAGTATCCATGACTGCGATACTTCGGGGAGTCTCCCAGGTGATCAGTGCGGCGAGCTGAGGTTCCTAAACCGACGCATTCACTCAAGAATGAGCCCAAGATGAAAACAACAAACGCAAAAAGACAAGTACGTCCAAGCTTTATGAATGAGGAAGCGTATCAGTACTTTTCAGGCACTCTGCCAAATGTCATAATACGTAGTTCTCGGAATCACTCCATGAATAGCCTGCGTCCTTATATTAGTTGGGGCGGCACTGGTGGAATACCTGGCTGCGAACTATGATTGGCCATATAAATAATTTCTCGCCCCAATAGGTAATACCACTATCGTAGAAAGTACATCATCATTAAGAACACACGTTGGATGTGACTGTCGCTCGAATGTCGTTTCGTGACGTACTTTGTAGTATTCAAAACACTGCTAGCTATATATCAAATCGCCCATTAATCGACTCGCGTCCGGCTGCGGTGGTTTAGCATTCAATCAGATGGTATAAGCTCGCCAAAATAGGAGTAATCCGTAGCAAGTGCTGAGTCTTGCTCGGTGCCGCGGTTCCCTCAGCGGCCCCACTCAAATTCGGTCAAGGCCTCCGGCAGTGGGGGACTTGGGAACCGATTCTGCACCTCTCGGCATCCAACCCGCCGGCCGAGTCTAATCCTTGTCTTGAATGAAATGGGCCGAACCTCGGCAGGACAACGAGTGATTGAGCTTACCAGGGATCGCGGCCGTGGAGCGATGCTGCCGAGTACGATGGGACGGACCCCTTTTTGAAGCTGCTCTGGGCATTGGCAGATCAGGAATCCGGCTGCTTGGAGGTCTGATAACCTTCATGATGAAGCAGCCAGACAATCCGAGATTCTGAACCAGTACAACCGAGTGCCCCAACATTACAAGAAGGCCCCGAAACATTGGCTTAGCAAAGAAGCCCGAGGCCGAATCATGAGGTTCAACAGAGTCGCACATCCAAGTGAATACTTGGTAATCAATTGGTAGCATTCTGCAGCGGTAGATTCCCCAGGCCGAGGCTTCGTACAAAAGTCCTTTTACCTCTCCTGGCGTGCACAGGCGATTCCCAGCCGGTAACATCATGGGGCAGATGAATGGTGCCGTTGTCTACCTTACCTAACCGAGTACTCGCATAACCGTCAAGGGTATCTTTATCCGTGCTTCCATGTCTACCTACCTACTATTTATTCACGCCGCTGGTCTGCGCCGCTCCCGCATACTCCCTTCGGTAAGCCCTCCACATCCCCCGGTGTTGTCTGAATCTCGTTCTATTCTCCAGCTCTAGGATTGCACTCGTTGCCTCAAAGAAAGCATGGTGTTTTCAACATCTTACCCATCGCATGTCCAAAGGATACTCGATCTCAGAGAAACACGACCCAAGCACCAGCCATATTCGGTCGAGCTTCCAGGAACAAACCAACCGGGCCGCTCGAATGTGTACAGACATTGGAAATTTGTGGATGGATTGCTGGAAGGCATCGGCCCGGATATAGTGACTGCTCACGACATGTTCGAGGCCACTGTGAAGAGCAATCCAAAGTCAGACTACCTGGGCCGCCGACCATACGACCCCGTTCGGCAATGTCATCTTCCTTGGGAGTGGCTGAGTTTCAAAACCGTCCAGCAACGCAGGAACAACATCGGAAAGGGCCTGGTGGAAGTTCACGAGCGGGTCGGTAAGGTCGGAACACAGTTTGGCATTGGGCTGTGGTGCGAGAACCGACCTGAATGGCCAATTGTCGATCTCGCATGCATGTCGCAATCACTCTTCAGTGTCTCGTTATACGATACGCTGGGCCCAGACGCATCAGAGTACATTATTCGTCACGCCGAGTTGACATGTGTTGTTACTTCGCTCAGTCATGTTCCAGCACTGATCGCTCTCAAGCCGAATTTGCCTGGGCTCAAGTGCCTGGTGATACTGGACGATGCTCAGCCCCGCTCAGACAACCAAGACTCTCTGTCGCGCAACCGTCTGTTAGTGTCCATCACAGAAGCACTTAAGCTGGACCTTCAGATCTACTCGCTGAAAGATATTGAGCAATTGGGCGCAGCCTCTTCCAGGTCATTGCGGCCCCCACAGCCGGATGATATAGCCACCATCAACTACACCTCGGGGACTACTGGGGCGCCCAAAGGCGTCGTCTTGACACACAAGGGCTCGGTCGCAGCGACAGTTGGCTCTCTCCTTGATGCGGGACTGCCAGGCAACGATGTCATGATCTCGTATCTACCACTAGCCCACGTCTATGGCCGACTTTTGGAACATGTCGGCGCCTTCAGCGGGACCAAGATGGGATATTTCAGCGGCGACATTTCCAACCTCGTAGACGGTTTGCAGTCCCTCCGACCAACTGTCTTCCCATCGGTGCCAAGGATTTACAACCGATTTGGTGGTATCCTCAAGTCGGCCACACTCGAAGCTTCCGGGATCCGAGGGGCTGTGAGCAGGTACATTGTGGCAACCAAATTGGCCAATCTCGAAGACACAGAAGCTCCTACTAACAAGCACCCGCTTCACGATAGGATCTGGGGCCGGCAGATCATGGCCTCACTGGGCCTCGACCGTGCACACACAATGATTACCGGTTCTGCGCCCCTGGATCCAGCATTGCACAAGTTCTTGAGTGTCGTGAGTGGATCTAGCGTGGTCCAGGGGTACGGTATGACCGAGACGTACGCTTGTGCATTGGCACAAAATCGGGCTGATGCCAGCACGGGACACTGCGGAGGTCTCGTACCGTCGACAGAGGCCTGCTTGCTCTCCGTTCCTGAGATGGGCTACACCATCGAAGATGTCCCGTGTCCACGTGGTGAACTCCTACTGCGGGGACCCAACTTATTCAAAGAGTATCTGAAGAGCCCGGAGCAAACGGCCGAGAGCTTCACCGAAGACGGTTGGTTCCGCACGGGAGATATCGCATCAATCGACGACATGGGTCGCTTTACCATTGTTGACCGTCGCAAGAACCTTCTCAAGCTCGCTCAAGGCGAGTACGTATCGCCAGAGCGCCTTGAGGGTATCTATCTATCCGGCTGCAGATACATCGCCCAGGCCTTTGTTCATGGTGACAGTCTGCAGGCATTCACCGTCGGCATGTTTGGTGTAGACCCCGAGCTCTTTGCGCCTTTTGCATCTCAGATCCTCGGCCGTGTGGTTTCATCGTCGGACTTGCCAGCCATCAGAGAGGCGTGTGGGGATGCTGCAGTGCGTGCTCGGGTATTCCAGGATCTCGAGGCGGTGGGCAAGGCCAACAAGTTTGCGAGCTACGAGCGTGTCAAAAGTTTTGACCTCTCCATCGAACCGTTCTCGGTAGGCAACGAAACCCTTACACCTACTCTCAAACTTCAGCGGAAGAAAGTCGGAGACTTGTATCGAGACCGGCTCTCGGAATTGTATGCTCAAGTCTTCGAGGGTCGCGAGGACCACACCACGGCTCAACCTGTACCCAAGCTATGAAGTAGAATCAAACATGTTGAGTGTACTCTCGTGTGCCAGAGACATTTGGAGTTGGGACACTTGAGATGATGATGGGAGAACGAGATGGACGTTTTCCATGCTCTCAAATTTCCATAGTCGGGGCATGGTCTCGTTAGACAATACAGCTACCACTAGAACGAGCATTACTCATCTCTCAGGCCACGTTCCGAGGCGAAAGAAAGGTTGACGACAGTGTCAAGAACTTTCTCTACAAATTTGTCAGACCCCATTGCCTATAGAAATCCATTTCCTCCTCAGAGAAGGGAGTTGAGTCAATATTAAACAAAGTAGAGGGCAGAAAGAAATCGTGTTCAATGTTTGCGTCCTCCAAGAGCGCATCTCCTTCGCTGTTACAAGGTGTTCGGCCATGAACTGCATCTTGGCACTCCCTGAGCACCGGCTGCGTAGACACTGGAGTGACCGCGTCATAGGCGGTTGTTTCGCGGGTAGCATCCTGGCGCTCACTAGCTTGCAGGGGACGTACGGTTGCAGTTCCTGCACGACTACAACTTCCTCTACGAGATGTTCTTGTGTTCTGAGCCGATGGAAGAGGCTCAGCCGTTTTCATGATTTGGAGAAAAAACCGATACTGTATCTCGGCGGAACAGTAAATCTTGCCGAGATGGGAAAGCACAAGCATGTGGAGGTTTACATTGTGCAACGCGAGCTGGCGGCTGATGCCCTCTGAACGGCACGCTTCGTGGAGGTGTACTCCGATGGCGGAATTGATGCAGGTCGGGAGCGTGGGGGGTGAAACATTGAGTAGTTCAGCGCGTACGAGGTCATTGACGGCCTTCGTGATGGCCGAAGCGGCTGCGGTGTACCTGTCCATCGCGAGCGATTGGATGTTGCTTTCCCCGAGAGGAGTTGTTGAGCTTTGCTTTGACAGGATGAGGTATGGCCGGTGAAGAGCAATTAACACGGTCCCATGGTAGATCTTGAGGACACTGCGATGTAATAACAGGAGTGGTGTTTCTCCCGTCAACTCCACGCAGGCTTTGCTCTGCATTGCCTGGAGAGTACTGTAATGTGGTTCGAGAGCCGCGAGCGACGCGGGTGGCTGGCCAGGCCGAAAGTTGAGCCGTAAGATTGTTTCCAATTCAACAGACAGCTTCAGCAACCCTATCCATAAAGGTACAAGTGTTTCAAACTCGCGTGGAATGAAGGACTGTCGCAGTGTATCTGGAAGACTGTTAATGTCGTTCAGTACTGCGGCGGGTTCTGGCATGGGTAAGTCGCAATCTTCCGAGTTGATTCGGAGTGGCCTGCCAAAACCGAGACCGAGCCAGACCTCGCGAGAGTAAAGACTCCACCAGATACGTGCCCAAATATTACACTGTGATTGGGAAAATGGAGAAGATTGGACGCGCTCGCATGTTGGTTTTCGGTGGAAGCCGATGCTATGTGCCAAACCGGTTGCCACTCCGATCCAGTGACATGGCCCGTCCAAATCTTCTCGGTCCACGAGGTGATACGAGAGGAGTATGCAAGCCTGTATTATTGTCGGCTTGTCTACTTCGATTTGGCTGTCATAGAGCGCCTTGGAGAATTTGTCAGCGATTGTGTTGTCGTTTGCCTTATAACATTGCTTTTTGCCTGGCGGCATGCTATGGGATGTGTGGTCTCCAACCAGAGGAAAGCTCACCTTGGCATGCCGGTAGATATCCTCTTGGAATTCCTTTCTGGTCCTAAACTCCGCTTGCCAATGCTCTGGCTTGACGAACTTGATAAAGTATCACGTTAGAATCTTGCCACTCTGGTCACAGATGGGAACAGGGTAAGAGAGGTGTGCAAGTTCCTACCGTAGCGGCAGCAAATAAGACGCTCCACAACAGGAGGGGGCTGATGCTGCTTGGCTGGTTGGCGAATGCTGGTATGAAACGGCCCGCATCGATGACAGGTAAATATGGGTGAAGGTAACGGAAGTAGCAGCAAATCATGTCATGAAGAGCCGCCGGCTCGGGCAGCGGGCGCGCCATCAGGGGGGAGGTGATATGCGCCGGGGGAAAGTAACGACGCTGTCGCTGAATGATGTAAAAGTTGCCAGGCAAGGGACGAGAAGGATAGCAAATGTCGAAGAGCAAAGCCATGCCAGCAGACTCGCCTACAGGCCCGAGTACGTCAGTCTTGAGGGGTCTTGCCTCATTGCCAGAAGAGATGGAAAACAAACCAATATAGTAGAGGACAGGAGCATTTGGGGTGCCAGGTGCATAACTTGGGTCATGTGCGGTACACAGTAGGTTTTCAATACTGGTCGGGCGATACTGCCGCTCCGAAGATGGGCCCAGACCTGGATCCAGATCGGGACTGGAGTGTTCGTCTCCTCTACCAGGTAGATGCTGTGAAGAGCTGGACGGCGACGGCATGGCCGGAGATATGGGAGGTGGCGGCGGCGGCGGCGGCGGCGGGACATCAGGCGGGGCCCGACTGCCGTATACGCGGCAGGGTACATTGCCATCCTCCGAGCAGTTCGTGCAGGGCGGACCCTGGGCGGCGAGATTGCAACGAACCTTGCGCTGATGGCAGGCAGTGCATGCGATAGCAGAGCGCTTCCTCTTGGTGCTGCCGGCCATTGCTGCAGCAGCCAGTGTAGACCTGGCGGTAGTGGACGTCTTCGGAGCCGAACTCATCTCATCGTCTTGTCGTCAATCATGGGGTTGGAGAGAGACAGGCCAGGGGGCCAGTGCAGTGTTTTCGGCAAGCGGCAGCAGGCCGAGGTACATATGTAGTAGGTAGGTGCCGCGGATCTGGCCTTATGCAACCATTTGCCATCCAAGCTTGCCGCTTTACCCCAGGTTTCTTCCCCGCACTCGTCCCCGCAATTTTCCGTCTCCGCAACTATAGAACCGCCGCGACCCCATGCGACAACCACGCTAATCCAAAAGGAGAGATTAATTTGATATCTCGCGGTTCGGTGTAATTGTACAATACTATTCACAGGATGATCAGGTCCAGGAGCCGGTGGGATACATCGAGTAGATGTTGCCTTTGAAAATCGATCAACTGTGCCCCGTCTCGCCCCCAGCTGAAATGCCTTTGAGGGGTTGGCCCATGCCAGAAATGCTTCTCATCACGTCCCCCATTGCCGCTACCTTGTGTTGATACTGAAGAGAGTTGAGTTGGGTTCATTGATATAAAGCGTTCTCCAGCCAGGAACGAAGCGAATGGGCTCCAGTTGTTTACTCCCTATTGCTCTTGAAAATCTCCCAAACGATCATCCTCTGTCTTGTTCTGCCTATTACTTTACCTTACTTTTGTCACTGCCATGGCTCGATTCATTCCAAACGTCTTCAACTTCTGGGTTGTGGTGTTTGTTGCAATCGGCTCCATTGCCTGCTCCTATGGCCTCGCAATTATGGGGTAAGCTTTTATCCTCTTCATCCCCACTTGCATATGATTCTCGGTGGTGTCTTTGAGGATGCGAAGCCGCTGACGAGGTTGAACCGTAGAGCCATCATAGGGCAGCCATCTTTCTATATATCACTGAATCTGGCACCACCGGGCACCCCTGGCTATGACACCACAAGTGCCTTGATCGGAGCCTTCAACGGTACGACCTATGTTCACCAGGGACGCCATGCGAAGTTGTCAACCCAAAACGACTAACTATTATTCGGTGTCATAGGCCTCGGTTCTGCAGGCGCCGTTCTTGGAGCAATCTTTAGTGCCTGGTCCGCGGATCGCTTTTCTCGAAAACACAGCATGCAATTTGGATCCGCGATCATGAGCATTGGAGCTGGTCTCTGCGCTGGATCAGTCAATACTACAATGTTCTTGATCGCGCGCGTCATTGCAGGATTTGGCCTTGGCATGCTGTTCAGCGTTCGTTTCCACCCAAGCGCGACTGCAAGTCCGAACTTTGCTAAACAACAGTCATCAACAGATCATTCCCATGTATCAGAGCGAGATTAGCACGCCAGAGACCCGCGGATTTATGGTGTCGATACACGGTATAATGATTGGCATGGGCTATTCGCTGAGCTCTTGGATCAATTTCGGCGTGTACTTTATCACGGCATCCGGCTCTACATCGAGCTTTCCTTGGCGCTTCCCCATGGCTTTCCAGGCAGCACCCGTCATGATCCTTCTTGCTGGGTCATTTATGCTACCTTACTCTCCAAGATGGCTCATGCGAAAGGGACGATTCGAAGAAGCCCAAACCGTGTTGAAACGCTTGCATGCATTCAACGACGAAGTCTCCATCGAGCGCGTTGCCAAGGAATTTCACCAAATTCGACGGCAAGTCGAACAAGATCAAGAGAGTCACGATGGCATCGTCTGGTACGAGCTTTTGCGGACCGCACCAAATCGCAAGAGGACCATCATCGCCATGATACTCATGTGGGGGGCCCAGCTTACCGGAACCCTTGTTCTGGCCAATTATGGCGTTCTCCTGTTCATCAGTCTTGGCCTGAAGGGTTATATGCCATTGTTCCTTCTCGGAATCTGGGTCACAGTTGGCTTCCTCGGTAACATCATTACGGCACTTTTCCTTGACCGCTTCGGCCGCCGCAAGTTTCTTCTCGTGGGAATCTCTGGCATTTTGGTCTCACTCATCTGCGAGTGCGCCTTGCAGGCCAAATATCTCGGTACGAACAACATTGCAGGTCTGAATGCTGCCGTCTTCTTCATCTACCTCTTCATCGCATTCTTCGGCTGCTGCATAGATGCTACGCAGTTCGTGTATCTGACAGAGATCTTCCCGAACCACATTCGCAGTCAGGGAAGTGCCTTTGGCATCGTCAACAGTGCTCTGGCAGCGCTGGTCATGCTCATGGTCGCACCCATCGCCCTGGAGAAAATCACTTGGAGGTTCTTCCTTGTGCTCATTGTACCTACAGCATGCTACTTGGTGGTCATTTTTCTCTACTTCCCCGAGACTTCCAAGAAGTCTCTCGAAGATATCAACGAGGCCTTTGGTGAGAAAGTGGCTGCCCACTACACCCATGCTACCCGGGATGAGGAAGAGGAGTACAGAAAGGCTGCCGACCATGAAATGGATTCCAACCTCAATATTGCGCCGAAAGATGATGGCGTCGTACATCATGTGGAAAGGTCTTCGGGATAGGTATATTCAATGGCCCGAAGCTGGAGGACTATGATTGAACGATTATCGAAGCTGGATGGTCGGAGTTTTAAAGGAGCGGGCACATTTGCAGACTTTTTGACTTAGTCACTTGGATTCGTTGTCACTGTTGTGAGCTGGACATGTCTGCTACTTGGTCAAGCCGACGGGACGGCAAGTGGACTACAGCAGGTCATTGGTGTCAAGCAGGCCATCCCAATCGTTTCTAGATTGCCAGAATGTCCAAATGCTTTCTTCCATATATTTGTAGCGGTAAGTAGCTTTACCGCGGGAAAACATCAAAGATAGGGCTCTTTTAATAGCTAGTTACGTCTAAAGTTTCTTAGCACTGTATGCATACTAGAGTGGAAACTACCGTCTATAAATGCCGCTCTGTCGTTCAGGTGCAGCCGGGTTTTCCGCTTCCTTAAAATCGTGCGGTAAATGCGAGCAGCGTAAGCCTAGTGTTATTACAGGTCCCAGATTCATGAAACATGGAATTTACGTGCCGGTAAATGGGGTTGAACCAGCGACATCTGTGTTGGTTTGGAAGTCTAATTCGACTACGTGTCAAGGGCAGCGCAGGGGCCAATTCGATCCTCAACTAGACCCCAATTGACCCTCCAACCTACGGTTGGAACCTACGGTTGGAACCTCCCTTTTACATAACACGCAGCAATAGACAGCAACTGACCGTTCGTCACCCACAGAACCGGACGGTTCGAGCCAACTACCCTGTAATAGGGATACCAACATTCTGGGCTTCAGAGGCCTTGCCAAGTGCATGTCACTACACTACGCCGGCCCGCATCTTCTTGCCTACAAGTTGAATTGCAGTATTTAGGAAGCAGTCATCTTTAGGGCACTTCCACACAAGTGCCCGTGAAGTCGGCATCTCGCAAAAATCATAAGCTTACAGTTAAGATCATAAGGCTTGCGAGGCTTAAAGTAAGAATTCGAGCCTAAATATTGATCTGGATTTTCGACGGCCGTTTTTTGACGGTCGATGAAGAGTTCTAGATGCACTTACGAATCTCCAGACAGGCATAAGGTTTACACCCTTTCCCTGTTTGCGGGGTGGTAAAAGCATGACGTTCAAATCGGATCTAAGCGCACACTCTTCTCAGCACACCCATACGGCCCACCACAGCGAAAACTAAGCTCCAAGTCATCGTTCAGGACCACTCGTTGCGATCCATCGGCTCATTTCCTATTCGGCGCAATACCGGACCAGCCTACTACTCACAAAGTTATCGGCCGCGTCACTTTTCACGTAGTGTGTCCTCGCTCGTCTGTGATAGTATTGTTGGTGCGCGGAGTGAGGGCAGGGATCTAGTTGAATTCTATGATGTCGACCGCTCAGTGGCGTACTACGAAGAATTGAGTTAACGAGGATCATTGGTGAATGAGGAGATGGAGAGGGGTAATTTGCCTATCTTGGCTTCTATCAACCAGCTCATCCCTCAAGGCTTTCGACCTTGAGAGGGGGAGACCAGTCTCACCACCACAGCTGCCTGAAAGCTTGCTAGAGAACTAGTCTTCTTTCTGAACATCCTATTCCAGCAAGTTTTGCTGGTTTCAAATGCCGCATTTTCGCCTCACTTCTCTTGCTTAACTCTATGTAAGGTACAACACAAAAGCTCTAGCTTAACTCAATATCCGCGCTAATATAAATCTTAACCGGACGATTGACTGCTCTTCAAGTCGATACTTTCCACACTCGAGTGAGAGCGAGTCATACAACAAATGAAGCCTATCTTTTCCTGAGCAGAGAGGAAGTTCTGCGTAACAGATTTAAACAGCCTTGAGCCCACTTGAAGCCATCTTGTTGTTCCTCTTTCTCTGCAAGGGATCTCAGTACTCTACTACCTTACATTTTTATCTTACACCAGGTGAAAGCCAGTTCCGCAACATGCACTTCGTTATAATCGTCCTCTTGGAAACCCTTGCAGCCTCTGTAGCCGCACGTCCCATTGTCGTCTCACCCGATCTCTCCTACGCCTCGGCGCCATCATTCAGAAATGGCATGCACTCCAACACTATTGAAATCAAAGGAGGGGAAGAAGGTGAATTGAAGAAGCCTCAAGACCTTTCCTACTGATTCTGATGTCATAGTCATAGATCAGCCTGATCTTCAACCTAGGGATGAGGCCGTAGTTGATGTCCTTGGCTTAAACAATGAAGATGCCGGAATGTCCAATCAGCAAAATGACAAGGAGATCGCTCACGTCTCTCCCAACAATGACCTTCCAATCGCCCCAAGGGCAAATAAGAAGCCCACGAAAGCTGAATTAAAGGCCGACGACAAGAAGTTTCACAGGGATCAACTACGACCAGACGACGCAAAATACATCAACAACCTCGACAAAGCCAATGCCAAAAAATGTGGTACAAATTGCCAGCACTCCTTAGACTCTGAGCGATCCCAAAGGAGTAGGGAGGCCAAAGAGAAGCAGCGAAATGCGCCAAATCTTCCAGGTTCAAGAGCATCAAGAGGTGAAGTCAATAGTAAAGAGGATGACTATCAGCACGATTTGAATCACCTGCGTATGGACAGAGGTGACATAGGTCAAAACGGCAAGAATTCCCTGAACTCGTGGCATTCAGTCGAATCAGCCAATTCGAAGGCATCTAAGGCATCGAAGGCGTCGAAAGGAGGCAAAACTCATGGCTGAGCAGCTTAGAAATGCTTTGAACCAACAATATGTTCACGGATTGTAACAAGCTGCAAGTTCGGCTTATGTTTCACTCAATTCTCAGGGGAAAGAATGATCGAAAGATTCGTTGAGATAGTTTTTATAGCAAATGAAGTGTTGTCGCAATCATCTTAAATCGGTCTGCCTTCAGGCGGGCCAGGTTCTACTTGTGTTTCAAGCCGTATTGTCCCAATTTTCGATGTCTAGACGAATGCAAAGGACAACTCATCCACTCAAACAGCTGGCCAGCTGATACCAAGATCGTAGGCAAACAAGTGGCCATCATCGGTTTAGGTACAACAGCTGTACAGTGCACTCAAGAGATCTCAAAGGTGGCAGAGTATCTGGCAGTCTACAATCGCACCGCCAGTATCTCACTCTCCATGGTTCAGCGTCCCTGAAGTGACCTCGAGTAGGCAATAGGCAAATTTATCTGTCGTAGGATGTTTGAATATTGCAGGAATATCCATTTGCGTCTCGGATACGACATGCAGCCCGGGTTCGTGCTTGAATTGAGTGATGCGGAACGGGAAGAACTTTGGGAAGAACTTTGGAAAGAACTTTGGAATCGTGGTGGCTTCAATTTCAGTCAAGCAAATTACGGAGACTTTCTCCCTGATAAGCCTAACAGACTCGATTACAAGTTCTAGGCAAAGAAGACACGCCCGAGAGTCAAGAATCCTGCCAAAGCCGCATTCCTTGTACCGAGAAAGCACCTTTCGTATTTGGGATCAAGAATAGCAGTTTTGAGCAAGACTACTACGAGTGTCTCGATTGAGACACCTTTAGCATTGTCGATCTCAAAGTTACTCCGAGACGAGAGTTTACACAGACAGGAGTTACATGCGAGGACGGATCCGAGCTCAAATTCGACAAGATTGTAATGGCGACAGGCTTTGACGCCATGACGGGGAGCCTGACCAAGATGAATATTTAAGGGAGAGATGGCATCACCTTTGTAGATCGATGGAAAGATAGAGTCTTCACTTATCTGGGACTTTGCTTCAATAAATTCCCCAACGTATCCATGGTCTACGGGCCTCAGGGTGCGTCATAACAACAACAGAGCTTTTGCTACTATCCGATTGTTAACATGTGTATTTAGCACCCACGGCGTTTAACAATGGGCCACAATTCCTTGAGAGCCATGTTTACATGATTGCTAAACTTCTTCAGAAGCTCCAGAACGACGGTATCAAGTCCATTGAAGCACAGCGGGACGCTGAGGAGAAGTGGAAGCAGGCAATACAGGCCGCCAATGACAGGACCTTGATGCCCTTGACCAACTCGTGGAATAACGGAGCCATCGTACTAGGTAAGAAGAGAGAGCAACTGATGCATTCAGTCGGGCTTAAAAATATCAAGAGGAATGCCGAGAGGCACTAGCAACTTTAGAGAGATTTGATGTTGTCTTCGATGAGGAGAGAACGTTCCACGATAATGTCATAGTGTTTGAGCGAATTCATTCTCCTACAAACCGATTTCTTAGTGTTTCTTTATATCGAGACTTGCCAGACTCAACGTACAAAAGATGAGGCAAGTCCTCAAGATATACACACAATGAAGTTCCGTTGTCATTAAGAGTATGCATCCTCTGGGTCAGGACAGGATGTCTGTTGCGAAAAGAAAAGGGGTAACCGCGTTGAGGTTGAATCAACACACACTTATCACGCGCTGCAAAGAATCACGACAGGAGCTTTGGCCAATCTCGACGTCATTCCCCAGGCGCCTAGTCCCCGCCGTCCGCTGTATTCCACCTAAGTGGATCATGACAATAGCCAAAACTTCAAAAGGCATACAACACCAGGTATTCGCTGGTCGTCACCGACCCAACTACTAATCCGGCCCTCATTGGCTTATCTATGGGAGAGCGGACGGGATCCCGAGTTTTCCAATGGGTATGGTCGTATGTGGCGGATGAAGCTTGTGGTGATGCTCATTTGCCCCATGCGGTGAGGTTGCCTGGTGTTTACTCCAGACAACGCCAACAACGGTATACCATAACTTCATAAGAGAATTGCGACGTAAGCTACTCTATATAAACATAGCTTTGCTCGTACAAACTCTGTTTCATGACAAAATGCCTCGTAGGGAAAATCTTCGTCGGGAACACCCTCAGCGGCGTTTCCAAGTCTCAAAACTTGGTCATCTTGATCCAGCAACAAACGCAAAGATCCCCGTGGCATGTTCCTCGGGAGAGCTCTGAAAAGGTCTTCGCAATGTATCTTGAGACTTTGGAACAGCCCAGAGCAAGCGCAGAATTGACGGAGCTGTTCGAGCAAATCACCCTTACTATTCAGCCTCAGAGGCCGAAACTGCATGAATCCAAACGTAGGAACAAGTTCTGTACATCTTTCCCCAAGTTTGAGAAAACATAGGTTTGTTGTCTTGCCCAGGTGATGGGCTTTTTAGACAATGTTCAGCGCCAATGACTCAGGGGTCGGACTTGTTGGCTGTCTCAATCGCAAAAAAACACTTTTAATACAGATGCAGTGTGTGCTTGCTCAAGGTAGTTAAGATAGATTTCCGCCTCTACTTTCTACTTTCTCCCTCTCTTGATCGAGGTCTTCATTCAGCCCGCCCGAGTGCCCTCCAGGCAAATCATATGAACCTCGGCAACATTCCTCAACAGTCTACTGATCAACAGCAACTCTATGCGGGAAAATCAATCGTTCGTGGAGACAGTCAGGCCTTAGCCGGCGAATTTGATCAGGCACTGCTTGAAAGTCTCCTAAACTTGTGTCCCCAACGGAGAGCATGTCCTCGTCAAAGTTGAACCAGACATGGCGCTCTTACTGCGGAATACCCTCGAGCACTGGGGTGATCCCGTCATATGGTGTCATAATGATCTCACGAAGGGCCTTCAAGGTATCTAGTGTCACGATGTGTAGACGGGTACTCACGAGCTTCGCGATACATCTGTAGCTGGGCTAGGGCAATTGGATTCCGTGATACTTGTAAAAGAGCTGGAGATTATACAAACTGCTAACGAGAAGTAAAGTCGGTAAGAGCAATCAACTTTATTATGCAAAGAGTCGGATAAACTCGAAAGAGTTGTCCCAAATAACTATGAGTTAAGATCAAATGCAAGCGACATCGGCCCAATTGCTGGTCCGATACGGGACATATATTGGACGCCAAGACAACCATGTCCGACCAAGGTGGTACTACTTTTTTTGATGTGCCTTTTGGGTTCGCTTCCGTTCTTCGTCATTGTATACGGACTTTACTCAACTCGGGTCCCATAGCCAGCTTTCCAAAATACAATTCAGCGTCGTGAAGTATCGTAGTAGATTAGCAGACGAAATGACCTATGAATCTACATTTACAGGTAATAATCTGAAGGGCTGCGCAGCCCGGTGGGCGCTATGCTGAAACTACCAATCCGATAATTGGCCAATTCAATTCTGTTGAGATTGTTCCTGGTAAGCGGAGATGATGTTTCTGACACTCAAGAGCCTCTTGGGTTTCCTCGTTTGCTGCATGTAGTTCTTTGCAAGCTTCTAGCTAATTATTGTCCACGGCGAAGAGTCCTAAGTATCAAGTGTCTCCTAGAGATGGACATGAGACTGTTGTACTAACTAAATGCCCCTCGTGGTAATCGGCACGTGTCTAACTCTTTTCTCGAAATTGGAAACATGTTTGGGCCAGAGCAGTATCAGTATTGATGATTCTAGTTGGAAATTGCCTGGCCGACGACTACCGCCCAGTGGATCTCGTCTTTCCTTGGGCTGACAGCTAGTCAAGGATCCGACATTATGCGTTTAGTTTACTAGTAAGATGATTAGACTGGGTCATTGAAATTGCTTCTGTCCCCTAAGCCACTTGAGCTACTAGGTCCAAGGTGAGTTCAACGTTCTTTGAACTTTTCCAAGCCCAGCAGGTTCACTGATATGGCATCCAATGCCCAGTTCCGTGGTCCGCGAGGTCTTGGCTCCGTTCTGCCTGCATATTTGCACCGCTCGACGCTCAGCAAATATCATCTGGCCTCAAACGCATCGTGGACCAGCAAGTCGAATTCGCCATGCGTGGAGGTGGGCATATGCCCATCTCCAACGCAAGCAGCATCGACGCCACCGGTATCCTGATATCGAGCAGGAACATGCGAACCCTCCAAATCTCCGACGGCCGCGACACGTTGACGATTGGCCCTGGTCTCCGCTGGTCTGACGTATACACGGCGCTCGACGGTACGGAAGTCACTGTTCTCGGCGGCCGAGGCAGCCCGATAGGCGTCTCCGGGCTCTTGCTGGGAGGCGGCATTTCCTTCTTCAGCTACGAGTACGGATTGGCGTCGACCAACGGCAACATCAAGGCATATGAGGTGTGTGAGACACACCGCGCGAGCACTCCGAGTTCTGAGATAACTGACACAAGAGGGCAAGTGCGTCTTGGCTGATGGCATTATCGTGCAAGTCACCCTATCCAACGACCACGCAGATCTCTTCTGGGCGCTTCAGGAAGGCGGAAACTCGCTCTGTCTAGTTACTCGCTTCGATCTCCAGACACACCGCTCACCATCCGTGATGATCGCGTCGCCTTCGTACCGAGGCGGAGAGGTCAAGCAACATTTCATCGACAGCGTATACAACTTCCCCGTTAACGGGCATAATGATCCCAAGGCTGCTGTTCTGCCCGTCATTACCTACGTCAGCGGAACCGTTGGGCCGACGTACTCCTCGACGCTCTTCTGCAACGGAAACGCAACTCATCCGGCCGTCTTGGGAGACTTCCTCGGTGACTTACTAACCCCGGACAACAGCGCAAGGTCCCTCGCCCCGTTTCTCATGGGGCGTTACCACCAGGCCATCGAACCATCCTTCCAAGAGGGCGGCCGCCCCTACGGTTCCAGACAGCGGTTCCACATGCTCCCCATCTACGCCAATAAGGAGGCGATGCTCGTCGCCCACGACATGTTCTTTGAGCTCGCAAACTCCGCCTTTAAGGAAACGCGTGGCGGCATCATCGGCTTCGCCTTCAATCCCATCACCTGGGCCTTTCTCGCAGCCACAAACGCCCAGCCGGGTGCGTTGCAGAACATCGACGAGTCGCCTGCGTGCTGGATCGAGCAGACGTACAGCTGGACGGACGAGGCGGACGACCAAGTCTTTGATACCTTTATCAGCGACTTCAACACTAGAGTCAGGGAGAGATTGGAACCCGTGGGCGCGCTGTATCCGTTCTACTATCTGAACGAGGCAGATGTCGGCCAGCCTGTCTTTGAGAGCTATCTGACGGGGAACCTGGGCCGCCTGAAGGAAATTCGCAACAAGTATGATCCTGCTAGAGTATTTACGGATCTGATGCCGGGAGGTTTCAAGGTTGCCGGCGCTTGAGCGGTGCCTGGCATATGGGAGAGTAGGTCTAGCGCGTTTGGCTGTGATGAACAGAACATGTGTGTTGGAATCTGCGAGTGGGTCAAATGGTTATTGTTCCAGCCATAATCTTATCTACCATGCGAGATGTTTGATGGCGCCGATGTGAGCTTGGGTATCAATCCCATCTCCCCCCTTGGGCAAGGTGAGCCAGGGGCTTCACAAGAGCTCACTAGTACAGATACTTTCCTAGCGGTCAGTTTCCCAATGTAGTAACGAAACCGGTCTGGCAACGTCCCAATGACCCTTGCCCTAAATAGTCTGATCTATGCACTGCTCAAAGAGGTGAATCTTCGGTGGTGATGATTCAGCAGGAAGAACACAGGTGGTGGGGCGATATTGAGGTGGACCAAGGGGGTGACTGTCTGGTGTAGTCATTGACAGTACCCTTGACCGGATGGTGGCAAGCGCGTATTTTCTGTGAACCAAGGGATGTATCACACTTACCGTTCCCTTGCCTTGTACCTCAGTTGTCGCGTTCACTCGGTCCCATCCTGACCCATTGGGAAGCATCACTGTAGGCGTGCTCGCGCACTTGCATTTGTCTGTGGGACTCTATTCGGGATATCTCGACGTGACTTTTGGGGTGGTCTATGATCATCAAAACCGACATGAACTCCATTACCAGCCGCCGTATATACCCATTTAGTCCTCATCCCAGTTCTACACTGCATGTCAGCACGTTGTAGTCGATGTACACACAAGATATGACTTACAGGGTTGGGACCAGGAGGCTTGGGGCCACCTGCCCGACGAGCCACAATAATCTGATCAACGGAAAGGACGGTGCGGGCTGCCTCGGTGGCGAGCTTGATGGCCCATGACTTGGAGACCAACAGGTCCAAGATGCCCTCATCGCGGGCGTCAAGGGTGCCAGAGCCGTCGTCATTCTGGAAAAGTTAGCGTGGCGTTCCAGGGAAAACGAAACCATTGGGCCTACCTCAACGTCGACACCGGTGGCCCAGTCATCTTTCTTGTGGTGAGCTCCGTACAGCCTGCTAAGAACCTCCGTGGCATCCAAGCCAGCACTCTCTGCAATCGTTCTCGGAATGACCTCAAAGGCCTCGCCGTACTTGCGAATGGCGTACTGCGACAGACCAGGGGTCTTCTCGCCGAGAGCGTTCAGCCTCTCAACGAGCTGGATCTCGGTGGCACCCGCGCCGGGTACAAGGCGAGGGTCTCTAGTGATAGCCTTGACGACGTTGACGCCGTCGTCAACAGCGCGCTCGACGTCGTCCAGGTGGTTCTGGGTAGCTCCTCTGAGGACCAGGGTCGCTGTTCTTGTGGCCTCGTTCTCTTGTCTGAACACGGTCACACGGTCTCCACCAATCTCGAGCGTCTCGACAACGTCGATGGAACCCATTTCATCGGGCATCGGTGCACCTAACCGGGCAAGAGGGGTTGCGCCAACCACTCTGCAAATTCTTCGCAGCTCAAACTTGCTGAGAATCTTGATGACAAGGATGCCGAATCTGTTAAGGTAGTGGAGGGCCAGCTCGCCGACGGTTGAGCCAGCAATGACTACTCTGATACCAACATCGTGGAGCTCCTTGATGGCAGCCTCGAGGTGCGACTCCTCGCCCTTGGTGAAGTCCATCATCTCCTTGGCGTTGTGGAGGAGAACGGTTCCCTTGGTCTCGGTCTGGCTGGTGTCGATGGGGCAGGAGAAGACTCCGACCTTGGCACGCTGCGCCTTCTTGATCGATCCATCCGGCTCCTTGGGGAAGACCATACCCTTGACTACCCGACTCTGCTCCAGAGCACCACCCATGATCTTGACGACTCTGATGTTGTCGACATTGAAACCGACGGGGTTCTTGGGAAGCACTGCCAGGACGGCCTCGGCGACAAGGTCAGCCAAGAAGTCCTCACTGCCGTTCTGCTTGCTGGCGACGACGGTGCGGATAGCCTTGCTGAGCTCCTCTTGCGAGCGGATATCCTCCACCTTGTCGACAGAAAGCTCCTCGAGCGTCTCGAGAGCGAACTTTTGTGCACGCTCGTAACCGGTAACGATATCTGACGTCTTCAAGCCCATACGCAGCAGGTCCTCAGCCTTCTTCAACAGCTCGCCAGCGAGGACGATGACAAGGTTGGTGGCATCGCCCATCTCGGCCTCCTGCTGTTGACTGGCCATGACCAGGAGCTTGGCTGCCGGGTGGACGACATCGAGTTCTCTGAGGATAGTGGCGGCGTCTGAGGTGAGGATCATCTTCTGGAGGTGGTTGATGACGATCTTGTTGCGGCCGTAGGGGCCAAGAGACGTCTGGACCGTCGAGGAGATGGCCCGGCAGGCGTCGATGTTGCGAAGGACGGCTCCATCTTCGGAATCGTAGCTGGTTACGAGGGGTCAGTGTCGGTGACGGGCATCCAAGGCGGGGGAGGGGAGGGGAGCTCCAGATTGCAAAAAGGGGACTCACTTGTTGTACCCCTGCTTGAACAGGTTGGCGTTCGGCGCGTTGGGGATGTTGAGAGACATGATGGGCCACCGACCTGATGCGCTTCGTAAATCGGGGCGGTGTCAGTCGTGAGGCTCAAAAACAACAGTGTAGAATGTACCCTGTGTGTTGATGATATGGTTGCGGCAGCTCCTCCTCCACGGCAGGCCTTTCGAAAAAAAGTCTGGGTGCAAGGCGTGTGTGGTGCGGGAGCGTATTGCTGCAGCCTTGGTGGGCTGGTACCGGGGATGACCAATCACGACGCTGCAGGCGAGCCATTGTTCCGATCCGGCGCATCTGGTGCATTCTAAACTTTGGGCCACAGCTTGAGAGGTGCTGGAACCACCCCGTCCGGGCGGAGAAAGTAACACTGGAACCCCTGCTTCCAATCCCCCAAGGTTCAGGTGCGTGCCTGTTGTCTGTGTGAGACAGCAGCAGCTGCCAGCCTCGCACTTCCCAGCTGGCGTGTTTGCTGCGTGCTGGTTTGTGACGACGATCGCCCATTCCCTCGCGCGCTCTTTTATCCAATTCCAACTCTGCAATCTTCAGATCCGCGTCGCAATCGAACCTCAACTCATCTCTTTCGTCCGTTCGGCGTGCCCTGTACTACCCTCATCACTCTTGACCTTTGCAGATACGTAATAATGGCTCCGCAATCCGGTACGTTTGTAAACTCCCTTGGAAAATCAATGAACCTACCACCCTCGCAAAGCTCCGCTTGACATCCGCCGCGAACCCCATTCTGTCGCAACTCATTCCCCCGTACCTTGTCTTGGGGGAAAAAAGCCAATTCTCTCCCACCTCTTCACACTTGATACGATTGGAACATCGCCAGATAGCCCACGCACGCACAATGCCTCCCAAAAAGATCATTCGAGCTAACCCGCCCGCGATCGACCTCTCAGCGATTCCGCCTTCCCTACCTCCCTCCGTCGAAGAGGCCTATCGGCGAAAATGCATTCAGCTCAAGCAGCGCACTGGCGAGGTCGAGGAGGAAAACGACGCGACCCGAGTTCGCCTCGCCCGGATCCGACGGCAAATTGAGAAGCTGCGGATGGAGAGAGCCTTCCTGCTCGAACAGCTGGCCAAGAGAACGAGCGCCAATGTGGAGGATTCAGACGGCAGCCCGAGCCCGCCCCCGACTGTAGGCCCTCCGCCAAGCCCACCTCGACGACAAAGCAGGATGCTGACACCATCTCAGCCGCAAGAAAAGCCTCTGCGTACGAAACGCGGTCACCGCAAGCCCTCCGTCCTGGCCGAGATCGACTCGGCCGCAAAGGCCAACTCCAGGCCCCTCAGCCAGACCGCCGCCACCGTCTCACCCAGCTCCGAGACCTTCTCCCACACCCAGGGCGGCGACGCGACCCAGAACGCCGATACCCAGGCGTCGGCCCGCACCAACGGCATCGCGAAGCCGCCCAAGCGCCCCGGCAACGCGTTCGAGATGTACTGCGCCGACACGCGGCCCGCTCTTGAGGAGAAGAACAAGGACGACGCCGATGCCAACATTGAGGAAGAGCTCGCCCGCGGTTGGAAGGATCTCCCGGAGGGCGAAAAGGAGGAGTTCCAGACCCGCTCTGAGGAGGAGATGGCCAAGTACCAAAAGGAAAAGGACGCATTTGCGGCCAAGAGCAAGAGCGCAGAGGCCAAGGACGAAGATGATGAAGAGCGCGATAAGTCACCAGAGCCCGCACCAGCTGCGTCACAGGACGAAGACGTGGAGATGACCAACTACGATACCGAGGAGCAGGCAGACGACACGCCCGCGGCCGACGACAAGGACGACAAGGCGGACGATTGATGAGCACGCAGCACATCGTCCTTGTAATCAGGTATTATGGCGTTGGGGAGGGACTTTGCGGGTAGAACATTCTTTATTTATTTGTACAATACGAGAGACACCATAATCGACTCCTCGGAAACGGAGTGGTTTGTTGCTGCTGCTGACTAGGATAGCACCCTCACTCTCCAGCTACGTGATCTGCGCTGTGAAGCCCATTCTCTATTGCACCACTTTGACGGGGCTCATGGATGTTCTGTGTGCCCTGTTTTGTGCGAATTACCTTCCCAATTGCTGAGCTTTTTCCCTCGCCTGTGAAGAACCCGCTGTGCAAAAAGAGAAAAAAATAATCCCAATCCCTACTTTGTATGCGTGTCATAAATGTTACTAATCCGATGCGTACAAGTCAACCACGATATTGATGGCTGCGACGACAATCTCGGCCGCAATGAGTACAATTACTATAGGTAGGCGTTGTCAGCAAAAGGCCGCGCGGTAAGCAAGAAAAAGGGGCGCGGGGGGTCGGCCTACCAATCCATTCCAGCTTCTCTCCGTGTCCGTGGCTGAGCTGGTCTTTGAGGACCGCCAGCAGGTCCGCAATGACATCCAGGCGTTCGTTTAGAAGTCCGACGCGCTGGTCCATCTCGAGGTAGGTTCGGACAGCCTGATACACGGGCTCCAATTGCGGCTCGACCCAGAACAGCTCCGGCGTGTCGAGGACGGAGCCGTTGAGATGGATATTGATGCGGAGGATGAAGAGCTCGCCGATCTGCATGTTGATTTGCGTGCGGCTGAGGGCGATCTTGCCCGTCAGCGCGATCTGCGTGGGGATGTCTTTACATGTGTCGACGGTTGAAGCAATCAGTTCCTCGAACAGCGATGTCTATCCCGAATAGGTCAGTCACTGAGCAATCTCCTCCTTCGTTCAACATGTTCCTTACCTTGACGCTCTGTGCTAGGGCGTGAGAAATGGCCAGCTTGGTCATGTAGTTTCTCTTGTCCCTTAGGGTGATGAAGTCATTGTAGATACGGGCCTGATACTCCTTTGTGTAGTAAAAGTTGAAGTGCTCCGTCTCGACATCATCTGGCGACAGCTTCTCCGTCTCGAACTTGGCAAGCTCCTTGAGGAACCTCTGCTCTTGGGCCAGAGTCATGCCCCATATCACAACCACTCCGTAGTCAAAGAGGAAGACCTCCGGAGTGTGGATTTGCGTGTCAAAGTCAGGATTGGTCTCGACCATCGCGTGCTCGTTGTTGGCGCCCTCGAACCCGTCGGCGAAACCAGAGTCGTGCCGGCCCTCGGACTGAAGGTCGATGAGGTTGTCCCGAGCAAAGCCGTTGTCCGAGACGTCGCCCGTCGAGTGCCGCCTCTCGTACGCCTGTACCGGGTCGGGCTGCGCGCCAACTCTACGATCGTGCCTATTCTCGACCGTCTTGCTATAGTCGTACGCCGTGTAGATGCACTCGTCAATGAGCTTGGGGTTGGCGCCCCTCGACTTGCCGCGGCCCTTGAGGAAGCGCATGAGCCCTTCCATCTGGTACTTGTTCGCCGTGCAGTACGCCGTCACCCTGGGCAGCCTGTCGCGGTCCGCCTTGCCCAGCCGGGCGGCATCCCTACGCGCCGTGGGGTCCTTGATCCTGGTGTACTGCGAGTACACGTCCCTCCCGCTCTCCTCGTCGGGGCTTTCTTCGTTGAGCTCGGGGTTGGGCAGGAGCTTTAGCTTCTGCGCGTTCTTGGTGCTCCGCTGGGGACCGATCTTGGGCACCATCTGCGGCGGCAGGCTCTGCACGGCGCCATGGCTGTTTCTCCTGCGCAACTTGCTGTTGATGGAGGACAGGGCTGAGCTCTGACCAGGGCTCGTCGCCAGGCTGTTGCCGTGGCTTGATTTTGATCGTTGAAAATTGGGCTCTGGCTCGATGGTCTTGGATACGGGGTTCGGGTTGAACGTGACGGTTCGCGATGACTTGGGGCGGAGTTCTGTCGTTGGTAGTAGAGGCGTGTTCTCGGTGGCCGAGGCCGATGCGGTTGTTGTTGTTGTCTGATCCATCCTCGGAAAAAGCTTCCTTCTTCTCTTTCTCTCTCCACGCGCTCTCTCGCTCTCTCTTACTCTTTTCCTCTACCTCTCTCACAGCTCAGGGGGTATCACAGATATGGAAGAAGAAAAGAAAAGAAGAAAAAACTGTAATTCGGTTCGACTTGAACAGAGGAAGAGAATATCGTCGGTTCGTGGGTTATCGCATGTCGCAACTGAGTACAAGGTGTTGTAGATGATTATTATCCACGGCTGGACGGGTTCCGGAGAAAGGTCACTGCTGGGTGTGGATGATGTGGAAAGCGACCGAGACTGCCCTGTGCTTTGCTTGCTGGGTCCGGCCAGTGCTGGGTTTGCACCTCACCTCATGCACCATGGACTGATGACGTCCTAAGTTTTGTACGAATTGGGGAGCCTCCTGGGCCTGGCCATTCGAGCTGCGTGCTCCTCTAATTCTGCGGGGAAAGCTGCTTTCGGGGCGCTAATTTACCCGACGTCTGCCACATGGAATGCAGTACCTAAGGTTCCTTAGATGCCTACCTTGGGTACGGAGTACCTCGCTCTGATATGCGCCCAGTTGCCCTCTCTACCTAAGGTAGATAGATAGGCCGGTTAGGTCGATCCAGCGCGCCGGCGACAAACCCCACAATGGGAAGTAGAGAACATCTGGGATGCATCTCCAGTGCCAACCTAATTGTAAGCATTGCGCTGCAAGTGCTGTCAATTGGCTCAGGTTACGACCATTAACCCCTGACCTATTTACTTACCTTGGGTAGCTGTTGTAAGCTCCCCTGGCTATCATCGACAATCGGCGTTGCATCCTGTTGTCAGCTTGTTTCGCGGGCAGATAGTTTATGCGGTAACGATCGTCACGCACATGAACCCGTTCATTGAAATTTGAATACGAAGCATATGTTTCAATAATTACAGCATACGTCGTTTACATTGAAGCGAAATCCTCCTCAAGTCATCATCAATTGAGAACCAACAACTCCGCTAGCCCGTCAGTGCTCCAGGATCTTCTCCTCGAAGTGGAAGCCGACCCCCTGCAATCGATCAATGAACGGCTGTCCCAAGCACGACGGTGTAAAGACACCGCCGGGTAGGTCGACGTCTTCTTCCAACAACGTCGACGCAGCTTGAGCCAACAGAACAGCCGTCACTATTTGTGTGCGTGTCCAGTCAGCATTTCGTCATGTTTGGCCAATTGGAGGAAACCAAATTTAACTCACAGTAGTACATGCTGCCGTCGTACCAAGCACGACAGTAAGCCTTGGGAAACTCCGTCTTGGACTCCTTATCCGGGCTGGCAATACCACGGTACTCAATCTTGTCCTTCTTTGACAGCTCCTTGTCCGGACCTTGGCCAGGTTCGTAAACAAATTTCTTCACCAACTTGCGGAACGGCGCAGCAGTCGCAAGCAGCAAGCCGAAGAACGCCAGTCCCCAGTGAATAGCCATCCCCTGGAGGTAACCCTTTGCTCTCATGTACTCGTGGAACGAAAAGTTTGGCCCGTAGAACTGCTTCTCGCGCGAAGGCACAGATGCCAAGAGACCCCACGTTCTTTGGATGATGGGCGTATCCGTCATCCCAGCAATAGATGTAGTCATCAGTCCCAGGCTGGGGACGTTTCGCAATCCCACCAACTTGGTCAGCAGGGACGTCTGCGACTGAACCTTGTTGTTGTTTGGAACGGGCGAGAGAGCATATGGTTTGTGCTGGTCTCTTACTTGCTGAATCGTGAATGACTCAAACAAGTTGAGGACCGTCGCCAGGGTACCGCCAGACGGAGCCGAACTACCAGACAAATTTCGGGGTTAGAGCAACGTTCTGTCAATGTTTCACGATCACCCCAGTCCAATAATCATCAATGGAACGGCGAGATGGAAAAGAACCTACTCCAGCTTGTGGATGGAGACCGTCACGGCGCCCGTCTTGGCCGAGAGCTTCTCGCGAACTTGCTTGGCCAACGACCAGGTGACGAGGTCTGGCGGTGCCGATTCGATTCCAATCTGGGGAAACATCATGGCGCCAGTTTCTTGTGCCGCATTTTCATATTTGCCAATCATTGTGCCGGTCCAAGGGGTCTCGCCTGTAACATCGAGGTAGTGCGTGCCGTTCTCGGCGCAGGCTCGGAAGGCAAACTCGCCATATTTTGCATACGGACCGACGGTAGTGATGAGAATATAGGTCTTTTGGGCGAGCGCCTCGAGGTCTTCGTGGTTAAGGCCGCAGATTTCGATTTCTGTGAAATGGGTTAGTACTGATAAGTGGTGACTTATTTGGCTAGGCCTGCATCTGCATGACATGTCCAGCCCCTCTCTCGAGCACCTCGTCACCACTCCCCCCTTCAATACAGGCTGTTTCTCAGCTTGCCATCCTGAGCGCGTGGTAGACCCATCCGTTGCCAGCACGATTGCGAATGGAAGACGCCGACACAGTCACATAATTGGTAAAGATCAGACACTCATCTGATCTCGGCATAACTTAAAATTCTGCAACGTACCAGGCTGCAATCTGTCGGGACTCTGCTTCTTGCACTCAGCAACAAGACCTTTGAGCTTCGTCTCCGATCGGCCTGCAACTGCCCATTTCAAATTGGTCGGCAGATGGGAGGTAATGTGCTCTGCCACGAATGTCCCGGTATAGCCTTTTTGCAGTTGTTAGCGGTTGGACGTTGAGTTGCATCATCACCGCATCCCTCGACTTATACACACCGGTAGCACCAAAAACGACCAAGTCGTACTGACGGCCGTGTTGTTTGAAAGGCATCTCTGACGCTTGCACGATGTTTCTTGCCAACGATAAAACTGGTCTTGCAGGAGAATAGAAGAAGGAAGTGCAGTTGCAGGATTGAAGAGAGAGAAAAAAAAAAAGAGTCAGGGTGCGAGAGTCTCAGACATCAATGATTACACTCAAAAGTCATGCGGCGGCCGGCCATGTCTACATATCCCAGCACGCCACGAAAAGTGGCACCAACGTCCGGCCCCTTTCACAGATGCACGATGATCCGTCGAAAATGTGTCCGTTTCGCTGTCCATTGAGGTGACACATTCCACGCTGCGGCCGTCGAGAGCGCAAACTTTGTGATGTAGCAAACGGCGATATCAACTGTTCAAGGCATCTGGTCCGCGCTGCCTCGGCGGTCTAGCGTCTTCGTGACAACCACCCGGGCGCTGTGCTTTCCACTTACGGCTTAGAAGGGCCGAGCGGACAGCTGTGACGCCGATCTCCCGGCCTCCTCCCCGGGCGTTTGAAGAGGCCCTTCAGTGCAACCTCTTGGACAATGCGCCAAGTCGAGCATTAGGTAAGCTGCGACCGGAAGTCAGGTGCTGGGTCACGTGTAGTGATGGGTTCAAGTTTTTGAGACTCGCGAGAATGGACTCGGGGGTTGCGTCAGGGCGGGTCAAACCCCACTGCCGGAGTTCTGCCGCATTCCCTTTTTCGCGTCAACTGTGGCCCGTGCTCGCTTTCCCAGCGCACAAACGGAGTCGGCAAGCCCTGACAAAATTCAACACCATCCTCTAGAAATTTCAACCGCCTTGGAGGAACCGTCAACACCACTCGTCGCACTTCAAGTCAACGAACCCGTTCCCCCCCCCAAAATTCGACAAAATGGCCAAGCGCACGAAGGTTCGTAATGCTCTACTACCCTATCCAGGACGAATGGCTTCATCGACTTTCTCGTCATTGCTTGGACTCCCCTACCCCGCGTCGAAACCGGCCCACGATTTTTCCTCATTGGCGACAATGGCATCCATCACGGGCTCGGTTTGGTGGTTGGGTTAGGGAAGAACATGCAGGCTGCCTACGCAGTATCCCCGAGCGCAACGCGAGACGATGACGAGAGAGAGAGACACATACGAGACGAGCGAACGACCAAAGACGCCAGCTTTGACGAAATATCACGACTCCAGGAAGGCAAATGCTCCCAACCATTGACCTCGAAAGCCACCCGACATCCTGTGCACCACATGGTTTACCCCACTGTCGACAATTGAGCTATCTCGAATTATGCACGAACAATAGTAACACCTCGGCCAAAAGTCGAATCTCTCTCTCGTCTAGACTCCCATCTCGGGGCTGCTTGCTGCTAGGCGGCTATCTTGACGCGATCGGCGATGGGTCATGAATCCTGAACATTGAAGTCATAGATTTCTAACAACCTCACAGAAGGTCGGAGTGACCGGAAAGTACGGTACCCGTTACGGTGCCTCCCTGCGTAAGCAGGTCAAGAAGATGGAAATCTCCCAGCACGCCAAGTACACCTGCACCTTCTGCGGCAAGCCTACCGTCAAGCGCCACTCCACCGGCATCTGGAACTGCAGAGGCTGCAACAAGACCGTTGCTGGCGGTGCCTACACTGTCGCGTATGTTGTCACACGACGAGAAGTCGTACTAGAAACTGAACGCTAACACTCTGCAATAGCACCCCCGCCGCTGCTGCCATGCGCTCCACTCTCCGTCGTCTGAGAGAGATCGCTGAGGTTTAAGGGACGGGATTACGAATGGTGGATGGTTTCTGCTTTGCATTTCGGGCGGTGTTGGGAAAATCGGATATCGTGCCTACATCCTGACGATGGCCATAACGGAACGGGTCTTCGGTCAGCTGCCAGAGGGACCACTTGGTCAGCAATGAAAAGAACTTGACGTACAAACAAAACGTCCCCTCCCGATCGCTTAACCCTCCCCGTCCGTCCCTGAGGTACGCCCACCAACCTGCTCAGGCAAGTCACATCGTGAAGTGGTGAAGAGCGTTGCGAGGTCATTTGGCAGGGCGTGTGGAGTTAGTTGGCATGTAGAGAGTCATCGACCCCGTCATCTTCAGCCGCGTGGTTGAAGCGTCGAAGCGGGCCACCCAACATCAAAACAAAGATTTGCTCCAGTCGCCATGAGAGATTCCTCCACCAGGCTACGTAACTGTGATGCATCGTAGAGAACGACGCCGTAAAGGTGTCCACGTCGAGGTCGAGTCATCTCCAGTCATCTCTACGACTGGCAAGGCAAAGAGGAATGATCCGCTTGGGTGCCTGCGTTGGGGTGCGTGTTCCACCAAGGTTCTCACGAAGCCCGGTAGTCATCTCGATGTTCTGGGGCGGATTGAAACGTCGACGGAGGCCATTCTCGAGGCAAAGCGAACAAGTGCGCGGCAGTCGTTACGGTAGTGATGCCACGTCGAATCACAACTTGACTCATCCCAGTGTTCTAGACCTACAAGGCGCGAATGCAGCTGGGGGTTCAGGCAGCGGGCCAATGAGGCGGCCCGGCTGTCGCGGTGAAGACGAGTTAACCAAAAAGCACAGTGGGTTTCCGTTTTCTATGTAAGTCGGTGAGGTGAGCTTTCTCACCTCGGCCCTGTTTTTTTATAACGCTGCGTATGCCATCTTAGCAGAGACACACATACACAGCGCCCACCCGCCAGCCGAGGATCTCACGAAAGTTCAAAGTACCAGAAAGTATCCACGTCCGCAATACCACGCAAGTACCCGGTAGACAGTACACTTTGGAGGCCTAGAGGACTACGGGCAGTGGTCTTTTGCTGCGCGGAAATGCCGCCATAAACGAGAGCAGGTTCACATGGGTATAAATCGCCGTATACATCCGCGGCAAATTGGCTGATTCTGATCGCTGCATCTGGCTTTCCTACCCTTCCCGTGTCTTTTCCCCCTTTGGCAATTAAATGTGGGAAAGGGTAAAGTAGCAGCCGGCCGGGACGAGCGGCCATCAACGAACAATCAATGATTTAATGGGGGAAAAAAGTCGCTCGGGCACACCAAGCACCAAGGAAGAGGCCGGACTCTGGGCTTGGGTTCGCAACCTGACGCAGGTCAGGCCCCATCGAACCAATCTCGTCGGCCTCCGAGAAACGAGGGGCATGAAGGTCTCACGTGTACCTTGCTTTACGGACACAGCGCCGTACCTGAGGTAGTTTCCCTCCCGATTGGCGATTGCCCATTTGCCTGCCACTTCCACTGCCACTGCCACTGCCCCCCGACTCCCGTCATCCGCGATGGGTGCAGCCCATTTTTGGAAGCGGAGATAGCACCCATTGTCGACCTGGCCCATTCCAGCGCCGAATACCTCACGCCCTGCGCCCCGACTTTACCTCTTCAGCTATCATCATTCTTCCGTCCTCGACCGCTTCCCACCGTTGCACTTTTTTTATTGCTTCTGCTTGTCCCGCGGTTGTCTCCAGATCCCCCTCTCCCTCTATTACTCGGGCTGACGTTGTCGTCGTTGCGCGCCAACTCGGAACACTACCTCCTTGTCTTGCCTTGCCTTGCCTTGCCTCACCTCACACTCACATAGAGAACACTTGGGATTACCTAGGCGACAAAGTACGATTTACGCAGTACACCTGACATGAGGGCCTGACGTAGACGCCCTCACACCTCGCCCTCCATCAAAGGCGTCTCAAGTTCTCAACGCCATCCGCCACTTAGGTACCTACCTATCGAACCGACCTAAGACTCTCTCCATGATCCATCACACCCACGCTCAGCTGGATCGAGGTACCTGACCAAAAAGTCACCAAAGTGACCAACCAATGTCGCACGAGCCAAGTAGTCAATCCATTGAGTGTTTGACTCGCCGCCCACTTTACCACCTTCCCCCTTCCCACCGTTTCCCCCCGGACATAGCTCTTTCACTCTCAGTTGCTTCTGGCACTCGGGCGCTCTGTCATTCAATACCTACCTGATTGGAGGGTTGGTCAATAGACAATTGAGAGGAGCTGTCGAATCGTGAGGAGAAAGGCCCGGCAAACGCAAAGTCGAAGTAACGCAACCACGCAAGCTCCCAGCGGTTGTTGTCTGGGTTCTGCCTCCAAATCAAGGTACGTACCGAATCGTTTCCCTTTTGTTCTTCCAGCCGCCAGAGGTATCCCGTACGTACTTACGTACCTACACTTCCAGATGGAAAATGCTGCCGAGTAGGAGGAGTCGTTGCTGCAGCAGTTACATCTCTCAACGGGCCATCCTACCCTCCGAGGGTCTTTTTCTGTGTTTCCTCGGCGTGGGATGTCCGTGAGGTGAGATGTTGCCTCTGGGCTGGTGTTGATGCTCCGGCTCCTGCATCGATCCATGGAGAGTATGTGCTCTTGCAGGCTTGCAGCGGCCCTAGTGGGCTAGTCCGGTCCGTCTCAGTGCATCGACCTGCCTCGAGCATGCGTCTAGATGCACGTTTGTGTCCACGGGTGTGTGTGAGTGACGGAGTGTGACTTTGAGGGTGCTGCCGTTGCTGGTGGAGGCATGGGATGCAGTTCCATGAGGTCCCTGTCCACAGTCCAGCCCAGTGGGCCATCGACTGCGAAGCGTAAGGTGCAAAAGGACGAAGGACCAAGGTGCAAGGAGCGTGGCGCACCGCTGCATCAGCCGGTCGTTGATTGGCTCCAGTTGAGACCAGCTGCAGGCGTGCGCTAAGCTCGCAAAAAACCGCCTTGGGGGTCCTGGCCTCTCCAAACCTTTCCTCTTACAATTCCCATCCAGTTCTCCAGGTCCCAAGGTCTCTCTCTCGGGCAGCCCAGCACCACCACTTTACCTACCACCTCTCCCAAGACTCCCAAGACTCCCATACCGCCCCCGTCCCCCAGTGGCAGTGGGCACCTCACCCACGAACATACCTACCTCATCTGCACTTTGAAAGAAAGGCGACCAAACCAGATCCTTTTCTCTCCCTTCTCACTCTTCCTGCTGGTCTCGCCTCATCAGAAAGCACTGCCAGCCAAAGTTTGAAGCCCGCTCCTCTCTCCACACCCGCTACTTTAGTTTATCGTATATCTTACTCGTCCTTTTTTTTGCTGCTTCGTTTCCCTGCCTAGCGCAGCGGCGAAACGTCCCCCGAACCGACTGACAGTCCATCTCCCGCCAGAAACGCAGGACATACCGAACTCACCTACCAAACCTGGGCCACCTTCCATTTTCCCCCTCCAACCTCCAAAGTGCCCGCCCTTGGTACCCTTCCCACTCTTCAGCAACCTGCCAAGTTGGTCGTGCGTTTGTACACTCAACTGATAGCGACCCGACAACCGTTCAGTCGCCTCAGCACTCCCACCTCAGGCCTGCCACCACTACCACCAGACACTGAACGACTCGTCACCTCTCTTTTTTTTTTTTTTTTTTTTTTTTTCCATCTACCTACCATCTGCCACCCCACGACCGACACACCAAGGCAACAAAGCCCATAAACAAGTTCGCACAATCACGGCTACAACAACAAGATCCACGTACATATTCCTGCAATCTCAAAGCCATCCGTTGGCCCTGCTCAAAGACGTTTTTTTATGAATTCATCAAACCTCAAGCGATACTACCACAGTTGCCACAATGACTGAACCGGATCAGTGCATCATATGCCTGGAGTCGCTGCAGCACCCCTCGTTGCAGCAGCAGCAGCAACAGCAACAGCAGCAAGACGCTGCTACTGGAAACGGGGCGGGCTCAGCAGCTGCAAAAGCAACAGCATCCACCACCACCACCACCACCACAACAACGACACAGCCAACGTACCGTGCCATCGACTCAGATCTCGAAATACTGGAAGAACCAGAGTCAAATTACATTGCTACCCTCGTCGGCTGCAATCACGTTGTCCACGATCAGTGCATCAGAAGTTGGGCCAAGAACTCCAATACTTGCCCCATTTGCCGCACACCCTTCAATGAGGTCAGCCTCTCATCTGAGCTCAACGGTACGTATCAAGACATCCCGCCTCAAAACAGACGCCCGCAGCAGCAGCTTTAGCAAGAAGAAACTAACGTTGGTGACAATAACAGGCCCCCCTATCGATTCGTACGCTGTTCAAGACAAGAAGCAAGAGCAGGAGTTTGATATCCACAGATGGCTTCAGGAGAACCCCGAGGGCGAGGGCGAGGAGCCGAGTCCTGCCTGTCCCATCTGCGAGTCCTCGGATCATGAAGAGGTGTTGCTCCTCTGCGATGGTTGCAATGCAGCCTATCATACACACTGCATCGGCCTGTCTGGTGTTCCCCAGACCGAGTCCTGGTACTGCTTTGAGTGTGATGAGAACAACAATGCCAGCCGATCCAGCCCTAGTGAGGCTTCAGATGTGGAAGTGATCCAGTCACGGCCTTTGAACCGAGCTGCACGCTCAGCAAACCGACGAAACGTTACTGCTCAAAGAGGCTTGTTGCGAACCCAGTTGCAAGCTAGAAACGCACGACGCGAGGCAAGATCCCTTGAGTGGCAGGGTGCATGGGACCGGATTGCGAGTCGCATTTACGATGCTACTGACATCGACCTCGACAACCACGAAGACGAAGACTTATTTCAGGGTTTTCGCCGCGCCCAGGCCCAGAGAGGACACTTTCGCGATATCCAAGAACACCAAGACTGGGAGCAGCGCATGAGCATCGCCAGTCGTCTAGGGGCCAGAGACATCTTTGCAAGAAATATTCGCCCAACCGTCGGTCATCGCCTCGACGGTGGCCCAGTCGAACCCGTCATGCAACCCCCTCCGCCGGCTCCCGAGACGAGAGAGGAGCAGCAGGCTTGGGGCGCCCTCGAGAGGGCTCGCGAAGCCGAGACGAGCGCTCCCAATCCCCGCAAGAGAAAGTCGAGATCTACCACGGCTTCTCCTCAAGAACCCGCTCAGGAACCCGAGCGTAAGCTGAAGCGACCTCGCACACGCCGATTGCCTTTGCAGGGAGAAGGCTCCGCATCGGGCTCTGCCTCAGCTTCAGTGTCGGGATCTGGATCTGGATCTGGCACCGCGTCAAGTGCCGGCCCTTCCACTGTGTCCGCACTCGCCCCCGCACCGACGATAACTTCGTCACCCGCGCCGACGAGTCTTCTGGCATCGAGGCCTCAGACGAACGGTGCTACACAGCGCGTCCAGTCTCCCATCAACACGGAACCCGGACCATCATTCCTGTCGTCGCTGCTTAAGGAGGTGGAGATGAGCGCACCTTCCGACGACGAGACTGTGCGGAATTATTTCGGCACTCACTCTGGTGTTGACCCCTCTTCACCAGTCACATCCCCCTCACCATCATCACGAAACTCGCCACGGGCGCTTTCTCTCACTCCACCTCCCCATCCCCGGCCCAGCTCACCTACGCTATCCCTAAGCTCATATGTGGAACCGCGGTTCCCCAAGGCCAACTACTCGCCGACCCGAAACGCCGGGGACAGTAGTGACTCTGACAGTCGATCGAACGGCGCGGAAATTCGCCAGCCTCGCCCACAACGACCGAATCGCCAGCGACCGACCTTTGCTCGGTCTCAGGATTCGTCGCCTACGCGATCTGCCATCCCCTTTGAGACCAAGGAAAGAATCAGCGGCATCGTCCGGGCTGCCCTCAAGCCCCATTGGCGCGCAAAGGAACTTACCACCGATCAATATGCAAACATCAATCGAGACGTCTCCCGCAAGCTGTACGATGGCCTTCGCGATCCGCAGACGCTGGACGATGACGCCAAAAAGACATGCGAAAAGATCGCTACCAAAGAGGTGGCCCGTGCGATTGAGGAACTCAAGGCCTAAGCGGCATTCGGCAGCATAAACGAACGAACGGTACCGGGCATTAGGCGTTATTGGTGTTTGGCAGCGAACCAAGCGGTCTAATACCCCAACACTCCATTCCAAAGGAGGCTTCTTTTTTTTTTGCAAAATTTCAACTTTGAATTTCCCGTGTCTCTGGGACTGGGCGGATGAGAGGCACAGGTGTATCTTAGGGGCGGGGTCTCGTAGTAGCTCGAATCGCTCGGATCTCTTGGAAAGAGACTCTATGAAGGGCGAGACCCAAGATTAGGCTGGAAAGGCTTTCTGTACTGTAGTAGGTAGATAGACGATGACACGACGAATGGACATTACGACTCTGAATGAGAAGCACTCGCGCTCGTGAACACGCTCGAGCTATAGGGGTAGCAGCATAGTCCGCAGCATCAGGTGACACGGAGAGCATAAAATTCATGTATGCGGTTATCGCGAAGCATTGCTTGCCACATAGCACGAGTCCACTCCGTACTCTGCTGATGCGGCTGCAGAAGCCAGCCATTGTTAAACAGCGGTCAAAGGCGCTGATGTGTATGCAGTAGCTATCTAACATGAACCCAGTAAGAGAATTGCAGGTGCTGTTAGCGAAAAAAGACTGCGATTTAGTCTGGGCACCGGAATAAATGATCAGGACGTTCTGGAGGCGGAACAGGTCTTGACGATAAGGAAATGGTGCCGTGAAGAGAAGAAGAAGCAAAAGGGAAAAGTTTCGCGGCAGGGCGTCGGGTTGATAAAGGCTCTGCGCGGTCCCACCCACCTCAGCCCCCGCTACCTCTGCTTACGTGATGGAGACCCGCGCTTGTCAGGCGCGATGTTGACCCGGGCGCCTGTCAAGATCGACCTTGCTTTTCAGGTACAACATGAGGCACCACGAGATTTACCTTATGCTGCACCCGTGCACGGTGCACCTCGCTGGACGTCCGATCTTAGGTAAGCGCCGCCCGGCCACGCGGTACGTACCTCTGCCGAGCTTGAACAGCAAAAAAGTTCAATTCCCATCTAGAGGTTCTCGACTGAGGTGTCAAGGAGGAGACCCCGTACACCCAGCGATTTTCACGATGACAGCTTCCAGCAGAGGCGCATTCGCCGCCCTCGGGCGCATACAATGTATGTTTATGTTTCAGATGAACACTGAGATAATTGGCTGACTTTGAGTCCCCCCTACAGCAACTCCCAGAGTCTGCAGACAATGCGCGAGGGTCCAGATTAGAGCTCCAGCTCCCTCGCGAGCGTACTCGGGTGCCGCCGCCGCCGCCGCAACCACCACGACCACGACCGACGCTCCCCCTCCTCCTCCCCCTTCGTCAAAAGTCAGCAAACCGACCGATCCCAAGGCGGCGGCGGCAGACATTACGATCCCGCCACCCTCGATCCGCGCAGGCGTGATCCTCACCCGGGCGCCGCTCCTGACGCGGCCCCTGACGGACTTTGAGCAGTCCTACTTCTTCTACCAGAAGCGCCTCAACGAGCGTCTGACGATGCCCTTCATCACGTCCGTCTACTTCAAGCCCGACACGCCGGCGCTGATTGACTGGAACATGAAGGTCAAGGACCGCAAGGGCACCGTGGCCAAGGAGCTGGGCGTGTACAACGGGAAAGCGTCGACGGCGTGGGACGACGAGCTGGCCGTCGGCGACGGGCTGAGCAAGCACGACAAGGCGGTGGAGCTGCTGCTCAAGGACGCCGTGATGCGCGTGAGCGACGACGCGGAGATCATCCCCGAGGAGGATCGGGCGCCGCCCGAGGCGTTGGCGCCGCGGGTGTCGGAGGCGGATATTCAGGGGGACCAGACGAGGTTGGATCGCGCCATGGAGAGGACGCTGTACCTCGTCGTCAGGAAGGCCGGTCGCAAGAAGGACGTCTGGGAGTTTCCTGCGGCGGGCTTGTCCACGGAGGAGAACCTTCACGAGGTGAGTCTCTCCTATTTCGTCCTTTGTGACTACCATCTCTTTCATTCTGAGCCTTTTTACTAACCTTGTATACTCGTAGGCCGCGCAGAGAATCCTCGACGACACGGCGGGCGTCAACATGAACACGTGGATGGTCGGCCGCGGCCCGGCCGCCGTGCACGTGGCCAAGACCCAGGTCCGGCGCGGCGAGCTCTTTGAGCGCGGCAGCAAGACCTTCTTCCTCAAGGGCCGCATCATGGCGGGCCAGGCGGACCTGACGGCCAACAAGTTTGGGTACAAGGAGTTCAAGTGGCTGACAAAGGAGGAGCTCGCCGAGGTGCTGGAGCCGGGTTACTACAACAATGTGCGGGGCATGATGGTCGACCGGTAGATGTATGCCTCCATATTCGTTTGGTTCGGCCGGCGCCATGTGTAAACTTGAAATCTCTCTCAAGTGGTGAAAATGGGGGGCAGGCAGACAAGTGTTGTTGGGGAACGGTTGAGAGGACGTGTAACGCTGTTGTATCATAGATAAACTTGTACAATCAAATCTTTCGCTGGATGTTCGTGTCTACCTCGCCAGGGCTTGATTGTGCTGTGTCAAGCTTTCGAATTTGGGCTTGACTTGGGTGTGAGATGCTCATTTTCACGTAATTCTGCTCCCCGGACTAGAGAATCGTAGCCAGTTCGAGATGGTTTTGCCTTGGAAGCATGCAGACATGGCCTGTTGCCTACGAGATACCATGTCATCCTCCATCAACTTGAGCGAATTGAGACCTTTCTCTCTATACATGCTGGTCTTACCGCTATTCAAGAGTAAAAAAATCTACCAGCAATAATGGAATGTCGTTCGAGATATCACATAGTTTGTCAAATTGCTGAAACATTGGGTCTTTACGTGCCGACATGTGTAAACATTATTCATGAAGCCATTCATGCCAAGGGAATTCAAGTAGATATGTAGAGAAACACAATTTCATCTACTTCATCTTCGCAGTTCCAGTTTTGACACGTATTATACTTTCTTACGCAATGCAAGGTTGCTTCTACCAATTTGATATCGTGTCCAACTACGTCGTATAACCACAAACAGTAATCTCTAGAGGTGAGGCCGCGAAGACAAACCCATAGCAGCGTTTCCGAAGCCCACCCTCTCCTACCTTACCCCGCGCCTTCCTTCCTCTCGTGAACTTCACCTCTCGCCTCTCACATCGAGCCACAAGCCTCAGCCCCACCTCTTCCTTCATCCCATGGCTGCCTCCCCCCGACCTCCTGACCGCCTGGCCTACCGTTATATGTCTCAACTCTTCTGGTTTTCTTCAACAGTCCGTGGCGCAATGGGATCAGAGAGGCGTTCCTTTAACGAGGAGCGTCCCCTTGCGCCACGGGTGCGTGGGTTCGAATCCCACCGCTGTTAGAAAACCTCCATCGTTACGCCTGAGGCTGGTAAGAGTCTCGGGTTTTATAGATTCCACTGTCCGCAAAGATAAGAGTTGAACTCTTTGACCTTTTCCTCATTAAGTTTGGGGATAACTTCTCAATTTGACAATGCGTACGTATCATTTACGCATGGAAAAGATATGAAGTATATGTGATGCTGACATATCAGCTTCAGGCTTTACGTATTTGGCACCTCGAATGAGAAATCTCAATGAGAAGGGCATTGATTCCTTTCAGATCTTCGTCTTGCTACGGTCATACAAGAGTTCAAAGACCTTCAGCCTTTTTAGTAGGGTATCTCTCATCTGTTAGGATTCCCATTCCACCTTCACCAACGAACCAGGAAGGAACACGGACAAACACTCCGCTGAAGGACCTGCCCTGCCAAAGTGATCAAGTGCTCTTGCCCTGTTTTCTTGCAGAATTGGGAGGCTCCTTCCTGAGTCAATCTTCTCTCGATGGCTTTTGTTTTCTCCCCCATTTGAGCCGCACATACCTTCCCTTATTCCTCCTCTTAATCCTCCACCTTAACGCACTCATCCTTCCACTTGTCTTCTACCTTTCCTTCTCGACCACTGATCGACCACTGGGAACCAGGAAATTGACAGCACTCCGGCGCCCAACATGGAAGTCTCGTCAGAAAACTTCTGGCGGCAGCTGCCGAAGATTCTGCTCTCAATCGCGAAGTCTCGATACATCGCCATTGACGTCGAGATGACCGGCATCATGGACAAGGGCTCGGAAAACAGACACGACAACCTAACCAACCAGCAGACCTATGAATCGGCCAAGAACATTGCATCCAAGTTCAACGTCTTCGAACTGGGGATCACCTGTGTTGAAAAATTGTCGGGTTTGTGTTCCCATCGTCCACACAGAAGCCAGCATCGTATTCTAACAGATCCGCAGATGGCACATACAAGACCGAGACCTACAGCTTCACTGTCAGTCCCTACCTCCATACGGAAACACGGGCTGATGAAACATTCGTCAAAGGCTTGGACAGGAGCCTTTCTGTGTCATATAACACTCTCAAGTTTCTTCGATCGGAAGGCATCCGGCTGGAAAAGATCTTTGAAGACTGCGTTCCGTACCTCAGCCGCGAAGAGGCCCGCTTGGCAACTCGACAGATGGAGCGCCGACAAGAGCCTTGGGACGCCAGAGATCATGGATACAACGAGCATGACGAATGTCTGACTACGTTCTCCATTTACGCCCATAATACGATTGTAAATTGGCTTTACACCGATCCATGGATGGTAAGTAGCATTTATCCCTTTATTGTGTACCCGAAAAAGACCCTTTCTCTCAAGTTCTTGTCCCCTTCTATCGTAATACTAACCTCGAGATTGGATAGCGAGCTGCAGAGATCAAGATCCTCTTACCCAACTCTGAAAGTAAGAAACGGATGAGCGTCTACGAACTAACCGTTCGTAGAAAGGTTCGGGAGCTTGTGCCACAAATGGGTTGCCGTCTTTGGAACCATGGCACGACCGTGATCATCTCTCAGCGGGACGATGGACAAGAAGCCAAAGTTCGTATACACTAGCGCAGACGAAGATGATGAGAAAAGAGATAGCTGACATCGCCAAGAGACGCGAGTCTTTAGAGGACGATCTCAACGCATCGTTGAGCAAGTACACAGGTAGACTCCCCTAGACGTATGATGTTTCACCGGCGGCTAACTTATTCTAGGAATTCGACTGATTATCGAAGCCCTTGTCGGCGGCAAGTTTGCCGACCTGATTAACCCCGACCTAATTGTCGAAGCCATGTCTGGCTGGCCTGGCGAAGCACATGCCTTTTGTCGTGAGGTTCATGATTTCATCCACCCTACGTCATCAGAACAGTCGGAAGGACCTTCAGAGGGCGAAGTTGCTGATCGCTACTGTCACTTGTGCTGCACATCTCACGACCCTGGCACAGGCTGCCTTAGTACGTCCTCAGGGCAGAACGTCGAAATGGCATCTCAGACAAACTTGGCCACTAAAGGCAAGTGCCCTTGTATGAAGAAGCGAGCCCCATCCAGACGTCGAGTTAGACATGGCGAGCGGACGCCCTTGGTGTATGATGTTCATTGCGAACGTTGCTATCCCGATCTTGGTAGCGGCCGGCCCGGGACTGACTCTTCCCCTCTCCATAACGTCCGCTCACAGACCACCGATACTCAAGGAGCTCACTCGGCTAGCCACAGCGGCGGATCTTCAAGCAGTCTGGAGGGAGTGGCCGATGGCGAGGGCGAAAAGGGCGACACCGGTACCCGGCATATCATGGCTGGGACATCCAGCTGGTATGACAGCTGGTATGAGCCGACTTTTCGGGACGACCTTTGTCAAGATCTCGAGGAACTATCCACTGAAACACTCAAGAACGAAGTAGCAGATGCCCTCAAGGAGCTGGAGGATTTTGTTCGAAGATACGAGCCAATTATCATTGGACACAACCAATTCATGGACCTTTTGTTCCTTTACAACACCTTCATCGACGACCTCCCTGATACTTTGGATGAGTTCCGGGTAAAGATACACAAACTATTTCCATTCATCATAGACACGAAGCTGTTGGCCATCAATGACGACACGATTGAGGGCGAAGACCCATTGATGGATCTATACAACAGGTTCGATGGCAACAGAACGCAGCCAAGCATCCATTGGGATGCAGCTTATGGCTATGGACGTCGTGGAACAGCCCATCAGGCTGGCTTCGATAGTGAGTTGGCAGAACAAGCGAAACCGTGAGTGACTCGACTAATGAAACTAGGCCACATGACGGCAGCTGTTTTTCTGCGAATTGCCTACAAACTCGCCCGCGAGGAATTGGCCAGGCTCGAGGGCCGAGGCGTCTCATACGAGAGCAAAGTGAAGAGATTGTACGACAGAGAATGGCTGTCAGCCGTTGGATACGATTCACAATTCCTGGGTTACCCGCAAGACTTCCACGTTAACACACGGAGAGATTATAATGCCCGAGAGGAGCACGTGGGTCGACTCAGTTGGCGGATGAAGATATTTGACGGCATTCGCAACCGGGTCCGGATCGCCCCCCGCAAGACAATTCACGTAGGAAGAGATTACTGAGTCGCGCTGGCGACAGCGCGTGATTGCCTTTGGATTGGAGAGTTTGCCGACCGTGCCAACGCGAAATCGCGTCTTGGGTTGTTGGTGGTGGCACTGGTCTCATGAGCAGGGAGACGCGTTTGTGAGCAGGACAATGAATTTTGCACTGTCGTTGATGGATGACCCTTGGTGGATTTCTGGAGACGCCCCGCAAAACTATGTTTCGATAGATGAGCCTATCCATACTTGATTGAAAGCACAAAAAGAGCACGTCGGCATTCGACAGATTGTTTGACATTTTGTCCCAAGGCCACTCCATTCCATCAGCTTATGAGCCTTATGTGTTCCAGCTGCCGGGGATTCCTAGGACGTAAGATGATCTGGATCTAGAACCCCGCGAAGAAGAAAATCCCACGTGTACTGAGCACCACAACGACACTTGCCAGCCACGAGAGGTGGATGGTCACTTGATGACTATAATAGAAATACACCAATGTAAGCGTCAGGGGCTAAATGGCGATGACATTCTCCTTGGGAGCCGGGTGATTCTGCCTCCCGCGAGATGCCTCGGAACAAGCTGGGGAAGCACAGGGGGACCAGAAGAGTCTAAACCCTGAGCGCGTTCGCGCAAACTTGGGATTGACAGTTGAGAGGGGCAATTAATAGGATATCATAATAGACGCAACTAAGCAAAGCAGTAATTGAGAAGGGAATCCCGACTTGGCGGGTTGAATACAACACGAAGATTTGAAATGACAGGCCGCAGCGAGCATGAGACGATCGTCTCTAAATGGTTGGTGATCTCCGGGAGGTGAGATGAAAGCTCGGCCGGTCGTCGAGGGCAACCCCTGTTTCTCCGACCCAGGCACAGCGTGCTCCCCGATCAGGAAACTCCACCCAATCAGAAGTTCAAGTGGGCCGGACGCTGGGAGAAGGCCGCGCTCGTGGAGGCTAAAGAGGTACTTGACATGTGAGCTGTCCAGCGACAACGTCACCGGTACTCGCTTATCGCTCCCCTCATGCTCTGGCGGTCAGCTGGCCAGCCCCCCAGCGGCAGCATACAACGCAGCAACGCAGAAGCTGGGGGGGAACCCACTAAGAAACAAACCGAGGCTAAACTTGGGCCATGGCCGAAAAGTGTAACCGTGCCGGTGCGTGCCTGTCCCGGGCACCTGTGCAGGTGCTGCGGTAATCGGCATGTTTGTCTGTCAGCAGACTCCAATTCCATTCTCCAGCAACCCCCAGCTACTCAGCACCACCACTACCACACACCACACACCACCACCACAACGCCCAGGAACCCGAATCTAACCACATCCACATGTCGCGGCTCTCTTCACAACCCGCAGGTGGCATTTGAGCAGGAACGCGTATGATGGCCGCCATTCTCCGCACGTCGGATACATAACAATAGTCCCCGTTCTTTTTTCCCTCATTTCCCTCCGCCTGGGGCTTTTCAATGCCGACAAATTGACCCAATTGCTTGCTGCTGTTGCCTCCCGCTCCTAAATGCCCGCCAACATGTCGTCCCTCAACGGCTCCTACACGGCGACCTTGAGTCCTACGGTCGCTTCTTCCGAGACCACCGCAACATTCCCACCACATATGCTCGCGAGCTCCATCTCGTCTCTATCCTCATCGACCTCAGCGCGCCATACCTCGCAAATCTCGAAGACTTACCGCCAGGCATCGACTCTCTTCCTCACCCGCCGTCTACCCGAGGCACTATCCACCATCTTGCCATTGATCACCCCGCCTACGGGACAGTCGGAGAACGGCGCAGGCGAACCAGCGCCCGTCGCCAGGGCGTCGCGATCCACGAGGATCAAGGTCTGGAGCTTGTACCTGACGACGCTCAACGCCATCGTCGAACTGGAGCCAGACGAAGGAAAGGATGCGTTTGGGAGCCAGGAGTGGAGAGCACTGTGCACCAAAGTTAGGGAAGGAGAGGTCTGGGAGGAGGTCGTACGCAACGGATACCACGGCGTCGAGAGCGACGTCGATTCGGACGTTGTCATTAATCTGTAAGATGCCTTCTCTGTCGTTGTTTTTTCCTTGCTGGAAACACACACTAACAACAACGTAGCGCCACGCTTTTACTAGCCCACGCCCGGACACAAGAACTGAACCAAAGGAAGCTCGAGAGCTATCTCGCAGCCGCCACATCACCAAATCTGGACTTCTCCAAGAGATTTTCCGACTCGCCGTCGCCGTCACCACGGCTGAATCGGCATAGGTCTCCGGCGAAGGCCACCAGTGGAGCGGATACACCGAGGGATCTGAATGCGAGGGTTAAAATCCTCGAGCTGTACACGCTCCACGTACTCATCCGCAATAACGAATGGGATTATGCCCGAGAGTTTATCAGCGTCAGCTCGGTATTAGACGATGAGCGCCGCGAGGCGTTTTTGCAAGCTCTGCAAAGCCTGCAGGAGGAACAGCAGGAAGCTGAGAGGCGAGAAACGGAAGAGCGACGTGAGCAGGAAGAACAGCTTCGGCGTGATATTGAGGAGGCGAAGAAGCTGAGAGCTGAAAATGAAGAGAGGGAACGACGGAGGTTAGAGGAAGAGAGAGCAAGAAGAGAAGGCGCTGAAGGGGACTATGGCATCGAAAAGACACCGAGTAAAGCAGGCTCGAGCAAGGCGGGTTCAAGCAAGGGACGTCACGCCAGGGCCGTTTCCAACACATCAGGGTCCAACTCTAATTCGAAAATGCCCGCCTCTAGGGCCAAAGGGAAATCCTCAGCTCCGCCGACCTTGGGAACGAGGGCGTCAATGGTCATCTCTCGGTTGCGCGAGGTGATTGACCAGCTAGGAGCATCATTTAAGACGAACCCGATGCTGCTGATGCGGCTCGTGGCCTTTATTTTGGGTTTGGTCGTCATGTTTGGGCAGAAGAACGTCCGCGAACGGATACAGCGAGTGCTTGGTAATGGTTGGAATAAGGTCAAGGCAACCGCGGGAATGGGAGTCAAGGTTAGCTACATATGATTACGACGCGGGTACTTGGCTAGCTTTGACCTCACTGTACTATACGAACTTGGATGAACATTGGCCTAATTGGTTGGCCATTCTTTTTGATATTTATGCAAAATGAAGCATTTCTTTTGTTTGGTGAAACCATTGCATGCCGCTTTAGAAAGATCATCGTGTCTGACTTGTTCCCAATTATGCCGCAAAACCCTTGCCCCATATCTGTGAACCAAAACACACCAAACGCCGCAGGCAATGCGATACCTGTTCCACAGCACACATAAAATTTGTAGTCTTCACGTCTCCTCGCGATCAAACAACACATCAAATTTGCCCATATCCCGGGCGACGCAGGGGCTAGTACGTCGCCGTCCGATTGGTTTTCTTCTGGTAGAACAGATCGGTCCTGGAGCTGCCGAGGTTTATAATTTTGGGGCACCCGTCGCGGTCCTTTTCGAGGCGCGTGCACTCGAAGCAGTAAAAGGCGTCCGAGATGCCCTCGCCGCCGCAGACGACGCACTTGTTTTGGTAGTTTCCGAACGAGCACTCGTCGCAGATGCGGACGAGGGTCGTGGGACGGACATAGGAGTCGCAGACGGGGCACTTGCCGTCGCACTTGTCGCAGAGGCGGCCGATGGCGATGCCGGCTTGCTTGCGGCACATTACGAGATCGCTGGCGGGAGTTGTTAGCTTGGGTATTTATTTTGAGGAGTATGACTATGGGATGGCTTACGGGTGATGGCGCGACATGATGGGAAATCTGTGCGAGAAGCGCCTCCGGTGTGTGTGAGGTTTGGTTGAAGCTGTCTTGCGGATCGCGGGAGGTGATGGTCGCAAGTCGCAGCTTATCGTACCCTCTCTTCACCAGGAATCTTTGGAGAAAAGACGTTCGCGCCTGTCAGCCTCGCCACTTCTTCCTCTCGGTTCTCTTTCGGTCATTGGTGCGGACCCTTGTCTGATCCGGCCGAAGTGGGGTAGCCTGTGGGTTCGTCCCTCCGAGTGGCTGGACCCCGCTGACAAACCTCAGCCTTGGAGCTTGGGTTGGAGCTGTCAAGCTTCGGGATACCTACCATGGGACCGAGGCGCATTCAGTTCCTTTCGTGCACACCGCATTCCTTTGCGTTCTGCCTTCTTTGACATTGTTGCCGAGCAGACAGCGACTGCGATTGTGGGAAGCGACATCATCATGGCCACTGTCACAGAGTACAGCGAAAACGGCTCCCTTCGGACCGAGCAAGAGAAGCTTACAGATTCCAGGGCACCTGCCGACATCATCAACCCCGAACCCGCGAGCTCTGAGATGGAGGTTACACAAAAGCGGAAGGCTTCTATAGACTCCCTTGATGGAGCGGAAGAATCATCAAAAAGAGCGAAATTCGATGATGGCGACCACGGCGACCGACCCACACAGGAGTCGACACAGGACTCGAGGCCGCGCGATGAAGATTCTCGAGCCAGTATCGCTCGACGAGCGCCTTTATCAAGGGATGAAGAGAAGAAGCGGGGTAAGCGGCTGTTCGGAGGTCTCCTGAGCACCCTCAGCCAGACCAACTCCAGCTCGCAGCACAAGAAGAGGAGGGAGATTGAGCAGCGACAGCAGGAGAAGGCGCAGAAACAGAGGGCAGAGGACGAGAAGAGACGGACGGAGAAGCTCGCGCGGATCACCGAGGCGCGGTGGAAGGAGCAGATTTTGTTTGACGAGAAAGTCGTATGTGCTTGCCCCTCTCTCCCTTGAGGGCTTCGTCCAAGTGCTTATAAGCTTTCCTTTACCGCAGATGAAAACCCGACATGCCAACATGCTCGCAAAGGCACAATCGCTCCGGACGAAGGCAGGACCGCCAATTGTGCGTATGGCATGTTGCGCGAGGGGGAAGCCATAAGCTGACGTGTTGCAGTACTATCGACCATGGAAGCTTACCAAAGGACAAGAAGACGAGATCGACGACCAGGTGCAAGACGCCAAGAACACTATCGCGAGAGAACTCGAAGCGTTCAAAGATCAGAAAGAAGAGCACGAGAGACGTCACGGCCGCGCCAAGCCGCCGACCACGGTCCAGGAGGAGCCTGTGCCAATGGCCATAGAAGAACAACCATCAGAGGCTCCGCTAGAGGTTTCTGCTGATGCTCCCGCAGCTACCGACCACACAGCTGCGTCTTCTGACAGAGACAGACATGAGCGGGAGACACACGACGAACCTGGTGATGTCGTGGAAAACGACGAGGATATGGTTATCTATTAATGCCTGACAAAAGCGAGGGTGTTTTCCCATCTTTTCTTCCCCGGCGTTTCATTGTAGAAGACGCCACTACCGCGGTAGCTTATGTGATTGTTATAACATTCGGCGAGATGGGAGGCACGCTATTTCCTCTGGCTTTGCGCGCGAGTTTGAAGGCGGAGTTGGGGGTTTTTATGATACCAATTGGAATTCAAAGCGGCGTTTATTTGGGAAAGGTGCCCATGGTGATGTTTGAAAAAGAAAGAAGCTTGGGTCCAGAAACGGGATTCAGGCCAACTTTGCTCGCCGACTGAAGGGCTTGCTATGTTGAGCCATGCTTTCTGACTCAAGCATAAGACCGGTGACGTTCTCCTGCTTTAGCTTGGTGGGACCTCTTAGTCCAGAACAGCTGTTCCTTGCCGTTGAAGAATCGTTGGCCTCCGTCTGCCCCAGTAGTCTGCGCTTTTCGGGTGAAGAGAATGCGATCTCCGACTCTGAACTATATGTTGGGGAAAATGACAATGATTAGCCCCCGTTTCGAGTACCGTCCGACAATGGCGAGTCCCCTTGTCTCAAGTTGTCCCTGGACCGAGGCATCGCAACAGCACGGACGGGGCCCGCTAGGACGATTCCATCAAGGGACTCCGATGAACAGCAAAGGCGATGCCCCGCGCGGGTGGATGCCCGGCCACGCCGTTCGCCAATGCCGCCGCTCGCCGCACGTCAGATCCCCTGTCACCTCAAGCCGTGCCCCTCACCTTGCGACCCATACGCTGGACCCAGAGCTTGGTGCAAACCGGTCGATGATATCCTGTGTGCGAAGTACTGCATTGAGGTAGAGCCCGAAAATGGGACAAGCTATGCCGAGGCTCGATTTACACCGCTCGTATGTTTTTCTTAGGTGGCCAGTTTCTATAGCTTTCTAAGCAATCGGGCGAGTTTCAAAGTGCGATACTTGTCTCCATAACTCGGCGACTCGGCGATACCTCGAATGGTATAAGTAGTTTTGTCTTTCCGACAAGTCTAGTAAGATACGTGTTGGTGAAGCTGCACACACACACTCACACAAACACGCATATACACCTTGTCTTATCATTCCCCGCAATAGCATTGTGAGGGAGCTTACAATCGGTTCCTGAGCTGTAGTAGCAAGGGTCCCTTCCTTGGCAGACGTCGAGTGCCAACGTGAGTATAAAAGTCCCGCGGACCCCGCCATCTGCTAGCTGCCCCTCCTTCTCTCCTCCCGCCCTTCGCTGTGGTCTCTAACAGCTCTCACTCCTTTTAGACGGAAACCTCGCATACCGATATACGGATACACAAACCAACGATGGCCGTCGATAAGATCGCCCCCAACGACCCGCGCGTCGAGCGCAAGCAGGCCGAGGTCAGGGGCAAGACCTACTCCTACCTCTACAGCAAGCCCGAGGGCGACGCCGCCCCCAAGGGCTCCGTCGTTCTCATCCACGGTTTCCCCGACATCTCGCTCGGCTGGCGCTACCAGATCCCCATGTTCCTCGCCCAGGGGTACCAGGTTATCGTCCCGGACACCCTGGGCTACGGACAGACGGCCTCCCCGGCCGAGCTCGAGGCCTTTTCCCTCAAGAGCATGTCGGACGACATCAAGGCGCTCTGCGACAGCATCATCCCGGGCGAGCAGATCATCCTCGGCGGCCACGACTGGGGCGGAGCGCTCGTCTGGCGTCTCGCCATGTGGCACCCGTCCCTGATCAAGGGCGTCTTCAGCGTCTGCACGCCCTACAACGCGCCCACGACGGCCTGGTTCGACCTCGCCGACATCATCGCCGCCGGCCGCCTGACCAACTTCAAGTACCAGCTCCAGCTGCGCAGCGAGGAGGTGCCCGAGAAGCTCACCAAGCCCGAGGACATTCGGCAGTTCTTGCAGGGCATCTACGGCGGCAAGGGCCCCGCGGGCGAGCTCGTCTTCAACACGGAGAGGGGCATCATCTGGGAGAATATCGGCAAGATCGGTCCCACGCCGCTGCTGTCCGAGGAGGAGATTGCGTACTACGCCGACAACTTTAGCAAGTCGGGCATGCGCGGCCCCACCAACTGGTACCGCACGCGCAAGATCAACCACGACGAGGAGCTGCCGCTCGCGGAGGCGGCGGAGAAGAGCGGGGAGGCGTACAAGGTGACGCCGCCCAGTCTCTTCATCTCGGCGACAAAGGACGCGGCGCTGCCGCCGGCCATGGCGGCGGGCATGGACAAGCACTTTGAGGACCTGTCGAGGGGCGAGGTGACGGCGACGCACTGGGCGTTGTGGGAGGCGCCCGAGGAGGTGAATAAGCAGATCAAGGCGTGGATCGAGAGCAAGGTCGACAAGAAGCCGACGGCGTCGTTGTAAGAAAGCCAAAAGATGAAGTGCGGCTCTCGAAGGAGGGGCCGCGCGAGGTTGGATTTGACGTTAACGTTTATATTTATGACAGGCAGGGATGAACCACGGTCTCGGGAACGATTAGTGAACGACCAATGTAGAATGAATTACAGAATTTGACAACGCAAGGCTTGTGCGTTGATTGACCCTTGAGGTCTGTTTTTGCAGTTATGACTATCTGTACCTAGTACTGTTGTTACCTTGGTTGGGATGAAGCAGTGATGTCAGACGTCGTGGGACTGTCTGTCGTGCTTGGCCCTCGTGCTTCGTGCCTGATTTCTGCCCTCGACTAGACTGGTATTGAAGGCCTGCCACTTGTTGCATCCCGTCCCTGACCTGGCGCATATTAAGCCGCGTGCCGCAATGTAAGTGAGCCTCTCGATGGCGCAGAGTATAGGCCTCGTTGCCATGCCTCATCGCTGCAGCTCCTGACCCCTGCAGGCAGACCGGCTTCTAGATTCTAGTCGGACGCAAGGTCCGCGTCGCAAGGGCATCGTCTTGGATGTTTCGGCAATATTGGTTTGTCGCAATGTAAGAAATGTTACGTTTCTTCCATAACATGTTGCCCTCTCACTTCAGGGTGAACTTCTGTCCTGCAATCGACGGGGCAGCCCCCTTGGCCTTCTTATTCGGCTTCCCGCACGAGGCGCACGAGTCGGCTCGGTAGGCGCACGACTGGCAGAGGGAGTGGCCCTGAGAAACCTTTGTCTTGCATTTTGAGCAGGCGCTCGAGTACTGGGCGTAGGGGTTCTTGGCAGCTTTGGAGAGAAGTTTGCTCTTGCCGATGCCGGTCGTGCCCAGCGTAGCGGACTTGGTGGCGGAGGAAGACGAGGACGAGGAGGAGGAGCCGTGGTAGATTTCGCTCTTCTTCTTTACGGAGGGCGTCGCGAGGGTCGTGGAGCCCTTGCCAAGCTTTTGGCACTTTGTGCAGACCATTTTGGGGATGTGTTAGATTCGGTGGATAGATCTGTCGTCGGTTGTGTTGAAGTCGCAATTGCTTAAGGGTGTTCTGATGATGGTTGAGGGAGACAGGCAGAGAACGAGTGGCTGGTGCTGCAAGTGATAAGGCTGAGATAAGATATGATAACAGATGTGCGTCGCAGGGCGGCGGATTGTTGGTCAGTGCTGAAGACTGAAGTTTCCCCGGTGGATCCGTCTCGATTTGGGTGGGTCCAGCACCGGGCCGGGCTGGGATTGGAATGTCTGCCCTGGAGAATGAGAATGAGTGGACGACATTGGACGTTCAGACTGTCTGGACCTCTGGCTCTGGGACCGTTGGCCCAGCTCACGCGGTAGCCACAATAGGGGGGGTACTTTGTTGTCGAGCTGTTTCCTCGCTGTACGCATACGGGGACCCCAGCCACTTTTGGAATTGAAAATGGATTTTTTTTTGATCAAGTTCTTCAGCATCTTGGAGAATGCCGGGGGTTACTGGGGTGAAAGAATATGCCGTGGTTGGGTCAAATTTCGTCTGTTCACTTGGGATGAGCGAGAGTTTCCGTACAGAGCATATCCGTACTCCACAGGTAATCACAGATCATCGGGGGGAAACGACTCTGAAGAGGCACATGGCCAAGGGGAAACAGGTTCTGTCATCGAACGGGAGATGATGCTTAACTCCTACCCTGATCAAACCTTGCTCAACAACCTGGGCATTGCTGCGTTGTCTCCATTGTTCATCGTCTGTCCTCGTGTATTGGTGTATTGGCCGTTTTACACGCTGGTCCTGGCGTCGGCTAGGTGGTCGTCGGAGCCACTGGGGTCTGAGCGGGCATACAGATACAGGTACTCTGTTCCCTATGACTTTCCTATCCGTCGAGCAGTGAGCAGAGGCGGACTCTGAAGTTGGCTCGTGTCAGAGGAGGCTAAATGTGACGGGGTCCCGAAATTCCGTGCGAGACGTCCGTCCGCCCCTTACGTCTCGATTGAAGGTTCGATTGGCGACTGTGTCTAGCGTTGAGGGGAAAACGCACGCAGGCTGCAGGCTGACTGACCGAGAGTGGCGTAGCGGGCATTCCTGCCGACATCCACCAACTTCGCCCTGTCGTCGTAGTCTGGCGTGTGTGGCTGGAGGCCGACGCAGCTCTTTAAACTTCTCGCTGTCGCTGTCAGCTTGTGGTCTCGCATCCGGTACGGAGAGAGGCAAAGAGGATCAGGACGTGGAGGAAGAGATGCAGCCAATGCTAGGCCCAGCCAGTTAAACGGCCTTCCAAGGATTCAGAAATTCAGAATAGTAACAGGCCCACACGTGCCCCCTTCTGGTGGAGCTGCGGTCCCAAAAGCAATGGAAGCCCACCCAATCCCATTGCCCAGCTCGAAGTCGTACCTGGTCTCACAGCAAAACAGCCCAAGAAAGTACAGAGAATGAAGATACCTGCCACACCTGCCCGAGGAAACTGCCAGCTGTGAGCAGACGTTGCAGGCCAGTCAAGTACCTTGGTACCGCAAACAAGGCGTCCCAGTTCAAGCCAACGAGACCCTTTCGACCCTTCCCTGTCCCTTCCATTGAGGTTTGGTGTCTTCAATCTGCACTGTTTGATGCTGCTACTGCTGCTACTGCTGCTGCTGCCCTGCGCCTCCCTGAAAACCCCACGCTACCAACCTTACAAGTTACGCCCGTTCCAACGCCTTGCTGCTACTGCTGCTGTTGGTGCTGCTTGTTTAGCTTCCAGTCTCATCCGGCCGGCTCCCTTGCGCTGTCTCCCGAGTTCCCCCAATCCAACCCCATTCAAGCACCACCAACACCTCAAACACGACTTTCCGCAGATCCCACCCTTTCCGCGGACGACACCTCACATCACCTTACTTCTTGGCCTCTCGACAGTCTCCAAGACGCCTTCTCCTGTCGTGAAATTCTTCGACCGTTACAAGCCAATCATAGCGACTGCGTTGCTTTGCCTCTTCAGCCACTGCCACCAGGGACCGTCTTTCGGCCACGAGGTACCTACTCTCGTCTTCGCCCAGGGACCAACTACCTACGGTACACTTGCGCACTCAGCCCGTTGACGTAGCGCAAGCCGACCACTGTGTAATCCTAATCCTGCGCCAGAAGGAGGCTGTGCTGCAACAAATACGGACTGCTGGGCCACTTCTTTTTTTCCCACCACATCAGCTACCCTCAGCAAACGCCCAGCTGCGGCGTCGCTTTCATTGCCGATTGTCGTTGTCGTCGTCGTCGCCTCTAGCTACGCTACTGCTGCCGATACGAATCTCCATCATCCACCGATTAGGCTACCAAATTGTCCGCGACCACACCCTCCCGACTGCATCGCTTCTTCCCTTCATGTGTCCGGAAACACGACGATAACCTAATTACCTCGAAACTCGCATGCTGGCCATTTCGACACTTGCACATTGATCGCCTAGCAACGCTACCAGCCTTCCCGGCATGACTGGACGACCTACGGGTGGTCCTCCAGGAGGTCCCTCGAATAACGACCTGCTACTAGACTTGGACAGCGAGCAACCGACTTACAATGCTGGGCAGCGATCGAACATGAACGACGACGACCTTTTACGCTCCTACAATCACGATCAAGACCAGGCCCAAGGCCGACCCTCCGTTTCGTACGATGACTTTGTGGGCGGTGGCGGCGGAGGAGGAGGAGGGAATCACACACAGCAACCCTCAGCACTGAGACCGTTACCTGGCGGCCCTCAATCACCTGGTGTCTCTGGCGGCGCATCCTCCGGCCCATACATGCAGAGACACTACAGTCAAACATCAGAACTAAACAATTACCAGCGATACGCCGACGACTTTGACGACTACTCGGCCGAAGGCGAATCATACTACCAACAAGGCGGCGCCGCGACGAGTACGAACAATGTCGGTGATCCCTCTGCGAGGTCCAATGCTCGGAACCGTAACAGCGTCCTGAGCTTGGGTGGAGGCTTCTTTGGCCGCATGAAGAATAAGCTTGGGATGGGCCAAGGATACTCGGAGATGGACTTGCCATTGACGGAAGCCGGCGGCAACGGACGGACAGACTCTGGCATCGACGCGCAAGCCAAGGGGGGAAGGAAGTTCGACATGGGTAACTTCAAGTTTGGATTTGGAGGAAAGAAGCCGGACCCTTCGACACTGGGCCCGAGATTGATCCATCTCAACAACCCGCCCGCGAACGCAGCGAACAAATACGTCGACAACCACATCTCGACGGCCAAGTACAATGTCGCAACCTTCCTCCCGAAATTCCTCTTCGAACAATTTTCAAAGTTTGCCAACATCTTCTTCTTGTTCACGGCTGCGCTGCAGCAAATCCCCAATCTCTCGCCTACCAACAGATACACTACCATCATTCCGCTCTTCATCGTCATGATGGTGTCAGCAGGCAAGGAACTAGTCGAGGACTACCGAAGAAAACAAGCCGACCACCAGCTGAACACGTCCAAGGCCCGCATCCTGCGCGGAACCGCCTTCCAGGAGTCCAAATGGATCAATGTTGCGGTCGGAGACATTATTCGCGTCGAATCTGAAGAGCCCTTCCCTGCCGATCTGGTCCTGCTTGCAAGTTCTGAGCCTGAGGGACTTTGCTACATCGAAACAGCCAATCTCGACGGAGAGACAAACTTGAAGATCAAGCAGGCGTTGCCCGAGACATGTACAATGGTCAGCTCCAGCGATCTGAGCCGGCTCGGGGGAAGAATCAAGTCTGAACAGCCCAACAGCAGTCTGTACACGTACGAGGCCACCCTGACGATGCAGGCTGGTGGTGGTGAAAAAGAGCTGCCGCTCAACCCCGAGCAGCTTCTCCTACGAGGTGCTACTCTTCGTAATACACCCTGGATCCATGGTGTGGTTGTCTTCACTGGACACGAGACAAAGCTCATGCGTAACGCCACTGCTGCACCCATCAAGCGCACAAAGGTCGAAAAGAAGCTGAACATTCTTGTTCTCGTGCTGGTCGGTATCCTCCTTGTGCTTAGCGTCATTTGCACAGTAGGCGATCTTGTTCAGCGCAAGGTTGAGGGCGAAGCTCTCCAGTACCTGATGCTTGACTCTACCGGATCCGCAAACGATATCATCAAGACCTTTTTCAAGGACATGGTCACATACTGGGTTTTGTTCTCCTCCCTTGTGCCCATCTCTCTTTTCGTCACGCTGGAAATGGTCAAGTACTGGCACGGGATCCTCATCAACGACGATCTCGACATCTACTACGACAGAACGGACACGCCGGCAAACTGCAGAACATCGAGTTTGGTCGAAGAGCTGGGCATGGTCGAATATGTCTTCTCCGACAAGACAGGCACCTTGACTTGCAATATGATGGAATTCAAACAGGCCTCAATTGGCGGTATTCAATATGCCGAAGATGTTCCCGAGGACCTCAGGGCGACAATTCAGGATGGTGTCGAGGTTGGAATCCACGATTATAAGAGATTGGCGGAGAATCTCAAGAGCCACGAAACGGCTCCCGTCATTGATCATTTCCTGGCGTTGCTGGCTACTTGCCACACAGTCATTCCCGAGAGAAGCGAGGAGAAGGGCGGCAAAATCAAGTACCAAGCCGCCTCCCCCGATGAGGGTGCCCTCGTCGAGGGCGCGGCTGAGCTCGGCTACGTCTTCACCGATCGCAAGCCGAGGTCTGTCTTCATCGAAGCTGGGGGACGCGAGCTCGAGTATGAGCTCTTGGCCGTTTGCGAGTTCAACTCTACCCGAAAGCGCATGTCGACTATTTATCGATGCCCCGATGGAAAGGTCCGCGTATACTGCAAGGGTGCCGATACTGTCATCCTCGAGCGCCTGAACGATCAGAACCCCCACGTCGAAGCCACCCTGCGTCACCTGGAAGAGTACGCTTCTGAAGGTCTCCGAACGCTTTGCCTTGCCATGCGTGAAGTTCCTGAGCAGGAGTTCCAGGAATGGTTCCAGGTCTTTGAAAAGGCCGGCATGACCGTTGGCGGCAACCGTGCCGACGAGCTGGACAAGGCAGCAGAACTTATCGAGCACGACTTTTACCTCCTTGGAGCGACTGCTATTGAAGATCGCCTTCAGGATGGTGTTCCCGAGACCATTCACACGCTTCAGCAGGCCGGTATCAAAGTGTGGGTCCTGACGGGCGATCGTCAGGAGACCGCCATCAACATCGGAATGAGTTGCAAGCTGCTTAGCGAGGATATGATGCTCTTGATTGTGAACGAGGAAAGCGCCGAGGCAACTCGCGACAACATACAAAAGAAGCTCGAGGCTATTCGCACTCAGGGAGACGGAACGATCGAAACGGAAACTCTCGCCCTCGTCATTGATGGCAAGTCTTTGACTTACGCCTTGGAGAAGGACCTCGAGAAGCAGTTCCTTGACCTCGCCATCATGTGCAAGGCCGTCATCTGCTGCCGTGTCTCTCCCCTTCAAAAGGCTCTTGTCGTCAAGTTGGTCAAGAAGTATCAAAAGGAGGCCATCTCGCTGGCCATTGGTGACGGTGCCAACGATGTGTCAATGATTCAAGCTGCCCATATCGGTGTCGGCATCAGCGGTATGGAAGGTCTACAGGCCGCCCGAAGCGCCGACGTATCCATCGGCCAGTTCCGGTATCTCAGAAAGCTACTACTCGTTCACGGCGCTTGGAGCTACCAGCGCGTTGCCAAGACCATTCTGTTCTCCTTCTACAAAAATATCACCTTGTACATGACACAATTTTGGGTAAGTTTGTTCATAGTCGACTCGAGGACTTCAGATCACTAACGTGACCAGTACACCTTCCAAAACGTCTTTTCTGGAGCCGTCATCTACGAGTCTTGGACCCTTTCGTTCTACAACGTCTTTTACACCGTCCTCCCTCCTCTCGCTCTGGGTATTCTTGACCAGTTCATTTCCGCCAGACTTCTTGACCGCTACCCTCAATTGTACAACATGGGTCAGCAAAATCAGTTTTTCAAGATCAAAGTCTTTGCCGAGTGGGTTGCCAACGCTGTGTATCACTCCATCATCCTCTATGTCTTTGGCCAACTCATCTGGTATGGTGAACTCATCCAGGGCGATGGACAAATCGCCGGTCACTGGGTCTGGGGCACGGCCATGTACGCTGCGGTCCTGCTCACCGTTCTCGGCAAGGCAGCTCTGATCACGAACAACTGGACCAAGTACCACGTCATGGCCATCCCCGGCAGTATGCTCTTCTGGTGGGGCTTCATCGCTCTGTACGGCACCGTCGCCCCCATGATCCCCTTTTCGGCCGAGTACCACGGTGTCATTCCCAAGCTGTACAGCAGCCCGGTCTTCTGGTTGCAGACTTTTGCGCTCGCGATTATGTGTCTTTTGCGCGATTTTGCCTGGAAGTTTGCCAAGCGCATGTACATGCCGCAGACATACCATCACATCCAGGAGATTCAAAAGTACAACATCCAAGATTACAGACCAAGGTATGTTACTCCCCAATACTCACAGCCCTCCTTGGTGGCAGCTCACTAATCCATCCAACAGAATGGAGCAATTCCAAAAGGCAATTCGCAAGGTGCGACAAGTGCAGCGCATGCGTAAGCAGCGCGGTTACGCATTCTCCCAAGCAGATGAGAGTCAATCGAGAGTGCTTCAGGCATACGACACGACCCAGCACCGTGGACGACACGGTGAGATGGCCAGTTCGAGACCCCAAGGCAGGTAGTCACTACGCCGCCAAATGTCTCGGGAAAGGAGGGGGCAAAGACGCATGGCCTATGATTATTACGACTCGAAAGGGGGTTGGCTGCGTTGAATTTTGATTCCTTGGGAATGATGATTCCCATACGAAATGGTAATGCAACGGAAGCGACGACAGCACGATGTAAAGTTTTGTGTCTTTTTTCTACTATTATTATATGCATGGTCGGGAACCTCCTCATCATCCGAGGAGGAACATCATCCCACGGGCTGGCGTTTATTTTCAAGCTATTCATTGGCTTTGTTTGTGTAACTACTCCGTGTAGGGGCTTTTTATCTTCTCTTCCTCTTCTTTGACAAAGAAAACCAAACATTGGACGGTCACGTCGCAGGGGAGCGATGATGATGTTGGAGGGGGGGAAAGGGAGGCGGCGAGGAGGCTGGCAGGCAGTTGATACGAAGCAAAAAGAAAACAACCTCATGTCACACGATGCGGCAGGTCCGAGATGGAAAGAAGGGGAGAGGAACTCAACGTGGGAATTGAGAAGGCTCACGGCAATTAGGCAGAACGTGTGAAGTGCAACATTTCTCAGGAGACAACGTCCATAAATTGGAGGGGAGGGGGGATGGGAGAAATCCTCGAGAATAAAGAGTTGCTGATTTGTGAAGAATTTCTCCTCTATGAATGCTGCCCCAGCCCGAAATGCCTGTTTGTTTTTTTGTTTTTCTTTCCCTTTCTAAGAGTCTACTCCCGGCTTCCTTGGGTTGGCCGGCTTTGTTTAAGTCTGGTTGTTGGGGTCTTCGCGCGTGCTGAATTGAACGCTGGACATTTCCCGCCGCCTCTAGTCTGAGGGTTCACGATGTAAGATTCTGCATGTCTAGAAGTGAGCAAGGAAGAACCCAGCAGACTTGAATGAGGGATAGAATTTCACATCGGTTGCTCCGTGGCTCTATCCGCACCGCAGCATTGGACGAGCAAAGAACCACAGTGAATTTCCTCGGTCAATTCGTTGATATTGAGAAGACTCCGTGCTTTTCTTCTGAACCCTCAGACGAAGGGTCTCGAATACTTTCAGGAACACTGGCTAGTGGAAAGTGCCGGAGGTGGGTGGAAGTTGGAAGCGATGGTTAGATGTTTCTAGTCATTCTCAACGTCTTCCAGAGAAAGTGGATCGAAGGATTTCCTGTCAGAGGGGCTTTTCCGGATCCTCGATGATGACGATTCTAGGCTAGAGTCGTTTGCTCTTTATCGACATTGTGTTTAAGCACAAGTACAACATTGTCTATTCAGCAACCTACATGATCAAACTATGTCAGCACAACTTCAGCTCGCGGCTCAGTGGATTGCCCGATCTAGGTAGGATGGTCAAGATTATTCTGCAATTAATGAGCAGACATACTTGGTATGTGCAACGTAATGTGCTATTTGATTAAAGTGGTGACGCTGTCTAGATGTATGTTACTACTTTACATTGACACCGCAAAGCGGCTCTTGGCTCGGAGCCAGTGGCCATAGTAATACAAAACATAGGGAATCGGCGCAAGCACAGCCGATATACAAGCGAGGATGGTCAGGGTGTAGTGCGTTCCCATCTTCTCGAAAAAGGGGATTCCTACCACGGTCATGCCGCCCGCAACCATGTACCTGATGAGCGCGACGAACGTGAGTGCAGAGGCCGAGTAGATCTCGTACGAGTCGATTATGTACATGTACACGCACATGAAGATGCCGGTGACGCCGTACCCGAACACGGCGACCGCGAAGATGGCAGACCAGACGCTGATGCTGGCGAAGTTTGTCCAGCCGAGCCAGAAAAGCGAAATGGGGACGGAGACGGCGGCGCCGGAGGTGGCATACCACAAGCGGATCTCTGGTTTGAAGCCCGCCTTTCCACCATCGCTTTTGACTCGTTTCGCTGTCTTGGCGTAGATGAAGGGCACAAAGAGGAAATTGACCTGCGTGCCGACGAACATGGAGATGAAGATGATGTTGGCGAGCCCTTGGTCGAGACCATAGGTATACTCAAAGATGTAGGGCCACCCGACGAGGAAGGTGAAGAGCACGATGTAGACGACGGTGATGTACAGCGTCATTGCGATGATGATGGGCTCCGTCAGCATGAGGAACGGCCTCGTCATGCTCGTCTTGAGGCGGCTGAAGAGCGTGGCGTCGACAATCTCGTGCTCGGAGCGGAAGCGGTCGTCGCCCGTTATGCGACGATAGTGCGCGGCCTTCCACTGAAGGAGCAGCGGGCCGTACGTCTCGGGCATGAAGAGCAGGACAAGCACCAGCACGAGCCCAGAAGAGATGAGCGTCGTCCACTCTACCCAGCGCCAGCTGACGGCGTTGGAAGGCCCGATGTAGGCGCCCATGACGGCGCCGATCATGGGGCCGCCGAAGCAGGTTATCGCGTACAAGGGGAAACTCCACGTCTTTTCGAGACGGTTGTACATGTCTGCGATGGAGCCGCCAGAGCAGACGAGGGGCGTCGAGGCGGAGCATCCCGCCAGGAACCGGAACACGATTTGCGCGCCAAAGTTGGGCGCCAGACCGGACGCCATGATCCAGATCATGAAGACCGCCATGGAAGCCGCGTACACGGCGTTGCGACCAAAGGTTTCGGAAAAGGGTCCCGCGATGAGGGAACCCAGGCCCATGCCGACGAGGTAGAGGCCCGTGGCGAGCGACTCGGCGACCTGGCTGACGCCGAGATCCTGCGCGGCCTGCGGGAGGACCGTGGCGTCGATGCCGGACGCGGAGCCGACGAAGAGGGCGATGAGGGAGATTTGCAGCGTCACGCCGATGCGCTTCGCCGTGGGCCAGTTGTGCGGGTCCAGGGGGTCGTCCGGCCCCGCCCAGCCGACGACGAAGACGCGGCCGCCGTGACCCTCTTCGCCGGTCCGGTCCCGGACGTGGATGCCGGTCAGGACGCGGCCGAGAGCCGTGCCTTCGGAGTGTCCTGTCCGTGCCGTCTGGCTCCGTTCGACGGCCGTACCGGAGGCATCGTACTCCCCTTCATGATTCGGTTGCTCGTTGCTTTCGGGTTTGGTGGTGGTAGTGCCGCCTGGTGGTTCCAAGAGTGGACTTGCTCGCTTCTCCTCCTCCTCCTGTGACGAAGAAGATTGGTTCTCGAGGTCCCTGCCTATATCGTCGTGCGGCCTGCTTGGCGCTGTTGAGGACTGTGCTTTTCCAATGTCTCTGTCGATTTGCGCCTGGGCTTCAATGCCCGCGCGCCGGCGTTGTAGAAAAGATTGCATCCTATTCCCCAATAGGTTTCTCCTCAGGTGTACCTCCTAGAGCGCCGAGGGAACAAACATACTTCCTGGATCTCAGATTCAGCTGATATGGGTGTGATGTGTCTTTAGAGTTGGGACTGTAACAGACGGCAGCGGAAGGGACACCGAGTAAGTTGCAGCATTGAGTCATTGAGGATTAGCAAGACTGATACGTGACTTCATACCGGGCGCGACAGGGAAGTTGCCTTTCTCTTTCCTTTCCACTTTGCATCCTACTAGCTCCCGGTTTATTCCCACAAGGCTAACGATAGAAAGCTCCATCAATGACGGTGAGGCAACCTTTGCCAGCGATAACGCTGAGCTCTTTTGGTGCCGAGCTAAGAAGAAAATTCCAGCACTCGGAGATCTCGGTTTTACGCAGAGATTGGGTCTCATACGTGCCTATCTGCGCGTAGGTAGGGCGTTCAAACTTCATGGTTCGTAAGCTGCAGGTCGTAAATCGACCCGAAAGTCCACTCTTTTTTTAACGCGAGGACGCGAGCCGCGAATAATCGCCTCTGCATCGACGCTGATTTGCCATGTGCCCAAACGCAAGTGTACTGTCCTGTTCCCACTCGTCCGGAAAAGGCAAGTATACCAGTTCGAAGCAAGACACACATCCATGATCTCAAGGTCACAATCGGCTCCGAGCAGTATTTGTTCCCCACCCGCTCCCGTCTTCTCCAATTGCGTTTACTGATTCGGATACAATGGCACCTTCCAACCTCAATCTTCTGGGCCGTTGTGCTCTCGCCTCGCCACTGTAGTGGACGAGAGACGCATACAGAGATCGCAAACTATGGGGAAGCGAGAGCGATGAAAGCGGGCTTCTGTCCGGCTCCTCGGGCGAGCTGCTGAGAGATGTGAATGAGATTCGCCCGTCCGGGTCGATCTCGGCCTCGTTTGGGCTGACAAAAAGCGGCCCGGAGGCGGGCCCGGATGGCACTTCCGCAAATAGTGGGGGCTTCGGGCCGAGATGTCTATGTCGTAATGTGCAGCACATCACAACGCATTTTCTCATATACGCGCTTACTCAAACAATGACTTATTTTCTCATTTGAACCCGTAACGAGTTAGTTTCTACTTTCTTCTTCCTTCTTCTACAGCGTCGCGGCTCTCTTCTTCAGGGTCTCTGCAATGATAGGCCTAGCTCTGAGCCTATCCATCCACGCGGCCGTGTTCGGGAACTCTTTTGTAAAATCGATCTGATCCGCAAAAGCACCAGGAACCTTCATGTTATACCACGGGTAGAACGCAACATTGAACCAGGGGATAAAGGCAATGTCCGCGTAGGAGCACTTGTCGCCCACCAGGAACTCGCGTCCCTCCAGAGCCCGGTCCAGGACCCAGGAAACCCTCCGAATCTCCTTGATGTACCGGTCCTTGGCGCTCTGCACGTCTTCGGAGTGGTACCGGTGGAACCAGATGGCCTGACCAAAGTACGGTCCCTGGCCGGACATTTGAAAGTGCAGCCATTGCTTGGCGTGGAAGTAGTCGGCCGTGCCCGGCTCGAAGCTGATTGACCTCTTCTCCTTGTCGTACGTCTCGACGAGGTACTCGAGGATGGCGCCCGACTCCCACAGCGTGATGCCCGTGTTGTCGTCCTCGATGGCGGGTACGCGCCCGTTGATGTTGATCGCTTCAAAGGGTGGCTTCTTCATGTCGGGGAAGTCGATATACTTTTCTTCGTAGGGGATCCCGAGCTCCTCGAGGACAAAGTGCACTTTCCATGGGTTCGGGCCGTTCTTGGAGGTCCAGACCCTGATCGGTTGAAGCTTCTCAGATGCCATTTTGGTCTTGTTGGTGCGGCTTTTTGTGGAGATTTGTTGGGATGGTTGTCAATTTGATTAGATCCAACGTTACAATGGATAAAGTCAAATGAACAATGACTGATTCTTACTAAAATTCCCAGTCTCAGTCGTGATGCCCAGTTAGTTTGATCAGTTATCCTTAAATCGATGGCAAGAGGGACTCTGGCAAGCGCTTTTATGAGCAACTGGAAACCCTAAAAGTTGCGTTCAGCTTGCACCTAACTTGGAAGCTGTTTCCGATGCTACGAGTTGTCCCCGCAGTCACTGAAACTTAGCATACTGTCGGACAAAATAGGTCCGGGGGAGAACTAACATTGTTCAGCTATGTTTGATAAGCTAAATGTCATTTCTGCTTACAAAGGAATATTTGGGGTGTGTTTCAAAGATTCATGACAAATCGAAAGTCCGCCGTGGAATAATGACCCATTCTCCCCAAATCGGAATAGATCCTGGGGGGCCATGCAAGACAGAGGTGGAGTGCGTCCGATGGCTAGGTATTCAGACATCGAGCAATTTGTGTTCCAAAGTGTGGAGAAATAACTATGCAGTAAAGCAGCTATCCATCTATCACTTACCAACAACACCCAGCACATACTTGATCCCCTCCCAGTGCTCCTTGGCCGTGGGCAAAATAAACTCGGGCGCCAGAATAAAACCAGACCCTCCGCTCCCACCACTCTTGGGCCGCAACTCGACGCTCCACGAATAGGTCGCATTCAAAGCCCCGTGGTGGAAATCTCTCGCGGAGCCCGTAGAATAGTACAAAATCTCACACGAGGGGCCGACCTCGTAGCTCTCCCCGCTCGTCGCCGCAATCGTAGCGGCGTACCCCGCGCCCACGTCCCGCTGCGCCTGGAGGTTCCGGGGAAGCACGTCGGGCTCGCAGGAGAAGCCCCAGGGCAGGAGGATCAGCTGCGAGTAGCTGTGCCAGTCGATGAAGAGTCTGATGCCGCCCGTGGAGTTGGTAGCTGTGGCGGCTAGCTCCCGCGAGAGGGCCGAGAGGACGACGTTCTCGGTCGTGTCTCCCGGCGCGAGGCCGCGGAACGTCTCGCCGCAGGGGTTGCCGGAGACGCTGCCGTCCTCGAGGGGGAAGTTCCATTGGAAGTTCCAGTTGCGGTTGCCATCGGTGCCTATGCAGGTCGTATTGGAACGCGGCTGGCGGTTCTTGCGCCAGAGGCGGTTTGTGGTCTGGCTGTACACGAAGCCTAGACACGGAGGGGGATTTTGTGAGTGATTTGAACGGGAGCTTGGTAAGGACGGCTTTTGACATACCATCGGGGTTGTGAAAGGGCACAACATAAAAGTCGTAGGCGTCGAAGAAGGCTGTGACGTTTTGGTCTCCAGACTTGTAGCCGTCAATGAGTTGGTAGGTCAAGTACTCGACAGTCTGCCCGCGGGCATTAACAACCTCAGTTGTACAAGCATCTGAAATGGGCTCACATACCATTGTAGTAATCCACTCTCTGGCATGAACGGTGCTATGCCAGAGGACAACAGGCTTCGTCCCAGTGTCCTCGCCTCCCCAGAGCCGCAACCCGAATATGTTGCGGCCCTCATACGAGGCACCAATGTCCAGCCACTCCGAGTTGTCGGGAAACGCAGCGTGGAGGTCCCTCCAGTACTGTACGTGGTCGTCGTACGCGTGGTACGAGTCGAACCAGCTCAGGTCCGGCAGCTCGCCCCTCTTGGACAAGCCGGGCTTCTTCTCAGCCTCGGACTCGGCCCTGATCGCCCGCCCGAGGTCATCGTCTAGAAGCTGCGCGTCGTCCAACAGTCCCAGAGTCTTGAGTGAATCAACCTCGCTGGGCGGGATCGCGACTTCGACGGAGCCCTTGAGGTCGATGGACGGGAATGAGCGTAGCCGGGCGAGTTGGCTTGGTCGCGCGTTGGTTGTTGGTACGCGGTAGACCTGGTAGCCGTCGTAGCTGACCTTTTCGTCTCGGGGCGTCGCTATCCTACCGTTGCCGGTGAGGGCGACGACTGGGGCGATGAACACGAGTACAGCTGTGAGCTTCATGGTGACCTTGTGAATCGAACACAGCCAAGTCGCCGACAATTGCTCGTCGTTTAGAGGTGTATAAATAACGGCGTCTGACACTTTATATCGACATCTCCGGCAGATCTTTGCGCGGTCTCGTTCACCTTCCCCCGCCGTGTGAATCGCACAAAATCTCCATCTTGGCCCTGGCGAACCTAAAGGGAAAAAAGTGAGGGGTCGACGGTTAATAACCATGCAAGCCAAGACCGAGATGCTTGTATGACGCTCTCGAGTCTCGACGTTTCGCAGGCCAGCGTAGCATTCTCGCAGACATTCTGTGAACCGTTTCTTTCGGCGTGCTGAAGAGGGCCTAGCAAACTCAATTACAACGTCGTACGCGGGGATGCGAGGCTACGCCCAGAAGAGGAGGTGCTAGACCTTGTAGTCTTGGCTTGCGAGGATAGCCGAGACTTAAGCTGATAGATCTGGAAGTTACGGGTTGCCCGTTTTCACGAAGTCAGACGATTGGGTGATAGAATGGATGCAGCGTCTCTGGTGCGGGATACTTGGACAGGCGCATTGTTCTTGTGATAAAATGATCAGGGAACCCACTAAACATAGGTAGCGGTTGCGCCATGTCGTACCAACAGCCGTAAGCCCGAGTGATTGGCTACCAGCGGGATTCCCATTCCATCATTTCATGAGTAGCATCTCGAGGCCTAAAGGTTTAGAGGACCATACCGACTGCGTGTGAGATCTCTGGGTAATGTAGGTACCTTACACCGAAGACTCCGGCCCGGTGGGGCGCGACGATGCTGTCGATGAACCGGCCCGGAAGTGGGTCCCGGATCACGGGGCCTTACTACCTTGATCATTCAATTGGGTGACAAAACAGAGTGCCGGTCAACGTACAAGTCCCTCCCTTCTCATAATCATTGTTGCCATCATTCTCCTCTGAAGGCGCTTCACAGTGCATATTCTTTACTAAGGTAAGATATTGAGCGGCAAACTAGTACTTTAGTTGCTACGTTAACTAAGTAAGTAAGCACATCAGCTTGCCTAGTATTGTGTGAATCCCTTGACACCATCATCACATCCCAAAGACTCAGCTTGCCAGAGAACATGCGGTCCGAAACCATTTATCTTATTCCGTTCCCTGCTAAGTTTAGTTGATAAAACTTTGGCTAAAATCCGACACCTGAATCGGTTCCAATTTCGATCAGGAAGCCGTAGCGAAACAACCTTGTTTTTACGCGATCCGAGAGCATTCCTTCCTGGCGATGAACAAGGTGTTCCACTCCCACTTGAGGTCCGGGAGACTGGTATAGGAGTCCTCAATAATGCTGGCATTCCAGCCGAGGTGGGCGATGTCGCGGTGGAACTCCCCTCGGTGTCTTTCTACCAAGATGGAACGCAGATTCGCCATCTGTCCGGTTGCCAGCAAGTCATGTATCTGAGTGTGCAAATGCTCTATCCCATTCCATGGACAGCTCATCAGCTCCAGTATCTCCAAAGAGCTCGGCAAGACATCGCTGAGGGTCAGTGCCAGCATCTGCGGCCCAATCTCATGATCTTCCTCTTCCAGATGAGGTGTATAGTCGTCTTCCCCAAGTAGCAGGTCGAGGGGCAACCGGAGCGTTCTGAGCCGCATCATTTCCCGCAGCGAACCGATACGTTCTTCTTCCAGTTCCTCAATAGTTCGAGGGTAGTCGCAATTATAGTGATTTTCCTCAAGACAGTCCAGCTCGAGCTCTCGAAGGTTGTGGCCATATCGTCTTAGCGCCTCGCCAATTTGATCGTAGAAGGGGAAGTCGATGTTCTCGGTATCGTGCTGGAGGTATGTACCTGCCCATTTAATGCTGACTCTCTCAAGGTCGGGACAGTGACTGAGAAGATCCTTCACGCCTGTTCCATTGCACAGCGAGCGTCCGAGGTGTACTGACTTCAACGACATGCGTTCCGCTCCTCGCCACTTGATATGCCTCAGCCACTCGACATGAAAGCCGTGAAAGATCTGCACTGTCGGCGAGAGGAAGGCTTCGCACAGACGGGCTGGCATACCTTCTTTTAAGCCTTCTTCATCAGTCCCAACACCCTCAGCATAGACCTGTTGTAGACGAGGAAAAGGTCCTGAGCGGTCCACCTCGGCGACAAATTCCATCATCACTGTGTTGGGTGCGAAATGCACGACCTCCACCTCCGGAAGCAGCATAGCCAGAAGCAGCAAATAGATGCCTTCGAGGTCAGCATCGCGACCACTCATGAGCTGCTTACTGTTCAAAGCCAGTCCAATGGCGCGCCTGAAAGGACTATGATCGATAGAGTCTTGCCGCTCTTCTAGTCGCTTCCGAAGCCAGAAGCGAGTGAGGCCTGTCAGTCCACCAACGGGAATGTCGAGCTCCTTGACGTAGCTTCCAAGGTAGGGCCTGTGTTCAATAGTAACCACGAAAGCGCTGAGTCTATCATCACTGAGAAAGATCGACTCGTAGAGAAAGGGCTCGGCCACTTGCTGGAAACCTCTGGACACGCGGCAAAGCTTGGACAAGGTGGCGCAGTTTTGGGCGGGGCGCTCGAGGGTCGACTTGGAGCTGCGTAGGGTTCCGATGACTGCCAGGAGGACTTCGTTAGGCAAATGAGGCGGCATCTTGGTCGTTGATAACTTAAAAGAAAGAGGTGCGCGACGTGGGAGGGCTGATGTGGTTAACTTTTGGCAGCAACAACAAAAGGAAGGGTGTCGAGGTGATGTAGAGTCTAGGTGGTGTAGAGTCGAGGTGATGGAGAGTCGAGGTTAGTTAACTAGGTAGGCACCGCTCCTTCCTCAAGTCAAGTATCAGTTCCGTCCGCCTCTTGTCTTACTTGGATATCTCAACTCACCGACAGGCAGGAGCCCCGTTTTTACCTGGAGCGTCACTTCCTTCCTTGACCGATTGTGGCCGATGGAGAGAAGAACTTCGACAGGTTGATCGCGGGGTAAAAGTCCGGTTCTTGCCAGCCACAGGTGAAAAATACGAATGAATTTGGTGTATTCAGGTTCCAAGAATGGGCCTATAGCCCGAGGTTTCTCTTCTCCCCTTTTGTCCTTCCTCTCTGCAATCCTTCCCGATTGAACCACGTCTTATTCCACGTATATTGACTCCAACAAGCTGTGATGCGTCTCTGCCCATACCTCTAACGCTATGCGTCCTTTGCGATTCCTCCCGAAAAGAGACGCGGCCACCTCTCCTGAAGTACAATCGACATAAGTGAAGTCTGCATCATCTAGCCGTCTGTAGGTTACTCTTGCCTAGCTTGTATTGGCAAAACAACATGGTCTTGGACAATGTGAATTCTCGTACCCTGTCGACGCCCCGACGGTGACTGGATGCTAGATAGCTGTCCTGCATCTTTTTGTGCTTGGCTGGGGAAAGCAACGGGCTCTGCCTGCCCTGGACACATTGAGTTCATATCCTGCCTTGGGCATAGCAGGTGGTGCGATCGAACTTGCCGCCTTCCCTTCAGTTCTCAACGTCGATTGAGATCCGGCTGAGTGATAGCCTGCTGGGGAAGAGCAGATGGGCACTCTGCGTGAGAGCCAAATCGCCCGACCTGGCATCACAGCTAGGATCACGACAATGCCGTAAGGCATGCTTGTAGCAGCCAGTGTTCCGCGGCATGCTCTGTCGGTGGCGAGCTTGTGAGTTCATTTCAATCTTCTCAAAGAAGTTGACATCCGAACGCTCACTTCATGACTCGTCCATTGTGTCGGGATCGGGCTGCTCAGTAGATTCCCCAGAACCTCCCCCAAGCGCGGCAACCACTTGCTCGAGCCCCTCCACCTCGCCCATGGCAAATTTCCTGCCCTCACCTTGCCACTCCCCATCGCGCACATCGCCATCCTTGCCGAGCTCCAGCCCACGCACATGCTCCAGATGCTTCCGCGTGGCCCCCTCGACATACTCCATTCTCTCTCGTCTCCAACTCTTTTGCTTCTCGGGGCCGTCCTCGGTGCTGGACGGGTCCTTGAGGTCGGGCATGATATTACGCAGCGACGTCGATAACGCGCGCAGCGCCTGAAGTTGCGACATGTTGAAGGCGGTCGTGGTCGTTATAGGCGCTTTGAAATCCCCATCTGCCAAGTCGCCCTTCTCCTGCAGGAACTGGAACGGCGCCCTGTCGTCGGACCCCTCGACCTTGACCTGTCCCACCAGCGAAGCCCTGGAACCGGCGGGCTTACCGCCAATGACCCCTCGCAGCTTCGCCAGTAGCGCCGCATTCTTCGCCTGCTCGGCGTGAAGCATCACGTTGAGCCGCTGGCTGGCCTGTAGCTTCCTCCTCAGCGCATCAACGCTCTCCCTCGTCGGCGCGTCCTCGTGAGTGGCGTTGAAGTCGAGACCGTCGTAATGGGCGAGGCGCATCCAGTTTCGCTGGCCCTGCTGGATGCTCAGAATGTTCTTCATGACATAAAGCTCAAACTTGTCGAAATTCTTGTCAATCGCGGCGCACAGCAGCGTCTCCAGCTTGTGGACGCCGTCGACAATCTCGAGCTTCGCCGTCTCCTCGACGTCGACAACCTCGTCCGCGGACCGTTTCTTCTGCTTCAACGCCTTTTCGAAACCAAGCGCTTTCGGGGGCGCTTTCGAGAGACCCTGCTCTACGCGGTCGAGCGTCTTGTCGGCTACGGCGTTGACATTGTTGATGATGCTGTCCAGGAGCGACTGGGAGATGTTAGTCCTGAGGCGTCGCGTGATCTCTGTGCCAAAGGTAGACTTACAATTGGTGCGTATCCCAGGTGTTCCGTCAATAGTTCGACGTCAATTATCGTGCGCTGCGCCATCGTGTTCAGTCGGCTGGCTGGTGGGCCTGTCGGGAGAGATTCGTAGTTGAGTGGGCGGATAAAGTGCCGTCTCCAAAGACGCGACGGACGCGACGAAAGTCAATATTTGGTAAGGCACGTTGACCGAGGGGTCTATTCCCCCGAGAAGGGGGGAGGGGGATAAAGGCCTGAATCGCAAGGCGTCCAGTAGGGGGGCACCGTCCCCCGAATTTCCAGTCCAGCGGCCCAGCACGGCGACACCCGTAATTTTAGCGATTTCGATAGCGGGTAACACTGCCACGCACCTCGGGCGACGTCACGCAGGAAACCAGGATGGAGCGCTGACAGAGAACCACCGCTGGAGACGACGCAATGCGAGCCTCCACCGGTGCTTTTTACATTAATTGCACAACCTGTCGTCGACAAAATCTCCCCTTTCCACACGCCAAGGGCACGAGTCAACAGCAACATTTCTTCCCCCTTTCCCTTTGTTCGACCCAGCCTCCGCAACAATGTCGTCGAACTTTGGAAATTTCATGAAGAATGGCTGGCACCCCGAGAAACCGGGCACCACCTTCAAGGGTCAAGTGGTATGTCACCGGGCGGGCGTCTGCGTCTCTGCAACTGCCAGGGAAAACTGACCAGACACACGACAGAACGGCCTCTTGGGAAGGAAAACGGAGAGCGACAGAGAGGAGCGCGTCGCCAGACCCCTATCGTCCCTCACAGATCCCTCAACTTTTGCACCGCCGCCGAAGCGTGTGCCGGGGACAATTGCACCCCCGCCCCCGCCATCACGTTCCAACGCAACATCACCCGGCGTACCACCGCCGCCGTACGACGACTCGAACCGATATCAGCAGCAACAAGAGGAAGGCGTAGAGGAAGAAGCGGCGCCGCCCAAGCCGTGGCGCACAGATACCACAGGCCTCTCGACCGCCCATCTGCCGCCCCCGCCGGGAAGAAAGGATGGCGCCGACGGACGAACGCCGGTGCCGGGTCAAGCCGCCGCCGCACGGCCGCCGCCCCCGAGCTTACCACCGAGACTGCCACCCAGAACACCCTCCGCCTCGTCGGTAGCGAGACCGGCTTCGCCAGCACCACCACCGGCGTCAAGCAGCGGTGGAGGATATCTGAACCAGAACGCGATGAACAGACTAGGAGCTGCAGGCGTCTCCGTATCCGCACTAGGCATCGGAAAGTCCGCGCCCACACCACCGGCCCGATCCAACGCCAGCAGCCCCGCGCCACCTCCCCGAACCGGAGCATTCTCACCGCCGCCGCCTCCGCCTACCACCACCAGCAGCAGCACCGGCGGCCACATGAGCGAGTTGCAAAACAGATTCGCCAAGCTGGGCAAGTCCGCCGCCGCCAACCACCAATCCTCCACCCCGCCACCGACAGAGGGCACCACAACGGAGCAGAAGCAAGCCGCGCTGCGCACGGCAGCCGACTTCCACAAGAACCCGTCGTCCGTCTCCGTCTCGGACGCCCGGTCCGCCGCGTCGACTTTCAACAACTTTCGTCAGCGGCACGGCGAGCAGGTCAAGTCCGGGTACCAGAGCGCCAACAACTTTAACCAGAAATACGGTATCACGGAAAAGGCCGGGAACTATGCCGGAAAGGCAAAGAGCTTCTACAACGACCAGGTCGGACAGAAGCAGCAGGCCGCGACGACCGCCGACACCACTGCTGCGACCACGGCACCCAGCCCGGCACCGAGCCCGCTGTCACCTCCGCCTGGGCTGGTGAGCGCAGTCGGAAAGAAGAAGCCACCTCCACCGCCGCCCCCAAAGAAGAAGCCACAGCTGGCTGGAGCACCGGCACCGCCGCCCGCGCCTTCGCCTCGAGCACCTGGGCCTGGTGACGACGATGATGCGCCTCCTCCAATCCCCTTGGCAACCAAGCCGACGTTTTGAGCTGAGCGGGTTTTGTGAGGTGATGGTGGTGGCTGGTGGGCATCACGTACGATTCCGAGCCCGAGTTGGTGCATGCACTTTACTTTGCGGCCAGCCAATGCATTCTGTGGCGTTTTGTTAATGGTCAGACTACCTCACCTTGCGGGGTAGTATCAAAATAGAAATCGTACCACTTTGTGGGAGCATCATTCAACTTTCAAGTGTTCATGTAGAATGAAGCTCGTCGAGCAAGTGTATAAGGCAAAAAAGTTGTTTCGTTCATATGATCATAAGCACGGCCGAAGCCGGGTGTGCAGTTTTTATTTTTTTGCTTGCTACGGGGGCTTTTGAAGGGATATATGCCAAAGCAGATGGGTGGTACGCTATAGCAAAGGTGATTTTCTTGTAAGACGTCAAATTATTCAGTCTCCAGAAGAAACACCGATAAAATCTCGAGAAAAAACAACAGGGAAAGAACTAATTCCGTGTCGAGATTTAAACCTTCATGCCCTCGAGACCGTGCTGCCAGACGATGATGTAGGGGGTGACACCATCCTCACGGTAGTTGAGGAGGACGACCCTGTCCACAGGTTAGCATCATTTGGGCGGGTTTATCGAGGGGGGTCCTTTGGGAGGATTTTGCTTACATTCCATCGGGGTTCATCGACTCGCCAGTGTAGAACTCGAAGTCCTTGAAGTTGGGAAGGAGGGTCTCCTTGACGTACTTCTGGGCACCCTTCTCGAAGGCGGTGATCTTCTCGGCGGGGGCGTTCTTCTCCTGAAGAGCAGTCTTGACAGCCTTCATGTAGCCTAATTGCGAAGCTTGTCAGTATGCTAATTACGCCTTTCCTGATGCATGATGAGAGGATGTGATTTCACGCACCCTTGAGGTAGCCGAGGAAGCTCTTCTTGTCGAACTGGGTGGACTGAAGGCGGAAAGAGTGGACAATGTTGTTGACCTTCACCTCGGCATCCTCAGTACCCTCGTCAGCCTCCTCGGCGGAGGCGTTGGCGCCGGTGTCTGTGTGCAAGTCGCTTCTGTCAGAATGTTTGTTCTCTTCTTTTTTATATATCGATAGGTTTGGGAAGCGCGCGGGGTAAGCGCCCAGCGGGGAGGGGTGGTGTGGGCGGATGGGTGGTTCACGAACCGACGGTGACGGCGCCCTCGGTGATCATGGCGCAGTCGGCCTCGAAGACAATGCCATCGATGTCCTTGAGGTCGTAGGAGTCCGAGATGATCTCGTCTCCGGTAATGATGTCCTGTGTCGCGGTTGTTCGGTCAGCACATTGATAATGATCCCCATCTTAAAAACATCAACATTTTTTTCAACTCCCCCGCCGTCCAATGGCGGGGGATTTCCGAAGGAGGGGTAAAAACAGCTATGCCTGGCAGCACAAGCCGTCCATCGTCCTCGAGAGAAGTGATCTGGCAATGACAAAATAGACGTACCTTGTAGATAATCATCTTGGCGGTTTGTCTGAGGTGTCGAGGAGGTGAGGTATTGGCGAGACGGAAAGTTCGTTGTCTGGGTCTGGAGGAGTAGGAGGAACGAGCAGAAAGGAGGGGGGTCGCTTTTGAAGGGCGAAAAGTGTTCGCAAAATTGGCAAGTGGGAGGGACTGTGTTTGGTGGGGTTTTCCGAGCTAGTCTTGATTTGGGGTAGCGGCAAAAAAGCCAGGCGGGTTCCTGTATCCGTACTCATAGGCTGTTAGCGTTCGAGCCGTTACTTCAAGCCAAATCCCTAACAACGTGGCGGGTTGCCCGAAGGGCGAGAACATTGAAGGTGCGGGACGTGGGACCAGAGCCTGAAAAGATATCAATCCGATGAGGTTCGCCTTTCAAGGTATCCTGCGACAGTAACTTATTTTGCTGGCCATTTTAAATCCGTATCTCATCATCCAAGTGAAGAAAAACTGAAGCAATCCTTTAAACTGGGCTTCAGATGCAATGAGCATTTTCAAGCCTGTGGCATTTTTCTCGGCCAAGACGCGATAACCCGGAGCATGTGGTGTTGATTTTGGCGAGGTGAACTGGGTGTCTTACCTAAGCCGTGGATGGAATTGAGCCCTTGACGGCGCCGCTGCCGCTGAAGGGCCTTTTACGATACCCACCGCAGGTCGTGGCTTAATGGGATTGAAGCTGGGATAGCCTCAACTACGTTCTGCGGCTGGTTGAGAGCGGTGAGCCCAGCCCAGACTCACGCCAACCAGGTCTTCCGGGTCACATGAACACGCCTGACGTGTAACATCGTCTGGTGTTTTGTAAAGAGCCCGACACATGGGTTGGGAGTGGGATGGCATTCATGATCAAGGACCGCCCTTGAGACAAAACAATGAAGTTGATCCTCCTTTGTCAGCACACCTCGTCACCCCTCATCATCCTCCCATTCTTCACTCGTCCTTCTTGTTGTTTTGGTCTCACTGATAGGCCTCCTGTACTGTCGTTGGATCATCTGAAAAAAGGGGCGCTTATTCGAGTCCATAGTGGGCGCATCATGCTCGTGAAATTGCCTTGCGGTTTACCTAAGCCCCCTCTCTTAGAGACAACACCATCTGGCGCTTGGCATTCGATCGCATCGCGGTAACACGGGCTTACTTAAGCTACCGAAGCGTCCGCGTATTTACGGCATCGACAGGGGAGGGCCCGGTGGCCTGACACGGCAGCGTAGCAAGCCGCACATGGTTAAAGAGGTGATGACAGCATGGGCAAGCCCGCAAAGCCCGCCGCAATTTACGCGAGCAAATCCGTGACGGGTACTCGAGCTAAGTCCGTCCGTGATGAAAAGAGTTTGAATTGCAGGCCCACGAAGAAGATTTGATCCAAGAGAGGCATCGCGTTGACGTGTTGTTGACGATTCACTATCCGGATACCGCGGCCGTGGGTTTGGACCATTTCGACAATGGAAGTTTGACACGACAGACCAGGTCGAAAGGCCGAGGAGACAAGTGAACAGTTGTGGTTCGATCTGTGGCAAAAGCCGGGAGACGGTCGAAAGGCGAGAGGCCCGCGCCTTTTTACAAGCGAGATTGATAAAAGCGCATCATTCCTGGGCCTGGGAACCTGGCGCGGCGACGCCTGCGTAAGGATACCTACCTTAGTACCTACAGTACGGATATTTGCAAGAGATCTACTACTGCGTGCTCCGTAGAGGGAGAAAAAATTGCCCCGACGTCGCCGCTAATCAGACTCAACTGGGTATCCGTACAATCCACAGACCAAAGGTACCCAGATAAACTCCATTTGTACCTACTATCAGGCGCATTGAAGCACCGCATGCACCGGGCGCGCAAGTCACTCGGGTCAGCGAATACTTGCAACTTTTTGGGCGCATTGCGAACAAGGGCCAATGCTAGCCCAAGCTAGTGAAACCTCGAACCAACTCGCCACCAGTCTCACTCTCCCGACGTCCTCTCACTCACTACCGCCCTACTACGCATACTACTAATTACAATTCGCCCTGCTGCTGCTGCTGCTGCTGCTGCTCTGCTCCGTCTCAGCCCTGTGCTTCGCTCTTTGCTTTGACATCCTCCACCCTCCCACCATCCACCCACCCACCTGGCACAGGCAACCCCCAAGGATTGGCATCTCATATATCCAACTTCCGTCCGCTCCTTACAAACCGCCTCGCCCGCCACACGAACCCGTCACTCCCTATATTCTTCTTTTATCTTCGTTCCTCTGATTCTTCGCCTCGAGACGCACGCGAGCATACAATTCAATCCTCCTCTGACCGACGCAATCGCTAATCCCACCACATCCGAACCGACCGAGCAAACGAGAGAAACCGCCGAACCCGAAAACCCGCCATGGTAAACGAAACCATCCCACCCACGATGGCGGCAAACTTCACGTCGACCGTCGGCGACCTCCCGCCTCTGCCGGAATACACCCTCAAGCCCTATGCCGACCTCATCCCCGGCCTGCCCGACGTCTATCTGCGCATCTTCCTGCCCATCGTCGTCTACTGGATCCTGTCCCTCTTCTTCCACGTCATTGACGTATACGATGTCTGGCCGCAGTACCGCCTGCACACCCCCGAGGAAATCACCAAGCGCAACCACGTTTCCCGCTACGAGGTCGCCCGCGACGTCCTCCTCCAGCAGCTCATCCAGGTCGGCATGTCCGTCTTCCTCGAGTACATTGACGAGGAGCAATTCACCGGCAAGGAGAACTATGACGTCGCCGTCTGGGCCACCCGTGTCCGCGTCGCCCAGCGCGCCCTGCCCACCATCCTCGGCCTGCTCGGCCTCAACGCCGCTTCCCTCGCAAAGAACATGTCCGCCACGCACCCCTTCATTGCCGGTGCGCTCGCCGGCGGTCACTACCCCTTCCTCACCACCGAGCTCGACGGGTCGCACGCCGTCGTCCCCGTCTTCGCCGCCTGGGAACTGCTGGTCGCAAAGGCAATCTATTGGCTTGTCATTCCCGGATTCCAGCTCTTCGCCGCCATTTCTATCCTGGACACATGGCAGTACTTCCTCCACCGTCTCATGCACGTAAACAAGTGGATGTACAGTGAGTTATGACCCAATCCCTCCCCCCGACCTCTCGGGACTCCGACTCGGCCGAATGGCCTCCGGGGTAGTTCGGCGCAAAGGTGGCAAACAGCTCAACTAACACAACAACCTCCCAGCGACATTCCACTCGAGACACCACCGTCTCTACGTCCCCTACGCCTACGGTGCCCTCTACAACCACCCGTTCGAGGGCTTTCTCCTCGACACCCTCGGCGCGGGCATCGGCTTCCTCCTCACCGGCATGAGCGCGAGGCAGGGACTGCTGTTCTTCTGCCTGTCCACCGTCAAGACCGTCGACGACCACTGCGGCTACGCGCTGCCCTGGGACCCCCTCCAGCATATTACGAGCAACAACGCCGCCTACCACGACATCCACCACCAGACGTGGGGCATCAAGACCAACTTCTCTCAGCCCTTCTTCATCTTCTGGGACCGCGCTCTCGACACGCGGTACAAGGGTGACAGGCAAAACCGGTTGCTGGCCTCAAAGGGCAAGGCAGCGGCAGTGGCGGCCAAGTCTGAATAAAGGGTCGCTCGGCGATACGAAATCACAACAAACAAAAGACATAATACAAACTTGCTCCCCTTTTTTCGATTCTGTAAAACAACCCAGCTTGCCCCGATACCACAACGCCAAAACAATCAGAAAGAGAAAATAAAGAAAAAAGTCGAGACCGGTTTCTGGATTCGCACATACAAATCGTGGGGAGGAAAAGCCTGGTACTCGCAAGCAGTAACACAACAAACCACCACTTTATACAATTAACTACAATTAGGGAAAGCATTGGGAATGAGGCGTTTCTTTTTTTTTCAAATCATGTCGAAACAATGGCACACGTTCGATTAAAGGGGCGAGGAGCCGGTCGTCCTGTTTTGGTGTCTTTTTTCTGTTTCAAGTATTGTGACCAACGAAGAGAAAGACTGGCCTGGGAAATTGTATTCTTTTTTTTTTGTTCTTCTTAGCTGTACACACACTCGCAAGCATACGAGTTTACTTTTGACCCCCCTTTTCTACCCTGGGCTCACCGCTGAACATCCATTGAGATGTTGTTGGGCCGAATGCCTCTCAAAGGCTGATTCGCTATCGGGGAAGGAAGAGGACCAACCGGAGGAGGAGGGAGAGGAAGAGGAAGAGGAGCGGAGGGGCAAGAGGAGGAAAACAAAGAAGATGACCCGCTTACAACTACATTGACTAATGGAAAGATTATAATAATTCCTTACACTCGTTCTTGGGGGGGTTAGATCATGAATCCCTGAGAATTTCTCAAGCGTGTACTCGGCAACTTTTGTTACTAGACGTAGTATACCTCTTGATAAGGGGACATATCCATACGCCATACTTCAGTTGAGTTGACAGTTCAGGAGTTGTATTTCTGTCCCCGGAGAGGCACACGGGAAAGAAGGTGGCCGCGGGATGTCTCCTGGCGTTTAAAGTCATTACGAGGATACCCATCCTCCTCTTGTATACCTTAGGTAGGTACCCTCAACATGTAAGCAACGGCACCGCTTCTATATTTGTCGACGTGCGCCTCAAACACAGATGGAGCTGCAGATGGAACACAGGCACCTTGGGTGAGTAAGGTAAGCAGATGCAGGAAGTTGGAACTATTTGACATTTCGTACATATTACATATAACCCGCATGCATCAGCAAGACCAACAGCACCAGCAGCACCTTGCAGAATGCAGTCACAGAACAGGGGCCATCGACGTGTTTGTAGTTCATCGGAGTCGGGAGAAACATGTAACTTCCCAAGAAAGGGGTTCGGTTCTCGGTCGTCCGAACGCTTGGGGCACATCTTGTTTACCCGTTGTTTGCCTTGCATGGCTTGTCTCTGCTTGCTGCCCCTGATCTGACCGGATCTGTATCTTCCTGAGCGAGCGTGCAAATCCGCCCTGTTGATGGATTCATTCATCCATGGCACGAATACTCTCCACCAGTCTACGCTCACGTGAATTCCCAAGGGGGCGCAAAGTTCCAAACCACTCATAGACCCCAGAATTTTCATCCACGTCCTCCAGGGGAAGCAGGGTCCGTTGTAGACGACGGTCGAACGGGTATGATTGTGCCTTGAACACTCCATCCTTGGAGTGCCCGAGATGGAGCAGCCTTGAGTGGCGAGCAAGTTACCACAAGTAACGCCATAGCGGGCAGCTTCTCTTTTTTATATACATTCTTGTTACTAGTAATTCTGGCAACGAGGCGATGTAGCTCTTGGGATCTTTCACCCAAGGTAAGGTACCTCGCTGTACTTACTTACATGACGGGCCTCGAGATCAAAGGGGGGTCGCGGGTTCGAGCCGGCTTTCTTTCCTAACTTTTTTTTTCTCGACTTTTTTTTTTTTTAGAATGGACTGATGTTCCTCTCTGACCATAATGTTTAGTGAACATTGCTTCAAATCATGTGGCTCCTCGCCAAAATGCAACTCCATATCGTCCTACGATTACGACGGCTAACTTCGTACCTTGTTTTATGTGAAGAGTAGTCTCCCATTGCACCGCCACGTCTGGAATAGGGTCATCCGACAATCCGCTTCCTCCCGGTAACCTGGAAGGGTTCTTCCCGTTCGTGCAATGATATTTGGAAACAGAGTAGAATAACTTACAATAAATGGGATGCACGCACATACGCACATGCGCACACATTGAAACGGGCGGCGAACTGGAGACAGCAGACCGTGCCACGAAACAAAGCCATAGGAGGCACCCGGGAGACTATCTCTCCCACTCACTCGACACTCGAACCCAGCGCGCGTTTGGAAACAACCAGGCTTTTTGTCATGATCACAACGGCCTCCGTGCTTTTCCAGAGAGACAATCCCGAAGAATGGCGAGTGGAGGGAGGCCTCATTGAGGGCAGGTCGAGCCTGATTGTTTGATTGATTTGACACTTGACAAGTTCGGGGACGCGGAGTTCGAACGGGGCCAGGAGCTCGGGGAGTCGGCGCCGCAGGCTGGATGGATATCGTGGGGAAGGATGCTGATCTTTCGAGTTGGGCTCACTCACACTTTGCCGCAATAGTCGGAACGGAACTAGCCGTGCTTGTTACTCGCTGCTTGCCTCAGGTGAGCAATTACGAAATAACATCTGGCGTCGAGTATGGCTGCAAGTGGCATTGTCCCGTACCACGCAATAGCATTTCCACGGCTGCGAGGTCGACACACAACTGGGCTTCTTCGAGCCACAATTGGAAGTTCAAGTTGGGGCACTAAGGGTCGGGAAGTTTGAGTTAATTGTGTCCCACTCCTGAAAACCAACGGCCACAGCATTGCTCCGGCGTTGCTTTTCTTGAGACATCCCACCGTAGTGTGGGCACTCTCGTGATATTGAATGTCTTACAACACACTCGTTCAGGAGAACCAGGAGATTGGGTGTGAACAGGGGTTCATTCCACTCTGGCATTGGGTTGGACCCTTAACGGCTATTGGCTTCCAGACGTTACCTCGAGAGAGGCACGACAGCCAATGAACAGTTCGGCACACGACGGCCCCCGGAGTTCTTAGTTTTTCGACTGCGACGCTGTGCCTCAGCCAGGACCTATGTGGCAAGCTTCAGTCTTCAGACATGACAGTTCGTTTGAGTCGGGGAGAAGCTTAGACAATCAGCGGGTGATGGGTCTGGAGGAGTTGAATGCAGTACAGACGAACTGAGGACGGCGACAAACATGTTTCCTGCGACGTGGATAGAATGGATCCGAGTCGTGAAAAAAAGAAAAAATACTAAAGCACCAGGCTGTGTGGCCGCGCGCACAGTCGGTTTCTACCGCTTTGTTTGAGAATTGCAAAACAAAGGTAGCTGTCGAGTCAAGTTGAGACGAGTATGGAGTCGGCCGTAACCGTTAAGCTAGGACCATGGAAACCTTGCAGTCGTTGCAGAGCGCGGAACCGAGGGGAGGGAGGATGCAGTCTGCCGGCCGAGTGTGCTATTCCCTAACACCGATTACGAAGTCGTCGCTCAAACCGATATTAGAGTTATTGGGCAACCACAACTGTTTGAGGCATCGCCGACTCTGCACAGGACAAGTCGGCGGCGGTCTGGGAGTCGCTCATCACGAGGTCTCGACTCGGCGTCGCGTCGCATGAAGAAAGCATACGAGCGTAAGTCGTGGTGGGTAGTCGTGCCCAAGCCTTTGACGCCAGCTCAGATATATCGAGTTGCAAAAGAGCACGACTCCAAGACGCAAACAGGTAGATTGTGCGGCACCGCGGGCATCCGGTACGTGACATTGAGGTAGCCAAGTCGTCTCGATCCATCTTGAAAGAGCTGCTGCCGCCCCGTGTGATGCAACCATTGCATTTGATGCCGTCCTCTAGCCAACGGCTAGATGATGCGCCATTCGAGTATGACCAAAGTATCCCGTTCCACCGGTACCAGAGGCGACGCTAGATCTGTGGCAGGAGGCACAAAACGCGAAGCTATGCCATGTCAACGCTGTGGAGAGATGAGGAAGCGTTTGCCTTTACAGGTCTGCTAATGGCCGCGAAGAAGAGATGCACAACACCACAAAGGAATTGATGCAGGGTTTCTGCATCTAGTTCCTTGCGCTAGTGCCCTCCGGTGGCTGCAGCTACCACCCCACAGCGGAGACATACCGCATTCAATGGCTTGAACGCCTGCCACGATCCGGTCTATGGTATCGTCAGTGGTGGAGTGGATAGTGATGTTCCGTTGACGGACTCCAGTTCGGCGCAGGTCCGATCTGGATTGGCGGGTTCCCGATTCATCTCGATGGTCGAGAACTGATAGCCATACCCGTTGAACTAGCACGAGTGAATTCAGCTGCGACGGAAGCGACTAGGGCCGGGAACGCCAGCAAGCTATTGGCACCAAGCCGCAGGATGCTACCTGTAAGCCGGTCATCTGTGAGAGAGTGAGACATTGGCGGTCAAAGGCAGCTGGACTCGGATGGGAATGGCGATTGCGACGGAACCAGTCGGCCGTGATTTACATATCTTGATGGACGGTAATCGAGGTATGACGCCCAATGGGACCCTGCATCGGGGCAACGGACAATGCGGTCTCCTGAGTTGCTGCGTTGCTGCGTGTCCGGGTTGAGGTGGTATTGGCCCCTTGGGGATCATGCCTAGACTGTTGCCAACTTGGATCAAATCAATAAGGCTGGTTAGCTGGGGGCTGCCACGTCGGCGATGCTACAAGAGAAACGGCCTGACGATAAGGCCCGGGAGACGATTGAATGACAGGCACGTCACCAGGAAGAATCATGGTCGGGGGCATCATGTGAGGTTTGCTTTTCATGCTGAAATGCAGCACGGATGTCGCGGAGATTCCACGACGGCGTGCTGCTGTGTTTGTACTTAGTGGTGTATCGCGTGCTGTGCTGTGGAGTGAGGTCACTGGTGAAATTGGCAGTGTAGGAGTCAGGTGGGCTTCGTCTAATGTCGTTGAAGGTACATCTGGGGTCGGGAAGCATTGGTAATGAAACCAGGTATTGGCTGGGGTACACCGTACACCGTACCTACACCATGCGGATACAGCCAATTTGATCGATCGAGGTGTGCCGCCTGGGTGCCGTGCATGCTGACGAATGTGCAGTGTTTGATCACCCGCGGCACTGCTGCCAGCATCATCTTGAATGTCTGATTTGTGCTTTTCAGTACGGAGTATAGCATATATCAAGTCGGATAACGGCAGGTTGTGACGGGCGACGAACAGGGAGGGCGCGGTCTTCGAGTCTTGGGTGAAGAGGCCGACGGAAGTCGGCGTGGGGCTTCTTTGCCGTCCATGGTACCGGGAGACCGAGACTGATTGGCTCCGGGGCTGACACGGTTCACCCGCTGAGCGTTGTTGTGGAAGGAGAGGACTGGGTGGTGACTACGCAGTGTGACGAGTGGTGTGCTCGGGGAATAGACACGGGGGATTTGAGAGGAAGGAATACACGAAACACACACCCAAACTGGCATCACCATCGTCGTGCTGTACCTGCCTTCTTCCTCGTAGAGTGGAGGTAGAAGGAAGGTGTGCCTGCCACCACACCTACCGGTACTTCTTGTACGTGCTTACTACCTGGGTAAGTAGACTTTACAGGATGAGTGACGTTCCGCGATAGTTGTTTCTCAAAGGGGAAGATGAATGCGCCAAATGAGACAGGAACGGATGATCCTGTTCTTTCCGTTTTCCCGTCTGCTTGTCACAGCCGACATTTTGAGGCAAGAAAGGCGCACGCAAGGTGCTTCGCTCTGACGGTTTCCAGGCTGCATCCTGCAGGTACAGAACGGTGTCTGTCACACGCACAAGCACATGCACAAATCATCACCTATCCAGGTAAGTAAGTACCCTTACCTACTGCGTGCAAGGTACCTTACACAGAGCTCCCTTCTCTGACCTTTGGGAGCCGTCAGCCGTCTCAAATGCAAATGGCTTGGCCATCTTTCGGCCGCCTCAAGTCTCGAGTCTCGAATTCACCTTGCCCTGTCACCTTGTGCCGCAAATAGAGAGATACAAAGATACCTAAACAAAACACCTGGCTACGCCACGAAATCAACAGCCAACCGCCGTCTTTCTCTGCTTGCGGTCCTGAGACGGTCCCAACGTCACCTTGATCAAATCGACCTCCAGGGCTCCAGTCTTCAGGGCTCCAGTCAAAAAGTCACCTTCAAGGTTGTTTCCTCGCAGCTTTCTAGCCAATCCCCACTGCACGGTACCTTACAATAACGGACCTTAATTAAAGAACATCGTCCAATAGATCCTCCCGCACGGCAACGTCCCCCTGCTCCTGCACCCGGCACTCAACCTCGAACAAGGAGTCAAGCTCAACCCACATGGCCTGTCGAGCCTTTGCTAGCCCTGGCCATAGTAGCCCGCTGCATGAACTTACCAAGTACTCCGTCCCTACTGCGCATCACTCCACGGATACTCGCCTTTGCTCTTCAGGCCTCGGGCTTCAGCAGTTTCTGCCACACTACCAACTGCGTCAGGAAAGGCCCGTCTGCTTTGCCGTACAAGGTTGGAAAGCCACAATTCTCCCGCCTACGTCGCCCAACGCTGCTGTCGCCGCCTCATCTCTTCCTAATCTGGTCCAACTACCTTCACCATCGACGCCTCCTCCGACTGGGGCCTCGCGCGGGTCCTACGGAATTACCAGAGGCAGAAGGGGGCTTGCGGACGCTCAAAGCGTCGCCAGATCGAGTACAAGGACCATTCGGTAATCCACAAGAGCCCACCACGCCTCTCCTTCAGCTCTTGTCTTTCGCTAGTGCCCGTCGAGGGGCCCTTCAAATAGACTGGGAGACCCTGGCTTGGCTCTCGCTCTTCCACTGGTCAGACCGGCCTGCAGAGCATCTCTGCTACCACCGTCTAATTATTCTCTCACCCGCGCTACTGCTTCAGCTTGCAAAATCCTGGGTCCAACTCCGTCCAAGGCTCGCGAGACGTGCCCCCGTTTCCGTCCGAGGTTCATATTTATTACAGAGCAACCTCGAAAGAAACTTCCTCGACGACTATCCCATACCTGTCCATACACCGTACACCGTACACCGTACTCCGTCATCCTCCCACAAACCGGTCCTCCAAAGGCTCCAAACCCAACCACCAGTCCACCACCAACCTACTCGAGACGGGGTACCTGGCGACCATCTCAACCTCTAACACCCCATCTGGACATTTACAATTCCTCCGTTACCTCGCCTGTTTCCAAACCTAGAAACCGTACCTGCTTTGCCGTCTTTGCTCTGCATGCCCAGGGCCCGCCCGCTTGTTTCTCTAAGCGCTCGCCAGTCAGCAATCGACTTCGCCCTTCCAGATCACCAACACGGCGCTTCCACGCACATCCAGTCCCCTCTATTGGCCACCCACCCTGTCCCTCAATTTCAAATCTGCCTCGCCTGTCATCAACCCGGTGCTGCTCTGCGTCTATCCAGACAGAATGGGACTGCTCCTGGCGTTTCATTGATATCGAATTAGACTGTGGTATCCCAACCAACGCCGGCCAAGTCGACTTACACCACGCCGGCCGGGCCAACGTGCAGATCCAAGCCTCCCCAGCTTTACCCGTACCAACAGACGCGGCGCAGCGGGACAAACATTCCATTAATTGAGACTTACACCCCGCGACCCTATTTGATTCGGGCTTCCGCCTTTTTTCTAGCTTCCCATCATGGACCCTACAACGACACTCTTTACGTTCATGCTGTGAGTCGTTTTTATTTAATTCTTTGGAATCTCGCTTTCGTTTTCTTCTCCCGTTCGCTGGTCGAAACTTTGGCGTCGCTTTCGCTCCAAATCCAACAAGATCGATCGTCCTCTCGTTCGAACTCGCATAATTGTATGTCTGGCCAATAGCCTCGATCCCCTCGTCCCATCACGCCTTATACATGACTCCTGCACAATTCCAAGTACGGCCGAGTGAAGCACAAGGCCTGCGAAAGTTCGCTGCCTCTCCTCATTTAGCATTCACACACATCTCTTCGGTTTCCCCAAAGGGTCGGGGAAAGCATTCGGGGACCGGCGCCGAAGGTTGTTTGCTTCTGCTTAACCGTCTGCTTGGGCTCATGTTTCGAACATTGTCGGACGGAAAAGTTTATATCGGGTTATGCTATGCCCTACCTCCCCGGCCCTGGCCTGCGCCCGTTCCTCCCCTCACACCTTCTCACCTGCCATTACCAGCTTCTCAGCGGCAACCTTCCGAGAACTCCGTCAAACACTTTGCAAAGCCAAAAAATCGTCGCCGACGGTGATCGGCACCTCGTCCGCTCCTGGGTGGGGGACAGGGGACCAGGTCTGATGCTCGGCGCAAGCCCAGTTGCTGGTGTCTTGGCTTTGGCATCATGCTTCACACCTTCTCACTTGCTCTTGATATATATCACCAGAAGCAGCCCCTCTGTTCCGTTTTTGCTGACCATCACGACTATGTAGTCAGACTCATCCGACTGTAAGATCAGTACACTTGGTCGGCTCTTGGGACAACTTTACCAAACCATACACCATGGAACGAGATATTCGACGAGACCGTGGCCAATGGCGCGGGTGCCACACATTCAAGGACATTGTTCTGGACGACGACTTGGGTGCGAGGGACACGAAGCGCAACGGCGGCCTGAAGATGGGAAACACCTACTACTACTATGTACGTTGTTTGGCGAGGCGAAGCCAGGTTGATCCGGGCACTAACACGTCTTAGTATGAGATTGACGGAACTCAAGAGTCGCACAACCCGGCGCTACCTACCACCACTAACTGCCCCTATCTTCCCGGACAGACTGTCAACACTCTGGACGTTCCTTACGAAGTGGCAGAGAGGAAGCGAAGCGCATCGTTGGGTTCGCTCCGCCCTGGTGAACAGAAGACCATGAACCCCGAAGACAAGTTCATCACGCCTCGGCCGCCGCCACCAGTGCCTGGCGGTCAAATTCGAAGACTGGGCTCTGCACCGGCCGCACAACCTACCAGATCCATTTCTCGTGCCGGCTCTACCTCCCCGCCACCATCATGGCGTCGCATGTTCAACAGGAAGCCGTCCACCAGCCGGCTTGCTGAGCGTGGTCGCCAACCCGACGATGAGGACCGCCCTCTCTCACCGTACTCTGGATCTTCTTCAGATGACAACAGAAGCGGTTCATCTGAGGGAAGCCGAACTCGCGATCTTTCTCCAGAGTCCCTGAGACGGTTCCTCTCCGATGAGAACCCCTTCTCCAGCGCTTCTTCTAGCGCATACGGGCGCCCGCCTGTTGTTATCCCCGACGACATTGCCGAGGAGGGAGACGATGATGAGAACTTTGCCAACTCGGCCTACGAGGTCAACCCCTACACGACTAGCCTGTCACCACCGCCCTTTAAACGTTCTCACTCCGACAGCACCCTGCCGGTAGTGCACGCCCCGCGAGTTCTCACCCGCGAGAAGAAGTACTCGCCTCTCCCTCCCCTCCCCGTCAACAAGACGCTGAGAGACCTGGCGACGGTACCATCCGCCTCGCGCTTCTCATTTTCCTCTGACTCTAGCGTCGCCTCCTCCATTGGCCCCGTCTCTCCCGAGGATGATACACCATCCTTTTACGACTCTACCGAGGAGGATCGCTACTCCAACGAGAGCGACGCCAATTTTGTTCAGCCCCTGTCTCTTCCCAGCACGAGGAAGCCGTCTCTGGAGCAGAACTACAGCTTGCCCCGGGCTCCCGGTATCAAGGTCCATCCTGGTGTCCACACCATGGTTGCTGCCCCTGCAGACAACGGCCTCGACGACTTGGTCAACGAGATGGGCTGGATGGTTGATGTCATCCGCGGCAAGGGCATCTAAACAGAAATTTACTACGCAGGTTACACTACACGGTGACTCTGCACTACCGTCGTATATATCGATGGCGAAGCACACAATCAAAGCCACCTAGACGGATTACATATCAGGTTATACAAAAAGGCGACATCGCATCAGCCTTCCCAACTGGGGCTCAGGGCTGATCAGCTCGAATTCACACAAAGGAATCGGATTTTGGACGGAGTACTGGACGAGATATACCCTTTCCTTCCCCTTCTACAGCTACTACCACTCATGGCTTTCATGCCAACGGCGTTTTATGGAGTGGACATTTTGAGGAACTCTGGGGGCGAATGGAACGGAAATCACACAAAGGAAAAGACGGAAATGGGAAACGGCGCAAATGTGGTACAACATTACCAAGGTGTTTGGTGTATCTGGGTCGGATTTGTCGTGGCTGCATTGAGCAAGCTTCATTGATGGGAAATGGTTACTCATGCAAACTAGCGTTGCCAGTCTAGGAGGAACGAAGAGATCGTGATAGATGGGCCTGAATGAAACATCTGCAATGACTCAAGAAGCTTGAAACTGCCTCCTCCCCCCATATGCCAAGTGACAGAAGTCGTTTGTCGAATCCCAACATCCCGGGTTACCGCCGGCTGTTAAATTGCGGCGTGGGGTCACTGACCTTTTCAGCCCCCCAGGAAAAGCAAGCAAACTTGGCTCTTTTCGAGGCTCTGGCTCAATAAGCTTCTTTTTGCTGCTTGCGTGCCTTACGAAGAGTGACTCGACCATCTGTGCACCCGGTTGGGTTTCGAAGGGTTCAGAGTCGTGGACGGTGGAAGTTGCTGCGAGGCTCGGCCGAGGCCTCGTACGAGCTGGATGGGGCACCATGGCGATTGGTCGAGAGGTGAGTGTGTATGTGTGTGCCTGAATAGTAGTCTGTACGTGTGTGTGTGCCTGGTTATTAGTGTATGGGTGGGTGGGTGAAGGTTGTTTGTTGTATGGGCAAACTCAAGAGTTGAGCAAGAGTAAGCGAGGGAAAATAAAATGCTTAGCATGAGCAGTTAAGCCTAGTGGGAGAAACTCCCAGTTCTCAATGAGAGCCATCCAAAAGGGGAAATATGTTCATCAACCATGAAAGAAGCTTAGCCATGCAGGTCATTTGGTTTTTCCCTCTTCTTGGGATAAGGTACGGCGACGGCGGTATGGGAGGAGGGGAGAGGATGACGACGATGTGTAAGTGGTCGGACTGGGTTCCCGACGGGCGTTTCCCCCCCCCTTTTCCCTTCTTTCTCTTCAAGACCTACATTCTCTCTATTATTTTTCACGATGTTTACTTTGGGCCAGCGGCCGTAGTTTGGAGCTTGGGATACGGAAGCCTTCTTCATGACTTTTACTGGCTAGTTGAAAGTTGTGATTTAGTATTGCCAGTTAATTTTTCATTATTGATTGGATCCCCACGATCTCAATCATGAATTTTGGTTTGCAGTTTTTGTGTTTCTGTCGTTTTCATCTTGAAAGCTTTTGAATATGGTATGTATTGTTCGCGTCGGCGAGCGTCGTCATGGTCCATCGTCATGGTCACCCTCTTCCCTAGGTAGTGTGATTTTCATCGTGCCCTACTTGCCGTGATTTCCCCGATCACGCCGGGGAAGAATGACGACATGTACTCAGATACGATGGTCCGTCCCCTCTTGTGTGTCTCTTCATGATGGCGTTTCAACACGTGTGTGTTCAAGGGGACTTACCGGTAAGAGAGGAGTGAGGAGTATGTTGAAGGGGCATGTAAGAAGGGGGGCCCGAAGGAGGAAGAAGCGGTTGAATTACGACCCTGTTCAACTCACGAGACCCCTCATATGGGCTCTCTCTGCGGTATGGCGTACCTCCTCAATGCACCCGCATATTGTTCGCCAAGTGATGTCAACGTCGGAACAGAAAAAGAGAATTGAGACGGGAGATTCGGGGAGATGCGAATATTTCAGCGAGGTATAGTGTGGGTGTTCCTATATTTGCGATCACCATCCTCATCCAGCCGAGTATCCAACTATACGTCCCACCCCAGCCAGGTACCCATCCAGGCACAAGGAGTCAAAATCTTGAATGGTTGATGGAAGGGGTTGTGTGGCCCGGTTGCTTATTCTTCATGCCCAATCGGCGACCAGTGGGATTACTGGCCGGGAGGTGGAGGGAAAGGGAAAGGCTCAGACGAGGGAAATAGTGGAGGGTCTTACTGAGACCGCAGCACCATGACCATGGGACGACGACATATTAGTGAGCGTAAAAGTTGATGGTGTGTGTATACGTACGTACGACTAGGAGAATTATAGAGAGGGGAGGGAGAGAGAGGTACGTAAGGCCAAGTACGACTACGGGGAACGAATGAAAACTTCGGATGATTGGAAGGGGAGAGACGGGAATCCGATATCGAACCCGAAAGCTTGGGATGGTTATGTGTATGGCATGGTAGGCTCAAGACAGAGTGAAGGTGGAGGTGAAGGGGTCGGATGGCCAGTGGAAGAAGGGTGAAGCATGCTTTGATGAGGCTCAACGTCGGATTTGCGGCTCCGTGTCAACAGCCTTACTTCCTGTGATGCTACTATTACTTCTTTGCTCGCGTAAACGGATATAGTGTGTCTGCGTGTGGAAGTTACGTAGATGGATTGTATGGGACGGCGTGGTGTACAGAATGCAACCACGTAACCTCGTCTCCTCCGTCCACCTATATCTCACGCAGCATTGATAGTGTTTTCGATTCGATCATAAATTGAATTCCGAGTCTTACTGCGTCCAACGGCGTTACATTCCTTCGTACCTCCACCTTTTACCACTTCCCTACCCTTGACCTGACATCTTCCTCCTGACCATGCGTTCCTACGCACCGCATCCATCACGACTCATGCCCGGAACAAGAAAGTCGAGACCTCACTTCACATTAGACTTTTCCCCTCTCTCTTACTACCTTGCAGTACTGCGTAGTATACGCCTGTGCGTTGGTAAATGGTCTGTCTACAGTCGTACGTGAACGTGCCCTGATCTGATCACAAAAAACCATCCCAACATTCTTCGGCGCGCGCGCGACTGCAAAAGATCTGGTACGAGAAAAGTCAACCACTACACCCCCAACGTCCAAACAAATTCTTAAATAACGTTTTTCATGCCCTCCAACCCAACCGTACCACCGTACCACCTAGCCAGCCATACCGGCCAGTAACTCAGTCTACTTTCGGTCTGCTATCCCCCTTTCGCGCTTCATCATCCAGCTTCCGAGGGCCCCTTGATACCATTGAATTGTGTCATTACGTACGAAATGGGAGGAAAAACAAATCTCGAAAAGAGACTTTGACGACACGGAAGGGGAAGAAGGGGGGGTTACGTGTGTGTACCGTCGGTCTTTTTGTCTCCCGGCCGAAAAGACTAACCCGGAGTACCGTGGAGTTCCGGAATTCTATCTGCTGGACACTACGTAGAACGCAAATTCCCTTGAACTGGGCCCTTTGTCTTGATGTAGTCATCGCATGTCTCATTGGTGATACTTGTGAACAATACCATACCGTGATGACCAGTGATGCAAAGGAAACGAACAACGCACCAAAGAACAGAGTGAGGCATTGTTCAATTTTCTCAGAGCACTTCCGAGAACGTCAGGGCATCCCCTTCCCCCCATCCGCGAAGGGGGAAACTGCCCTACGGGTATTATCACAATAGAAATACAGTATTCCCATCCCATCCCACACCAAAAAAAGGCCTTAGATAACGCCGTACCCAATACAGCAAGGGCCTGATGAACGCCCGTGAACATCGGGGACCTCAAAAGTCGAGCCCTGGCCCCATGGTTTGACTTTCCTCCTACCCTCCCTCTGAACTCCCCGTGTGTAGGTATGTGTGTATGCTGGTGTGTGCCTTGTTTCGGCCCACTCTCTCCGATCTGATCGGTCGGAGCCTATATTTGTTTAGGGCGCTGGGACAAATCGTCCGATGAACATCCTCAAACGGCCGTGGTTTTTTCGTTCCCGTTAACGTTTTTTCTTTTCTGCTCAACTACTCAGGCGGGCCTTCCATAGAGTTTGTCCTTACTCAGACAACAGTCGCAACCGAAGCGGCAGCGGGTTGTGGGGCAGACTCGGCGACGACCAAGTTCGCTTCCTTGTCCTGGGTGGGTTGAACTTGGCCTGGTGGTGGTGGTTGCGGCGCCTGCGGCTGGGCTGGCGGCGGCGGCTGCTGGGTCTGCGGCTGCGTCTGTGTCTGCCCCGCCAACGGTAACGGTGAGGGCACCGTTGCGGCATCCGTCTTCGTTGTCGGCTGATCCACCACTCCCTCCGGAGCAGGCAGCGTCGTCTTGGCATCATTGGGTTCCTGCTTCTCGGTGCCTTCCCCGACGGCGCCGTTGCCTTTCTCAGCCTCTGTCTCTGGAACCTTGACCTCTTCCTTTTCCACCTCCTTCTTCTTCGGTTGTCTTGGCGGACCTCCCTTGAGGAACCGCTCCGGCACCCCGCGAGCGGCATATGTGCAGCTGCCGACCCATGCGCCAAGCAGGCTGCTCCACTTGTACTCGCCGCGGCGGAGTCGTTGGATTTCGCGGTACGCGTAGGCGTTGAAATAAGGTAAACCCGTCTCAGGGTCGCGGTAGCGAGCGGGGTGGGCGGTAATGACACATACTGGCCGGGGCGCTGGCTTTGCAAGGCGGTCCATCCGCCGTCCAAAGAGAATCTGGGTCTGAACTGTCTTGTCACGCACACGCTCTTCGTCAAAGTTGCGAAGAATAAAGGCGTTGCGAGCAACCTCGCTCGGAGGAGGCTCCTCAAGCGCCGGTGCCTCTGCCGGCGCAGGCGTAGTCGTAGGTGGTGCGGGAGGAGAGGGACCGATCGTCGGTTGTGATGGAGGCTTAGGCGGAGCAATTGGTTGTGTCGGTTGGAGTGGTGCTAGTGAAGGTGGCGGCGGCGGCGGTCTTGCTAATGGTGGAGGGGGAGGAGCCGGCATGGAGAGAGGAGACTTGTGCTGGCATGCATTCGGAGGCGCCAGAACATTGGACTTTGGCTGCGTCGTGTGTTGAGCAAGGTGGATGCCACCCAAGGGAGGGGCGAGGACGGGCGGCGCGAGCACTGGAGCTGCCAACACCGATGTCTTTGGAGGTGGTGGAATAGGGGGAGGAGCCATGGATATGGAGCCAAAGGTCGGCGGTGGAGGCATTGATGGTGGTGCCATGATCCTGGATTTGTCTTCAGGTTTGGGCATAGCGAGTGACGACGATGGCGGTGAAGGAATGGGTGGGGAAGCCATCACACGGGGGCGATCTTCCGTCTTCACTATCGGTGCAAGGTCTGTTTGGACGGACGGGACCGGTGTCGATGGCGAAGGTGCCTTTGAAGCATCGTTCTGCTGAGGTTGTTCGACATCCGTCGACGTCGGAGGAACTGGCGGAGCGTCAGGCTTTGCGATCGATTGCCTCTCTACTGTTGTCTCTGTCGTCGATGAAGGCAGCGTCGGCTCAGAAGCATTCGACGCCGAGCCCTCCTCCTTGCCATCTCTCTGGTCCTTCTCCTTGCCCTTCGTCTTGTCCACCTTTTCCTTCTTCTCCCTCTTCTTCCGGACGGGCTTCTCCTCCTCGGCGACCCTGCCAACGTGCTTCAGATGATGCTCCCACTCACCAATGCCGCTCCAGTACGTCACTACAGGGCCCTTGAGTGTTCGGTTGTTGAGAGCGGCAAGCTTCGCAAGGCGCTCTTCTTCTCGCGCTTTTTCGGCCACCTCCCATCTGTTCAACGACTTTGCGTTGCGCTTTTCCACGAGGGCCGCCTCAGCCAGCCGTTCCGCCTGCGTCATTGGCGGTTTCTTGGACGCCTCGAGCTTCTGTGCCTTCTTTTCCATGATGGCCACCTGTTTCAAACGCTTCGCCTCGCGTTCCTTCATCTGTTGGTGCAGCTGCTCCTTGCTGAGCATCGTCGTCTGACGGAGCGAGGCGCGGATAGGCATGTCAGTCGCTGAGGGCAGCCAGCTCGTCCGTTCCGATTTCTTTTTCGGTCGCGGCGCGGGTGCGGCCGCTTGTTCGATGCGGACCTTTTTTCTGAACTTGGCCGGGATAGCTTCCTGGGCTTTGCGTTTCCGCGATGCCAGCTTCTTCTCCCTGGCCTGCTTTTCGAGCTCCTTTTCTCCGTCCAAATCGTCCCCCTGTTGCTGGTCATCCTCGTCGTCGGAGGACGAGTCCATTTGCACGTCGGAACCAGCATCGTCCACATCGCTGAAGCCTTCGTCGTTATCGTCTTCGGCGAAGAGTAGTTCGAGATCTGAGTCGGGTTCTTCGTTGGCGAGCATCGACTTCATGCGGTTACCGGCGGTTGACCGCTTTTCTCGACCGGTCGCCAACCATTCTACTGTCGTCGGAGTGGCGACTGTCGGGGTCTCATTTTCGCTGTCGCTGCCGCTAGAGTCCGAAGACTCATCGCGCGATGAAGGTTTGGTGTCATTTGCCGTCGTAGCCATCGCGTCGGTCGAATTGAAGGGTGTGGATTTGGGCCCTTAGCCCATCTCTGCCGCGCTATGAGAGGTGCGGCGTGTAAAGCCGGCGGCCTGTTCGAGTAAAATGAGTTGCGTGGATAGAATTTTGACGTTGCTGGTGGTAAAATCTTGTCTGCGTGAGACGCGTCCAGAAGGGTGGGAAAAAAAAATTGTAGATGTAGCGGCCGTCGCGGCACTTGTGACGTCTGACAACTCGACTTCCCTAGGACCACCTCCCGGCAAGGTACCAGTTACAAGCGAATCGGGAGTTAGCGGACAGCGGGCAGCGACCAACGGCCCCGAGTCCCTCAGTGGGGCTTAGGGAGCGTTGCCTCCGTGCGCCGTCACCCGATTTCTTGAGGCGACTGACTACCTTAAATGTTGCCGCGGCTGCCCAAGGTATACTGGCCAACACTATACATGTCAGCTTTTCATCGCAGACGAGATCTTGATATAATGTTCTATATTTCAAGTTTCTTTGCATAGATTCCTATGGCTTGTAATCGCTAATCTGTGGCTGGCATTGCCAGCTCCTTGTGTGTACTCCGTTCCGATGACCAAACGCCGCCTGCTAATTCATGTAATGCTCCCGCATCCCTTACAGCCCAAAAGTACAGGTGAATCTAGACCTGTTCAAATCACATCTCCTCACTCCAGCTCTCACCCGCCTGAGTCCACTCTTTACACCATCCGAACCAGTACCTCTTATTGCAGCGAGGATCCGAAGGGGGTGCCTTGGTGGGCGCTGATGTCGGGGTGGCCGTGGGAGCGGCAGTGATGGTGTGAGACGGGGTTGCGCCAGGGAACAAAGTCGTGCTCGTGGTCGATGTGGTCTTGTCCTTGCAGCCAAACCATCCAGGTGTCTTGCAAGTAGTCGTAGTTGTTGTAGTCTTAGTTGAAGACGAAGTGGTTGTGGTCGTGGTCGTTTCGTCCTTGCATCCAAACCACCCAGGGGTCTTACAAGTGGACGTGGTCGATGTTGAAGTAGTAGTCGTGACCGGCGTCGTCGTGGTCTCATCCAAGCAACCCCACCAGCCTGGCGTCTGGCAGGTGGCTGTTCGAGTACGCGTCTTCGATGTCGTCGAGGACTTGGACGTAGTGGTGGATTCAGTTCCATTGCTTTCATACATCTTCCAGTTGGCGCAGTCGCGACATTCTGGTGTAGCCTTGCACTCTGGAACCGTGTCATACTTCATGATGACATCGTGGATCACAGATCGGATCTTGTGGGTTCCAATGCCGACTCTCCATCCCTTGTCAGCCACGACGTCGTAAACGCACTCAAGTCCAGAATGGCAGGCCGATTCCATGGCATACCCAGCAAAGGAGCACGTCGCGGTAGCACCATTACAGGTGCCAATGTAGATGGGGTCTGCCGTGTGACCGAAATGGAAGGCGCCCGTATCTGTGCGAGCCTGATGAAGCATCTGATCGTACCCTGGAGGAACAGGCAGTCCCAGCCTGCTTGCAGCAAGCGCCTCTGGCACGGCCTCGAAGGTCACGACGGGGATACCGTAGGTCAGGCCCAGGAGGGAGCTGACTGCGCCCCCGAGAGAATGGCCCGACAGCCAGATGTTGGAGTCGGGGAACAACTCGGTAACGTTGGAGTACAGTTCCTTGGCCGCGGTGTAGTATCGATGCTCGTCCTTGAGCGCTTGCACGACGCAGGTGTTGTTGCATGAGTAGGTGGATGTGGCGCAGTCGCACACTTGATGCCAGGTCCACTGCCCCTGCTGAGCACAACAGCAGCTGAAGAAAAGGTTGTCATTGACCTTGTCGTTGGTGGTGGTTCCCTCTCCGTCAAAGATGGCCGTAGAAGTTCCCTTGAGGCCAATAACAATAGTCGAGTTGGTCTCGTCTGCCCAAATGTGTCCCCGGAGTCCGTCGCCCTCCCATCCGAAATCAGCGCTCCTGTTGTAGCCGCTGCCGACCTCTTCCCAGTCCGCCTTGCCCTCCTCCTCGATATATGCGTTTGCAGCCATGATGGCAAGGCTGATGACTGTGGCCTTGTCCGTGACGTTGGGTCCGGGGACTTCGTCGGTCGTCCAGTCAGACGGCGACATGATGTTGACATAGCCGCGCTGACGAGCTTCGGTAACCATGGGATCGACGACAGACGGCCGACGATCGACCATGCGCTCGATCTTCAGAGGCGTGCTCTGGGCCTTTAAAGGCATCACCCTTTCCCTCTTGTATCCGTCCTCCTCCGCCAGCCAGACTTGGTTATCGGCGCCGTCGGAGTGGCGGACATCCTTGCGTCGGTGTAGCTGAGGATGCCGATATGTTCCATGGTGGAAAATGTGTCGTAATGTAAAGACGTGTTCGCCCGAATTTGGTTGTACAGTACTGGGTGGAAGCAGCGGTCCTGGTTGAAGGACGGCCTCGTCGTTGTTTGGCACTTCCCCAACGGAAGCTAGAGTCGGTGATACCGCGAGGAACGATAAGAGCAGCTGTGCCGTAACCCTGCCAGCAGAGCTACACTGGCCTCCTCGCCCTAATTTGAGTCTCATGGTTGTCTCGAGACGCAAGAAAAAAGTCGCATTCAGGAATAGTAGTTGACGAAGAATATGGAGCGAAAGTGTCGAGAGTTTGGGTCTCGCGGAAGGCGACGCGTGGAGGTAGATGAGTATAGGAGGATCAATGATGCCGACGTTGAGATGCGCAGACAACGTGCCCCAAGTTATGACAGCATCAGGTGGACGATGCTGGCGCTGTTTACGTTGCCTCCGACTCGCGGAGGGTGCACAGATCAGGCCCGATAACCCACTTCCTGCGCCAAAAGGTCTCCGCCTCCGGATCTGCGTTAAGACTTCGTGTGGACGAGACTGCAACCGGCTTAACAGCTACCCTTGGCGGGTACCCATAGTCTCATGTCTCCCGATAAGGCGCAATCAGGGATACCCGCACCAGCATGTGACCAATGTCCCCTCAGATAGCGCGCATGTCTTCTGTATCCGAAGCTGCCTGGTGCCTGGAACCCACCGTTCCACGCCACTTTGGGGGACCATCGAGGGGCATCTTCAGCGGACCTTCGGCTACTCAACGATCCCGTCGCAACCCGTCCGGGTTGCTGCCATGGATAACATGCCCAACATTGATGACATTCCGAGGCACCATTTATGCTTCGGAATAAGGTACGTTGTGTAAGGTATCAGAATGGGCCTATCACTGATTGGAATCCAGGAATCAAGACCAAGTCCCAAAGTACAGAGTACGGATACAGAGTACCTACGTACAGATGCTATGAGGCCCTGAGGCTAAGACATCCGCTGTCAGTCCTCCTCGTGCACCCCAGCACATGCATGCACTGAAGGTCGGATCCGTCTGCAGATGACACCTGTGGGCTTCCAATAAAACTTGAGCGGGGGCATGACGGGAGCTACCTTGTCAACTTGTCTTCCCTTCCGACCATAGCTGGCATGCTCGGTTGGTTCCCTGCGTTACCTTCCTTTCATGGGAACGGCGTATTCTCAAGCTGCTCAAAGACCAACAATCCTCAAAACCTCATTACTCTCGCCCCGTCCTCGCCCTCTTCTTTGCTTTGCGCTGGCACAAGGCACCCCGTGCACCCATCTACGGCACTGACATCATTTTGTTAGAGATGCGAATAGAAACATAGCTGCCATCTTGGGCCACCTTACGAGCCATTATCCCTGTTCTCCAGCTCCATTTATGGCATAAATCTGTTCCGCGTGCCACAACCAGGGATCTCTTTCCTCTAATATCGGGTTTCAAGATCGCTTCCACTACTTAATGCCGCCTTGACAACATCAGACCAGGTACGTTTGCTTGTCAGTCCCAAGTCAGCGCCTGAAATCCCTTCTTTTTCATCTCCAGCACCTCGGACTGACCAAGAAAATGGCTTCCAGCATCGTCGAAACTATGGCGTCAACCGGCCCCTCCAAATCCCCAGCAGCTCGCCCAAACACGATACGCGCGCCTTCCTTCACTCGCCAGAGCGAAGACAGCGATCCTCTCCGAGTCCCGAAACGAGCTCAAACATTCCAGAATGGCACTGCGGCCGACCCGTTGACGGCGACGACAACGACGCCGGTCGTCGCCAGCAAGGTCCAGCAGAAGCCAGCAGACGAGCCCGAGGGTCCTGATGCTTTCGAGACTGCCGGAAGGCCGTCAACAGATAACGACGATGGGTTCGACGGCAGAGGCTCTGTGGACCTGGGCGAGCTTCCAATTGAGCTAGTTAGTCTGACTGACAGGTATGGCGCACCATCCTCTTTCGGCTTCACATCATGTACTGACCGCGGATAGCTTCGTCGAGACTCTCAGCTCCAAAAGTCACCCCGCGCCTTTGACCATTGACAATGTTTCTGCATTATTCCAGAGTTTCTACGAAACCGCATCTACACACGTCAACACACACATCTCTAGTCTGATCACACGGCATAATCGGGATGCATCGCCTGCGCCGTCCGCGTCATCCAAGGTCTCCACAGCTAGCAGGCTTCGAGCCAAGGCGGCTTCCCTCGGAAGCAAGGATAAACCCAAAAATCTCCCTAAACCAGAGCCGGAGCAGCAGATGATCACCGCCGAAGAACTCGCCAACAAGAAGAAGGCGCGCAAAGCAATTGAAGCCAAGCGTGGCATCATCGAGGAGGCAGTGGAGCGCAGGCTGTGCGAAGGTATTTACGACAAGATCTACCGCCACAAGAGCACCCAGGACGAAGCGCAGGATTCAAAGCTGCGATCAAAGACCGCGGCACTCGCGCTGGTCGGCATTGGACCGGCCGACCTGGGAATCGATCTTGGCGACGATGCGTCTCAGACGCCCGAAACCGCTGCGGAAAAGGTTGAAGAGATCAAGAAATCGCTTGAGCAGGCTAGGAGAGACTTGATTCTCATGAATGAGAAGCGATACCCGCTCGGCAAGGTACACCACTTGAAAGCGGCACACAAGGATATTGTCGAGACTTTGGCGCAATTCCACCCGTCTGCATCCGCAGATGAGATTATGCCTATGCTCATCTTTACTCTCATCACGCTTCCTCCTGAGCATCTCAACGTTATTAGCGACCTGCACTTTATTCAGCACTTTAGATGGGAGCCGAAATTGACGGGCGAGGCTGCATACTGCTTGACGAACCTGGAGGCAGCCATCAGCTTCCTGGAGACGGTCGATCTGTCTACACTGAGGGCCGATGAGTTGCCCCAGGGTCCTGCCAGAGGTATGAGCCAGCCGGGTACTCCGCGGGCTGAGACATTCCCTCCGGCGTTCCCGCCTGGACTGACGGTAACGGCGGATCCTTCGGTGGAGACCGACTCTGGCAATGCCACGCCAACGAGACCGCCTGCTTCGCCTTCCGCATCGGCCGGGCTGCGTGCTGCGGTTCAAGCTCGGAATAGAAGACTGAGCGAGCTCGTCAACACGCCTGCCCAGGCCATTGGTGCAGCAAGTGACGCCGTGCTTAACACGGCCGATCAGCACATAAAGACCATCTCGACGAGTTTGGGCGATAGCTACAAGTTCTTGGTCGGCAAGTTGCGTGAGACACAGGGCACTCCCACCGAATCAGGCCAGGGGCTCGTCGTGCCTAAGACGCTTGATGATGCTCGAAAGTTGATGAGCACCCCGCCCCCCGAGGAGGAAGGGTCTATCAGTGGTGCCAGCTCGGTTCATGGCACCGAGGAGGCCGAATCTACTCGCCGACCGCCGGTCCGCGAGGACAAGGTTCTAAACCTCATCGGTGGACGCAAGGCCAGTCGAGATCACAGCGCAGATAGCTCGCGAAGCGTCAACAGCTCGAGAAAGGTGCTCTTTGCCAAAGAAGGGGAGAAAGATCTGCCTACGCCATCTCCTGGAAACGCAACCAACCCTCTTGACTCAGTGAGGAACTTTGGCAATTCATTCTCCCGGTTCTCCGGTATGAGCATGATCAGAGGCCTGAGCCGGACCGCATCCACGCCCATTGTGGCGAAGGAAGCACCCAAGGACATGACCAAGGATGGCCCGGCTACCAAGGTAGCTGACGGTGGCGACCTTGCAAGCGTACGTACTTTGATCACACAACAATGATATCATATACTGACTTTCGTAGGCCTTCCCGGATATTGCAGCTGCATTGCCGCCCAAGCAGATACCAAAGATCAGCCCGCCGAACAAGCGCTTCATGGAGATGCAGAACCCTGGCGACCTGAAGATTGGTGAGGTCCTCGAATTGCTGCGCGACTATCGGCGGCTGGCAACTACACTCAAGGACATGGGGGCCTTTGAGGGGTCCAAGTGAGGAAACGAGAGAGGAGGTTTAGAAGAAACGTGAAGAGATAAGATACGGCCTAGACAAAGCTTGCTGCACTCATTTGTAGGATTCCTGTGGGATATGGATAAGCATACTGGACAATGGCGTTTTGATTTTTGATATTACTGTTTTCAGCAAACAAAAAGTCTGGCAAGCCATTCTGGGTGAGGATGGCTTTGCCCGAGCTTGAAGTGCCTACCAAGCAGGGAGAGGGATGGCAACGTTGGGACTTGGAGGGTGCTTGAGAGAAGGCCCAACACACACACAAAGAGGTACAAATATACACACAAGCTACACAATGGGAAAGAGATTTTCCACGTGGAACACGTTATTTTGACTACGAACGCGGTGGGATTATATTGGCTGTGTGCCACTGCCAGCAACGACTTTCGTCATCCCAATTCAGTCTAACTAACTCCTTCCTCCGTCGCAATACCAGCAGATTGAGCGATTTATACAGTTGCAATTTTGACGATACCCTCTCGAAGTAGCTGACTAGGCGTGATTGACCATTGCGACTGAAGTAGGTTGGGAGTATAAAAGTACTGGCTGGCGCTGGCACACAGTCGAAATAGTCAGACGACAAAGTGAGTATGGCCGACGGTCTGCTTCTGCAAATGTGAAGTTGGCGAGAGGATGAGGCGAGCGTATCCCACCACAATGCTAGATTACGTTGAAACGCATGTAACATTCTTTTTTATAAGCGGCAGTTCCCAACCCACATGTCTATCCGACCTTGTTTCCCTCATATCCGCCTATGAATAGTTTCAAAGTAGAGCAGAAAGAGTTAAGCGGAATGTCACTTACAAAGGCATCCAAAAAAAATTACAACGAAAAGCATGGTGCTGCTCGGATTAGAGCCGCGAATCAAGCAAGCTGCCTGCCAAGCGCAACAACGCCCCCCGACCCCGGCCTGCGGACGAAATCAAGCGCGAAGTCATGGACGGCTCTAAGAACATGGAGACCGTCGGCGGACACGCATTATATACATACTAAGCCAGCACGCCAAGATAAGATAGACCTCATCATGGCCGTGGTACATCATATATAGACGAGCATGGGACGACGACATCCATGATGCCCATAATGTATTGTCTTTGAAGATTTTGTTTTATTTTCTCTGCTATGCCTTGCCTGCTTGCCTGCCTGCCTGCCTGCCTGCTTGCTTGCTTGATGGGATGCCGTTATATTTAAAAGAGGAATAAAGGAAATTTGCCTGGTTGGGTTGCGTTTTTGAGAGAGAGAAGAGAAGAAGAAGCCTGCCCACCCCGTTCTGCCGTTGAACCCTTCAACCACCTCCCTATCGAACCCGACCATTGCCCGTGGAGGTGTTTCCTCGTGTTTTGGTTGTTTTCCTTTTTTACTGTTTTACTTTCCTGCAACATCCTCCCCCTTTTCCACCTATGGTTCTCTTTTTTGGTTTACTTGAACTTTACTTCTTTTTATATGTACTGCCTCTCGTACCCACTCAGTGGTTCCCATTCATCTTGGACTCCTTGGGCGGCAGCATACTAGCCCGGTTCGTGCGCTCCTGCAAGACGCCGCTGGGCACACCCGAGGCGCCCTCCTTCTCGTCGCTGATGAGCTTGTCCATGAAGGCAATGTAATCATACTGCGGCATGCCCCTATCCTCAGATGTATCGGGCCCGTTGTGCGGCGGGATAATCTCAATGAGCTTGTCAATGACCTCGTCGGGCACGAGGGAGTGGCGGAGGTCCATCTCGGTGACGTAGGGCTTCCCGTCAGCGACCTCGCGGAAGGACTGGAAGACCTGCTCGGCCGTGTTCTGGTCCTCGGTGACGTCGACCATGAAGCGGATAAACTGCTCAAACGTGACGTGGTCGCGGCCGTGCGACGTGTCCATGAAGTAGTCGTGCATCTCGTCCTCGGAGAAGACGAGACCCAAGGAGGCGAGGGCGGCGCTGAACTCGAGCTCCTGGAGCGAGTTGGTGTCGTCGCGGTCAAAGTGGCGGAAGACGGACTCAAACTCCTCGAGTTGGATGGGCGTGAGGTTGGTCATGTTGCGGGCGACCATTTGGTTGTCGAGGAAGGCGAGCTTCTTCTGCACCGACGACTTGACGAGGCTGTGCTCGTAGACGAGCTCGTCGTACGTGTAGATTGTGAAGTCGTTTTCCTCAATGTTGGCCTCCTGGCACTTGGCGTCCACGGCGGCGATGGTATCGAGATACTTGTCCAGCGGCGGCAGGTTGTCGCTGAGCTTGCGGACGTGGTGGAGCTGGTCTTCGACGTCGCCGTCCAGGCCTGAGATTGCCAGCTGCATGGTGTTCAACGCCATGGCGAAGTCGTTGGCCTTGTCGGCGAACGATTTGCGTAATGCGTTTTTGATACTGCCAAAGGGTTAGTACTAGAATAAGTAAGATCGCATACAGGGGACACTCACTCTCTGATGGTCTCGTTGATCAACTGCGCCCTCTTCATCTCCGTTTGTGACAAGCCGGCCCAGTCCTTCTCCATCGTCTCCAGGGACAACTCTGGTGGAGGGTCATACGGCCGCAGTCTGTATGTGCCCAGCTTCGTCTTGATGTTGCCTAGCAGAGTGGCAAGCTCGCTCTTTTCAGCAACCCAGTCTCTCTTCTTCCCTCGCTTGTACGCCGCAAACTCGTTCGCCTGGGCCTTTGCGTCGGCGTATGTGCCTTCAAAGGTGGCCTGCTGCCACTTCTCAATCTGCTCCTTGATCTGCCTCAGTAGCTCCCTCATCCGCCTTTCGTACGCGCTCTGCATGTCCCAAGCGCCGGCCATGTTATTTACAAACTTTTCTACACGACGTCCTGCATTCTCAACCTTTTCCATTTGAGAAAAGGCGTGGAACCAGTAGGCGATGTACGTCATCAGCGACCTCTCATCGGGCTTGGCAACGTCGCACACATCCTCGACATCCAACAACTTGGGAATGCCAATCTCCTTGTGCGCAATGTCGAAGGCCATCTGCATGTTGCCGCGGCGGTCCGACTTGTCCAGTGCGTCGTAGTCGATCAGATCTGGTCTGTGGATATCCAACAGGGCGCAAAAGGCGAGTCCGTCGTTCCAGCTGCCGCTGAAGTCGCGGACGTCCACCTCATCGTAGCATGCCGTCTTTCTTTGACACCACAGCAACAGTCCCTCCTTGGCCGTCATGCCTTCTTCGTTGATGTCGCTAATGGTGAAGCGCAGAATGAGCGTCCATATCAGGCCAAGAATGATCTTTCTGTTTCCGTCCACGACATCCTCAGCACCAATATTGGTCATTTGGATACCGCGGCCCTTGATGAAGTCGAGCGCCGTGTTTGCATTTTCGAATCGTTGTACGCGAAGTTTCGGCTTGGACGCATAGCGTCCGAGGGTATCGTTGGATAGGCATTCTAGCAAGTGGATGAGGAGGACCTGTTGTTGAGCGAAGAATTCTGTAAGCCAAGCGAACCCCGCAAACCAGTGGAAAAATAGGGGTCCAACTTACACCGTCGCTCAAATCAGTCACGAGATCTTTTACTTCGAGCGATCGAGCCTCCAATTTAGTGTTCATCCTATAGTAAAAAGAAACGCAAAAGTCAGTTCATGATCGTTGTAGCACCCAGCAGATAAACTGCCAGGTCGGGGGTGGGGGGTGGGAGTGGTTGTCGATGTTCCGCTTCCCATCCAGCAAAGAGTTTAAGGGGTCCGTCGTACCATTTGGTAAAGGTCTTTTGCTGGACCGTGATCCATTTCTGCTGTTCCGCAAACGCCATCCTCGTCAGGCCTTGATCATGCGGCGGCTCAACGGCGGCAAGGGCGGATGCGGGCGAGGAGCCGGTGGCGGAACGGAATCGGTTCTTCTTGGCTACGCTGCTCTTGCGTGCGAGTGCGAGGTTGCTGCTCCCCGATCTCTGGAGGCGGGCGGCTTGCAGCTCGGTCTTGTCTCGTCTGCTTCTCGGGCTGGGGGAGCAATTGGTGCTGGCTCCGCTGTCTGTACGGACTCGTGAGGCGGTAGACGAGGCGGGGGATGATGTTGTGTTTTCGGACGTTGTCGAGAATGCATACGACAACGGGCGCTCGGCGGTGGTCGGGGTGGTAGGGGTCGTGGATGCGGGTGAAGATGTGGACGCCTGGCTGCCGGCCGAGTGGTGGTCGTGGTGTAAACAAAAGTCGGGGAATTCCTCGTTACACCCTACGTTGCCGGGCAGACTGGCGCCCGACAGTGGGCGCGCCCCCTGAGGACGGTCGGCGGTGGACGTCATTTCGGACAATTCTAGTGGCTCGCTAAGTCGGTTGGCAGCGCTCGTCCGCTGCAGGCGCCGGGATTCGATAGCGAGTTTGGCTTATCGATAACCACTGAACTGCCGAGAATGGTATTCGAGATCGTCGTTAATTTAAATCGAGTTGCTCTTTTGGGATTTGTGAGTCCAAGTCAGATACAACAGGTCCGGTAGATCATGGACTCATACCTAGTTTAGAACTGAAGAAACAAAACAACTGGCGATGCTTCAAACTGGACAGTTGAAAATAAAGAGGGACAATCAATGCATACCTCAGCCAGATAGGGGGAGCCCTTCGTTGTTTAATACCATCCCGTCCACCCACCCACCCACACACGCACCTATATACGCCATCAGACAAAGACCACCTCTTTCTTAACCCTCGCCTCAACTCAAGCAAGGTACCTTGGTTGAACAAAAAAGGACCCAAGACAAGTACAGACGAAAGACGTCGCGCGGCCACTCACACACCCCCAGCCCCAGGGCATATTCAGGAGAGATGCGAGGTCTCCCCCAGGCGCGCCATCGTCTCTGAAACAAGAGCCTGTCTCCCGCCGTCCCCTCTCCACTTCCCACGATCAGGATCGCTCCCCTTTCGTTGATCCCGCCGCTAAATAAATGAACCCTTCGACGAGTCGTTAGTTGGGTCTGTCTGTCCTCCAGGGCTTGTAAGCACCCCAAGCACCACCTTGGGGACCATTGGCCTCGAAAGTCATCGCCCCCGGCCGCAGAGGGGTCCCCGCACACCCAACCCTCGTCCCACTCACTGTCGAAGCCACTCATGCATGCAATCATGCTTGGAGTTGATCGGCAGGGATCCCCAAGGATGCCATTGTGGCCGTGAATACCCAAATAGGGCATGCGAGCAATTGTCCTGTTCCCTCCATCGTCGCGGATAAGTCAGTTTGCAAGAGAAAAGGGGAGGCTCTGTGGTCATATCTTATGCTATTCGCCTGGATACTCAACTAACCATCCTCGGGCCCCATGGGCCCTGTTCTGGTCGTCTGTCTGCCCTTCTTTGGGTTCTTTGGAACATTCTTGCCCCTCAGCCACTCCCGAATGGGAGGGACGGAAGACCGTTGCAAACTGAATTCCTCTGACAAGTTTGCCCAACCCCGCCGCGCGTGTCGCTCCCTATAGTGAACATCACCCGTCAAACCATACTACCCCGAGCCAAGGCCGTCACAGGCTCACGGCCACTCGTGAGTGGATGAGCGTTGAGAGAGTGCATGAATGAGAGCCCGGTAACTCTAACGAGGATCGCGTCAAGAACATTGGACGGAGATGAGCCAGGACGGTGCAAGCCCAGATCTCTTCCAGTATTTCAGTTTCACTACCACGCTCCTGGTACCAAAAGGGACTGAATTTCGACTGAAGTTTAGCCGCCACGCCTGCCTGCCCAATGTCTCGTGGCCTTTGGCCCCTCGCAGACCAGATGCAAGACAGGAGAGTTCCCAAATCTGATCAAGTGGTCCCTTTTGGTGTGTGTGTGTGTGTGCCGACCATGGCTCATATTGCGACACCTTCCCGGCCCTAGCCGAGACAATAGCTCGAGATGAAGAATGATGAGGCCAGGTTTTGTCCCAAGCTTGGGAGGAATTTGTAAACTGGCTGGGAGCTAAGACCAGAGGACATTGCCTTCATGACCTAGCGTGAAGCAATGCCTACTGAGTGAGCGGGTTTCCAAGGAAGGATGATGTGTTCTCTCTGATACTCAGCCTTCATATTGTCTAGTATTGTAGACAAACATCCCGGAGAAGGAAAAATTGCTTCGAAATACGCAGTCATTCTGTGAGGATGAGACATGTAGTCCGTACTCTCGGAACTCGACGTGCAAGAGCAAATGCTGGTGAGCGTCATCTTGCGAGGATTGACCTTGTTCCGCAGTGCTACTGTCTCTCGACAGTTGCTATGGAGACGTTGCCAGATGGCAGCTCAGCCTGTGTATCGCAGCGACACGATCTTGATGAATTGACTAGATTTTGTGATATATGAGCAGGAGTGCCGACCAGCCGTGGGAATCGATGTCAATCTGTTTACAGACATCTTCAATGTTGTCGGCGTCATTGAGATGACATGGAGTAAATTCCTACGTATCCACGGGTCACTTGCTGTGATGACTAAGCACAGCCAGTCTTAGTGAGTGAGATGAGATGAGAGGACATTTAATCTCAACAACTCGTCATCAGATAGTTGTACTTCTGATGCACTTTTGAAAATATATTCAGTTCCTAGTTATCTCGTACCGACATTCTCACAAAAAGAATCATTTGCGGGTTAGTCGAGCGAGGAAAACAAAGTAAGCAAGTTGTGATGGTAAAGTGGTGAGCGTATTCTCGGCCAAAAACGCAAACTTTGCCGACGGTGAAAAATTCAATTTCGCCGAATGACATTATCGGGCCTGCTTCCCCGTGGAGAGACGGGAAGGTGCTGCAGCTACAGGCGGCTCAGCAGCAATCAGGTTGCTAATTCCGCCAAAGCCACTGGCCTTTCAGAGGAATTCCACAGGGGGTTTAAGTAGATTTAAAGCCGAAATCGGGGTTTTATCATCCAATTGTCACTGCTCGGGTTTTTTTTCTAACCTGGAAATCATCAGTTGGCCAGAACTTCTGACGGAAAAAAAAATTACAAGAAAGACCATATTCCGGCTGGTCTCTTGTTCCTCTCCTTTCCTTGCGTCCAAACCCCTCCTCGCACACACAGTCACACAATGGCCTCGAGATCAAGAATCCAGCCGCTGCTCCGGACAGCGGCACGGAGGCAATCCCTCCTGCCCGCCGGTGGGCGGCGCGTTTTGCGGCAATCCACGGCTCCGGCCGGCGCCGCCGTCGCCACCACCGCCCGTTGCATCGCGACGACGGCCGCGAGACTGTCCGACGGCGGCGGCCTCAAGGAGATCAAGCTCACCTCGGCCGCCTACCCGGACATCAAACGCGACACCCGCTTCGCCGCGGTGACGGATGCCCACGTCGCCTACTTCAAGGACCTCCTCGGCCCCTCTGGCATCGTCGACGGCGTGTCCACCGAGGCCGCCGACGACCTGGCCGCCTTTAACGAGGACTGGCTGCGCAAGTACCGCGGCGAGTCGCGCCTCGTCGTCAAGCCCGCCTCGACGGAGGAGGTCAGCAAGATCCTGGCCTACTGCAACGAGCAGAAGCTCGCCGTCGTGCCCCAGGGCGGCAACACGGGTCTCGTCGGCGGCTCCGTGCCCGTCTTTGACGAGATCGTCATCAACATGAGCCGCATGAACAAGATCCACTCGTTCGACGACGTCAGCGGCACCCTCGTCGTCGACGCCGGCGTCATCCTCGAGACCGCGGACAGCTACCTCGCCGAGAGGGGCTACATCTTCCCCCTCGATCTGGGAGCCAAGGGCTCCTGCCACGTCGGCGGCAACGTCGCCACCAACGCCGGAGGGCTACGCCTGCTCCGCTATGGCAGCCTGCACGGCAACGTCCTCGGGCTCGAGGCCGTGCTGCCGGACGGCACCGTCGTCGACGACCTGTGCACGCTGCGCAAGAACAACACGGGCTACGACCTCAAGCAGCTCTTCATCGGCGGCGAGGGCACCATCGGCATCATCACCAAAGTCAGCATCATCTGCCCGCAGCGTTCCAAGGCCGTCAACGTAGCCTTCTTCGGCCTCGAGTCGTACGAAAAGGCCCAGCAGGCATTCAAGGCCGCAAAGGGCCAGCTCGGCGAGATCCTCTCGGCCTTTGAGCTCATGGACGGCCGCAGCCAGGACCTCGTCCATGCCGTGCGCGCGAACAAGCGGCCCCTCGAGGGCGACACCCATCCGTTCTACTGCCTCGTCGAGACGTCCGGGTCCAACGGCGACCACGACTACGAGAAGCTCGAGGGGTTCCTGGAGCATGTCATGTCCAACGACATCGTCTCGGACGGCGTGCTCGCGCAGGACGAGACGCAGCTCAAGGCGCTTTGGGGCTGGCGCGAGGGCATCCCAGAGTGTCTGGGCCACTGGGGCGGCACCTACAAGTACGACGTGTCGATCCCCCTCAAGGACCTCTACCTGCTCGTCGAGGACACGAAAGCCAAGATGGAGGAGGCCGGGCTCGTGGGCGACACGGACGAGTTCCCGGCCATCGGGGTCGTCGGGTACGGCCACATGGGCGACTCGAACCTGCACCTCAACGTCGCCGTGAGGCGGTACGACAAGCGCATCGAAAAGGTCCTCGAGCCGTTCGTGTACGAGTGGATCAAGGCGCGCAACGGCAGCATCAGCGCCGAGCACGGCCTGGGCGTGGCCAAGAAGAATTTCATCGGATACAGCCGCAACGAGACCATGGTTGGCCTCATGAAGCAGATTAAGAATCTCTATGATCCGGTAAGTTGGCTTGCGTTCTGTCCTGCCTGTTGCCTTACGGCTGCCTTCTTCTTCTTCGTCTTCGTCTTTCTCTCTCTCTCTTCCCCCGCTTGCTTTCGTCTTCCCATCTGGTCATCAAAAATCTCACTCTTACTTCCACCCCTGTCTGGTTCCTCTCTCTCTTCTCACACCGACAACAACGTTGCGTCACGTTTCTCTCTTACGTCCCCCATGCAACCCCCCTTCCTCCCCCCCACACCGTGACCGGCCCCCCGGGGAACGGGTTCCTCCATCACACACTACATTATACACACAACAGAATCCCCCATATCACCGGGTTTCTCCCGTCTGCCTGGCGCCTGGAAGGAATGCTGACGTTGAACCAATTAGAACGGCATCATGAACCCCTACAAGTACATCTAAAGGAAGCGCCAAGATTTACGATACCCCCCATCCACATCCATCTCTGGACGGAGTTGTAGGGGAAGAGACAGCGAAGGAGGCAACAGCGGCAGTAAACTCTTTAACATAGCCTAGGATAGCCGGACCTAAGTCCGCCGTCCCCCCGCGTAAGATCGGGTTTGTTGTGTGCGAGTGGGTTGGAAAAGGCACACTTAGGCTATGGTCACCTTTTTTCGGTGTGTGTGAGTGAGTGAGTGTGTGTGTGTGTGTGTGACTGATCTAGGCAATCACACTGCCCACATCATCCCACTCATCTACACCCACACACCTCGTTTTCCCTCGTCTTTGCTCTTCCACCCTCCGTCTCGTTCATACGAGCAACCGAGTTTTCTTGCTTTGTAATATCCAAGGCAAAAAAAAATCGTCTTGTAAATAAAAAAAAAACGTGACGACAAGCTGTAAAACGCCCCCCAACCAGATTTCGTTGTGTAGTAGGGAAAGACATGCTTCCTAATCCGGACATATCTTGAGATCTGTCCTGGTATGTCTCACCTGGCGGGCGGTGCGGAGAAGACAGGAGACAGGAGCATTTTTTCGGTTGTTCAAACTAGTTAGGATATCATCACATCATTGTACTTCATAATACCAAAAAGAAAACCAGGAGTTCACACCAAGGGTAGCCGATGTGAGGGTCAATGCCAATTCTCTCGGAGAGGGGGAGGAAGGGGTCGGTGTGTACAGTGTCTCGTGGTAGGCCTCCCTCTACTCCGATCCCTCTCAATATCTCGCCAAGAGGATCTAATACCTCACTTCCCATCTCAGATCGGATGTTTTTGGACAATGAGGAGCCAGCAGCAGCAGGAGCAGCAGCAGGAGGCAGACGTGGTGTAAGGGTAGACCAGGACCTGTCAGTTGTAAGAACAGCCCAACCTCACAGACCCTGGGCCTTTCAGCCGCAAGGCCCCCCCGCCAGCAGTTCTCGTCACTTTATAGGTTGGGATTCTTGCAGGTTCCGAGCTCCGGTCCGGTATTTCCAAGTCAGCCCCCGCAGCCTTGGATACCGGTGACTCGATCTCACGGTTCCAAGTCATCTATCACGGGGTGGGTTCCAGGTTATTAGACTGATAGACTGCCAGACGTGCAGCGCCCAGTAATAACCGCTAGGCTGGGAAAATCCATCAAGAAAAGGTAGAAAAGAAAACGAACGAATGGGGTGATATGCGGTACCAGGTTCGTGAAATCATCAAGAAAACGAATCGATTGGCTGAGGTACGTCCCAGCCCTCCGATCCTGGAGAGGTAGGTGTTGACTGCAACCCTCCAATGACATGGCGTCGTCACCGACTCCCGGTCCGGTGGTCACGGTGGTGATCGTCAGAGGGTTCCGTCTCTGGGTCTCTGGGGTCTCTGGGATGGTGGTTCGCGTGAGTCCTCAATTGCTTGGTAAGTAACTCCCAATTGTATATCCGTAATGTAATCCGCAGACAGTAGTGTAATATGTACCCCTGTCGACTAACCTTTAACCTGGTGTATGTCTCTCGGCGGCCCCCTGGACCGACCGGGCTTTCCGTGCGCCGTTTGGCTGACGGTGAGTGGTGACAGGTGTTGGCGGCCCCTGGGCACCGACAATCTCACCCTACTGAAGGCTGCTGTTCGCTTTGCTGCGCTCTCATTTGCTGCTTTACTTTGACGCGGCACTTGGGGAACGGCCGCACCGACGTCAGCTCGGCGTCAGCCAATCACGCCGTCCAGAGCATCCCGTCCTGCAGACTGCTCCGCCAGCCGAGGGTGGGGCTCTCTTTCGAGCAAGTCGCACCTCCGAGCCGAACCCCTGTCTGTTCGGTCTGCTACGGCATGCAGCCCTACGGGGCCTTGCCTGGAACGTGCACTCATCCGCGCGGGGGACAATGCTCTCATCTACCCGTAGGTAGTCTCATCGGACTGGACTGAGACGGAGGGATCAGAGACGGTTGACATCAATCTTGTTTACACTTTGAATTAGCATCGATCGGTAGTCTCTCTCTCTGTTACTCTGCTTGTCTCTGCGTGTATGTACTTACTTCCCTGCTGCGGGTGTCATTGACAGGGTGCAACGATCCCTTCTGAATGGCCGAGGCATCTCGGCGCATCTCACACATACGAATGCACACAATCGGTGCTAAATCACGCTCACTTTCCTCTTCCAGCCTGTCTCGCCCACTGATTTGCGTTCGTGGGCCTGTCTTCCAAGTCTGGGTTTTGCAAAAAGGAATGTCCTAGATATCGGTCAGATTCCACTCCTCGTGTAAGGGGAAACAAGCAAAGATGCCCTCGTCACCTTTGCTTCCACCCGACCTACCCTTTGACCGAATGTCACTGGCATCGCATCTCGGCTGCAACTCGCCCGGCGCAATCTACCCGCACCATGCCTGAGACCACGACAAGAACGGGCATCACATTCGTTGATCGTCTCGGGGCCGCCTGACTGCATACCGCAGCCGCAGTCGTCTTATTCGTCCCGGGGCGAACCAAACCATGTGTGATTTCCGCGCCCTTGGTCCCGTCTCATACGTTGTCGCGGTCCACCTTCGGTAGTAAGGCTGCATCACACCATCAACTGGCTCCCGCGAGGGGGGCTTGTTTGAAGCCAAGTGTATGGTCTACCTTGGGTCCCACAGCCTCTCCGGTAGTGGCCAACGTAAGAAGCTCACTGATCCGCGCCCTCTTCTCAGTCTTGGGGGCCGTTTGATGCCTGCTTTCCCCCTTGCGGCTCCCCAATGTGATATATATCGACCGTCCAGTACGTTTTCTTCCCTGTTCGTCTTGACGAGAGAACATCATCGGTTATGGTCATTCTCTCTTTTCAATAAACTGTCTCTCACCAAAACGTCCGAGTTGTCAACATGGTTGGAGTCCGCGGCAAGTACAAGGGATGCGAGACATGCAGGGCTCGAAGAGTCAAGGTAAGCACTCTAAAGGCGTTTCGACAGCAAAAAAACGCCCCAAGCGGGCTGACATGTCAACGGTTAGTGCGATAACGAACGGCCACACTGCCGCAAGTGTATCGATAGCGGCCGCGAATGTGCTGGCTACGAACGGGAAATGGTCTTCATCACCGCAACCATAGACGATGCCGGCCGCTGCTCATCACATCCGCCCCGCCAAGTCCAGCCATCTTCTTCGAGGAGTTCTAGGAGAAGCCAAACCGTGGAGGACGAGATTCCTCGCTTGGTACCGACAGAACCGTTGATGCCGGCATGGGATGATTTGGTTTCCGTATCCGACAACGGTGTCGTGTACTCGATACAGATCGCGGCATTGCACACCAGGTTCCAGAACATCCTAAGGGGACCCGAAGGGCAAAGCCAAGTAAAGTTCCGGATGGTCCTACCGTCCTACTCACCAGTTGATATGGAGACATGGGATAACGGCGGAAACATGGACCTGAATGCGCAGAACATGGTCAGTCTGCTGCCATCAGGGAATGACAATGGAGCCCCCGAAGGTCTTTGCGTATTTCTATTCGAGGTGAGATGCCAGTTGGTCGTTGTGGAAGAGCGTGTGCTGAAAATTCTTGTAGCAAAATCCATCCTTTTTGGTGACCAACGGCATGACACCCTGGAGTGTCCCCCAAGAGCATATGGACGTCGTCAAGAAGCTTGGACCGGAACAATTTCGTCAATTCCCTGCCCACCACTATTTCGTCAGGGTGTATAGGTGTAATGCTGTAAGATACGCGTCGTTGGCCCTGCGGATGAACCCAAAAGCTGACTTGGTGCCGAGATCATACTCGCTCTCTTACACCGAAAGACGACGTTCCTTTCTTCGTTCGAATGGTGCACTACACCATGGGAACAGCACCCCAAGACGTTTCTCGACAGGCTCTTTGACATCATCGCCGGGTTGCCTGGCATCTTCTCTCGCGTTGACCGAACGGTACCCTTTGCTGCAACCCTGCAGCGTCGTTTGAAGGCACAGGAACTGTTGGAAAGCTGCTTGGAAATCGAACGGAGGCTGGAGGAGTGGGAGTCGTACGCCCGCGCGCCTACTGCCGAGCACCCGTATGCGTACTGGATAGAAGAGCCGGATGATCCAGATGCGCAGCAGCTACCCTTTGCAGACAACTTTGCCTTCAAGGACGGTGTGTCGTCCGTCATGTTCCTGTATCACTGGATGACACTGCTGCTCCTTCACCGCTGCATCGAGTGCCTGCACCACACCATCTTCCAGCCTGTCATCGAGGACTTTCCCAACATGTACCCAGATCTGCCTCCGAATCTGCAGATCAACCTGGGCAGGTACCAACAGCGGCGGGAGTTTGCATCAAGAATCTGCAGGGCGCTCGACTTTGCGCTGTCGACGACAGTCCAGCCGGACATGTTGGTTGCACCACTAGCTGTGGCCATGGAGTTCTATCGCGAGATCAATGCGTCGTCAAGGGACGGAGAGCTCGAGATTATGTGGTGCGATAACTTCAGGCTGCGTTTGACCTCCAAAGGTCACGATATTGCCAACGTTCTGCAGAGCAGATCATGGGCCGACATTGCCAGGTTCTGAGCCACTTGGCTACTCGCTCCGTCTGCCTGACGATTGAAAAGGGGAGTAACGGGTCCGATGAAAACATGGTGGAAGGTATGGTTTGGCGCAGGCGCATTGCATTTCTGAAAGTATCAAGTCGAGAGCGCTGGACATTTGACGTTCGACCTGATGTAGAGGGTATGGGTGGACTGCCACCCATATCCTGCCATGTGTTGTTAATATTTTGATGGAAAAACTAAAAGGTCTGTTGTAGAAGCCTATCTTCAATGAAATCTAGAAATGTCAAAAGAACGTTGCAACCCATCTACTTTGTAGGTAGTTCGTGAACGAGTAAATTGTTTCGGACAGGAACTTGTAATTCAGAAGTGCCCATTTCCATCCAACCTAGATGTTGCGGCTTGCCTGAGCTCATGGCCGGTGCGGTACGGATTAGCGCACAGACCTCTAAGCTTGAGTGGTCATTACCCGGACTTTCCCCGGCCGTGCAGGAGCTCCTGGAGCTTTTCAGCCTTTCCCACGCCAGCAGGCGCCGAAGCTTCGTCAGACCTGCAGCCTGCCTCTCTCGACCTTACCTTACCTCACGACTCCATCCACCCTCTACCGACCGCACCTCTTCAATCACGGCGATTGTCCTACAACATCCAAGCAAATCGTCAATCCACATACCACTACACGCATCTCCGATAATCCGTCCATCAATCAGTTAGTCACCATGGCTTCAGGATATGACAGAGCGTTGTCCGGTAAGGGCCCCCTCCTTGTTGCCCCCCAGCTCCACTGTACCAAGCTAACATACGCCTGCAAACAGTCTTCAGGTTCGTCACGGTTGCCCCTGCCCCGAAAACAATTAATGACCCCGACTAACACCGTCAGTCCTGATGGACACGTTTTCCAGGTCGAGTACGCTGGCGAAGCTGTCAAGAGAGGTAATGCCCCCTGCCCGCCGCAATCAAGGGCGGAACCAGCTAATCATTGGCATAGGAACGTGTGCGGTCGGCGTCAAGGGTACAGATGTCGTCGTCCTCGGATGCGAAAAGCGATCAGCCATGAAGCTGCAAGATACCCGAATTACCCCCTCCAAGATCCAGCTCCTCGACACCCACGTCTGCCTGGCATTCGCCGGCTTGAACGCCGATGCTCGTATCCTCGTCGACAAGGCGCGGTTAGAGGCACAGTCCCACAGGCTGACCGTCGAAGACCCCGCCTCCATCGAGTACATGACCAAGTACGTTGCTGGTGTTCAGCAACGCTACACACAGAGTGGCGGTGTCCGTCCTTTTGGCATCAGCACCTTGATCGTCGGCTTCGACAGCGGCAGCAAGGTCCCCCGCCTCTACCAGACCGAGCCCTCTGGTATCTTCTCCGCATGGTACAAGCGACTACTCCATACTGTGCGATGCGGTGCATCTGCTGACATCTTGTAGGAAAGCCAACGCCATCGGCCGTTCCAGCAAGACCGTTCGCGAGTTCCTCGAGCGCAACTACAAGGAGGATATGGACAGAGAGGCTACTATCCGACTCGCCATCAAGTCTCTTCTCGAGGTTGTCCAGACTGGAGCCAAGAACATCGAAATCGCGTTGATGGCACCGGGCAAGACGATCGAGATGCTGCCCGTAGAGGAGATTGAGAACCATGTCAAGAGCATCGAGCAGGAGAAGCAAGAGGAGGCTGCCAAGAAGAAGACTGGACGCACACCCGGCACCGGAAGCGCGGCGATCCTCACAAGAGGCTCGGGCTCGGGTGACGGTGATGAGTAAGGGAATGACTAGGCGTTGCGGTTCGCGGATAGACGACACTCATGAGGGTATCTGACCAAATACCAATGTATTACCACCTTTAGACCGTGGAAAATCTACAAAAACGGTGTCCATAAAATCGCTTGCTGCCACACTGATGCTCGTAAAACCGGCTGACCTCCCCCAGTTTAGCCCAGCTTGTCCGCATCGTCGGTTGGGTCGAATATTGAGCGTCCGGCGATTTGGCGGACACGCTCGTCCTTGATCATACGGCTGTCCTTGCGAGCGTCCTCGCCCTCGACAGAGATGGCTGCCTTGGGTGTCTTGGCCTCAATGACGAAGTGGTTATCGCAGTGCGGGCAGTATTCGTCGGCGTCTTCGAATTCCTGGGCGTCTTTGCGGAAGCATTTTTTGCACTTCTTGCAGGCAAAGACCATTTCAAGGCTCTGGAGCAGGGGGTGCTTTTCCTGCTCATGGTGACACTCGGCGCAGTCGAACCATTTTTTGCCTAGGAGAGCAATCATGTTAGTCTGATGTAGCTTGTGTTAGGGGCAGAGGGGGTTCGACGCACAGCAGGGTGACCTGATTGCGACTTGCGCGTTGAGAATGTGTTTGCTGGGGTGATATGTTAGCTTGTCGGTCAGGGGTTGTGGGTTCTCGTGTGGCTCACCACATAGTGGACTGTCTTCGCGGTATAAAGCAAAAGATCTCGTTGTGGTTACAGGTAGATGAACGAAGGGGTCGCGGTCGACTAGTCAAAATGAATGTGTCGCGGCTATGAGTCGGCAAGTCGAGGCAATGGGGAGAATCTTCTATCAAAGATTTGGCGGTGCTGATAAATTTGGCGGGGTCTGGATTTGTCGCCCAAGTCTTCCCTCCCGGTACCTACCTACACCTTGCACCCCGCGAAGTCGCTCTGTAGTGGTCCCCACTTAAGGTGCCGGCCAGTGACAAAGGGTGCCACCCCTGTAGGCCGTACCCTTTGCCTGCGAAACCTTAGGTACTACTTTAACGCCGACGCTTGGAGTTGCTTACCTTTCTCCGATGCATGCCTGCAGGCTACATCATCCATCCATCCATTTCTTAGGTTTTCTGATTTCACAGCCATCCATCTCCTATCTCTCCTCCGACAACCCGCAATCCTGTCACGATGCCACCGAAGAGGAAGGCTCAAGGGGCCGCCACCGGCAGCTTCAAGGCAGGAAAGGGCTCTGTAGCTTCAACACCTGGAGGCGCCACTCCCAGGAGCATCGCCAGCGATAATGAATCGGTAGCGGATCCCGTGAGTGAGTCGGAAGACGAGAATCTCGAGAAGAACGTCGACAAGTTCTCCGTCGAGGCGTACCTGGACAGGCCCAAGACGAACGGCCACGAATCCATGACTGGACTCTTCAAGAAGAAGCGTGACTTCTCCTTCCTCCAGCTGAAACCCGATTATCAGAATCGCCCGCTCTGGATCGACCCTGCCAAAGGCCGTATTTTCCTCGAAAGCTTCAACCCGCTGGCCGAACAAGCACAGGACTTTCTCATCACTATTGCCGAACCAATTTCTCGACCGTCCTTTGTCCACGAATATGCGCTCACGACACATAGCTTGTACGCTGCGGTCTCTGTGGGCTTGTCACCCCAGGATATCATCAATACTCTCGATCGATTCCTGAAGATGCCTTTGCCCGACAGCATTCGCAAGTTCATCGAGGGCTGCACACAAAGTTTCGGCAAGGTCAAGCTGGTTCTCAAGAATACGAAATACTTTGTCGAAAGTACGGATCCGGTCATCCTGCAGAAGCTGTTGAAGGACTCCGTCATCGGGCCTCTGCGAGTACACGGCACGGAGGAAATCACCACAATAGCGGCTCCGAAACAGGGCCCTCTGGTCATTCCAGGCACTGCCAATGCTGCTGGTGTGCGACAGGCAGAGGAACAAAAGGCGAAGGGACGCGAGGGTGAAGTGAAGGAGGGCGAGGTCTATGCGGCACTGAACGATGACGACGATGACGATCAGGAGATTACGCATGCCTTTGAGATCGGGGACGAGGCAGTCGAGACCGTTCAGAAGAGGTGTCTTGAACTCGAGTACCCGGTGTTGGAGGAGTACGATTTCCGACGAGATGAGGCCAACCCAAACCTGGAGATCGACTTACGCCCAGGTACCTTGATTCGACCCTACCAAGAAAAGAGTCTGAGCAAGATGTTTGGTAACGGACGAGCCAAGAGCGGTCTCATCGTCCTTCCTTGCGGTGCTGGAAAAACGCTCGTCGGTATCACCGCAGCTTGCACCGTCAAGAAGGGCGTCATCGTCCTCTGCACCAGTTCCATGTCTGTTGTGCAATGGCGAAACGAATTCCTTAAATGGTCCAACATCAAGCCAGAGGATATCGAAGCATTCACATCAGACAACAAGGGCAGAATCTTCCCGGGTAACACCGGTATCATTGTGACCACATACTCCATGGTAACGCAAACTAGGGAGCGTTCTCACGAGGCCAAGAAGATGATGGACTTTTTGCAGACGCGTGAGTGGGGTCTGATGCTTCTCGACGAGGTCCACGTTGTCCCCGCCAACATCTTCAGAAAGGTCACCTCGTCGATCAAGACGCATTCGAAGCTTGGCTTGACCGCCACACTGCTTCGTGAAGATGACAAGATTTCAGATTTGAACTTCTTGATTGGCCCCAAGTTATACGAGGCGAACTGGATGGAACTCAGCGAACAAGGCCATATTGCCAAGGTTCAATGCGCTGAGGTCTGGTGCCCCATGACTACGGAATTCTACGACGAGTACTTGAAAGCGTCGGCCAGAAAACGCGCGCTGCTGTATATCATGAACCCGAGAAAGTTCCAAGCCGCTCAGTACCTCATCAACTACCACGAGTCTCGAGGCGACAAGATCATTGTCTTTTCGGACAACGTCTACGCTTTGAAGACATATGCTGAGAAGCTGGAGAAGGCTTACATTTTTGGCGGCACTGGACAGGCAGAGCGCATGAACATTCTGCAAAACTTCCAGCATAACCCTCAAGTCAACACGCTATTCTTATCAAAGATTGGTGACACATCCCTCGATCTTCCCGAGGCTACCTGTCTCATTCAGATCTCGTCACACTACGGTTCTCGTCGTCAAGAGGCGCAGCGACTTGGCCGTATCTTGCGAGCCAAGAGGAGAAACGATGAGGGTTTTAACGCCTTCTTCTATTCCCTGGTGTCGAAGGATACTCAGGAGATGTATTACTCTTCCAAGAGACAGGCGTTCCTGGTTGACCAGGGCTACGCGTTCAAGGTCATCACGCAGCTTGCCAACATCGAGAAGACTCCCGGCCTGGCCTACGCTGCGGCGAGCGAGAGACGAGAGCTCTTGCAAAAGGTCCTCATTGAGAACGAGGCCGGCGGCGAAGACGAGGTCATAGACGACCTGTTCCACAGCGGCACGATGGGTCGCGCGCCGGCCAGGGGCAGGAAGAAGGCTGCCGCGAGGAGGACGGCAGGTCTGTTGGGCGACCTGTCGGGTGGACAGGACATGGCCTACATGGAGCAGAACAAGAGAGTCAAGCTTAAGAAGGCAAAGGGAGAGAGCAGTGCCTTCTTCAAGAAGATCCAGAGAGAGAAGGCCAAGCGATAGATTGCAATCATGAACGGGTTTACGGCGTCTGTGGATGGAGAATTTTGGGAAAGGCAAACGGCGAATTTGAAGCCGTATAGTTGTATTATAAAACACACACTAACACATCGTGGCGGCGTAAGACTGGATGCGGTGGGGAAGATCAGATAGATCTGCACATGATACACTATTGTTCGATAATAAGTAAACTGCCACGAGTTGTGACCGGTGCATGTACTTCTTGTGAGTCTTGTACCTATGAAGTAAAACGCAGACAATATCCAACAAGGGATGATTCCCCATGCCATCGGGCCGTACTCTGGTATTCACCGTCATCTGTTTCTCACCAGCAGTAAAAGGGAACTTTGCCCAGAAAATTAAGATGGTTGATACGACTGATCCTGAGCTGCAGGTCTACCGGGCTGTACCAAGTAGTTTGTAAAACCGAAGCTCCTAAGGAACTTTTTCTCTCTACCTCTTTTCGTTGTTTTTCTTCTTCTTCTTCCTTAATTTGTTTCCCTCCCTCCTTTTTCTGTGTCGAGTTTCACTTAAGAGTTGAGGATGGCAGATGGGCAAACAAGAACCGAAAAGAAAAAAGAACAAACGCAGTATTGTTGTGGCTGTAAGTCGAAAACGGTTCGTAAAACAAGATTGGATTTTGGATTCCATGGGTGCATAGCTATTTTGGGTGAGCGTCATTTCCGGGGTATCTTTACGATATCAGACTGTTATCTACCTTACGTACGGTTTGATAGAGAAGGGGAAAAACTTCGAGTATGGGTAGAGCTCTACGGATACTCGAGTCGCTAACATGCCGCCCCCTTTCTCCCGTTTGCAATCGAGGACAGGGGGGCGGTAGGCGCAACAACATCAACGCATTGTTTGGTTTTGCTTCTAGGCCCATCTATGCGGCCGGATACGATCTCTGGATTAGAACCTACCAAGTCCTTCACGTGGGCCGCATGGGCGAATGAATCAGAAGCAAATGGGTGTGGTCTTGGCAGACAGCGGGTTGAGTCGGATTGCTGCATTTGCCATCAGTCTTGCGTTGCCTATCTGGCAGATCTGGACAATGTTCCGCGCGGCTGGGGTATTCGTACTGGAGGCCCGGAGGGATACTTGGCGTCCGGGTTGGGAGATGAGCGTCCCATGTACCCGTACCGTTGCCATCTCACAAATCGCATGCAGGACTCGCTGCGCCGGAAGAGGTGTACAGCATTGATGGCGGTATGGCGGTGAACAAGTAGAGGAAGGCGGTGGTGAAATATGCTGCCGACGACGTCGTGTTGAGGTGGTGAGATTGAGAAATGACTGGTGTCACGGAGAGTGCTTGGCAGATGGCAGTGGTTATCAGCTCTCTCCTCTCGGCGGATGGTGTGCCAGGCCTGGACTCGGTCGGTGCGACGGACGGAAGAAGCGACCGGCAGTCCGCGGGCTAGGGTTGTGATTGACAACGAGAATGCCAGAATGCTGTACTGGAGGTGCATTGCCTTTCCGCGAGTTCCTTATTGGCAAAGGATAAACCAGTGTGTTTGAGCTGATGATCAACTTTCCTTCGCGGGTGACTTTACCTTCAAAGCCAACAAACGGGACGTACGGATTCCCCAGACAGGCATCCATAGATCATCGGTTGGGCATTGCTGACGATTGAAAGGCCTCCGTTGTAAGAGATATGTTGCGCCTTAAAAAAGAGTCAATGGGCATCAGGATGAGGGATCTGCTCCTGGGGACGCCGACGGGTTTCACAGGCCGCCGTGGCTTGCAAATGGCACCTGCTTTGATAACATTACCATAGCCATGGGCAGCGAATGCGTGTTTCTGGTAGGGGGTTGGATGTTCCCTGGCAAGGTACCACTGGCCTGGAGCTTGGTCGGATTGAAGGTCTTCTCGGCCGGGATGTCCTGTTGGACGCGAAGTGGCACGCCGTTTCAATGTATAGGGGTAGAGAGGCATTATTCGTCGGTAGTATTGTGACCACGGGAAAATTGATGGTGCGCGCGTCCGGGAGCTTAGCCAGTTTCCTCCTGATTGTGAGGCGGTCGCAAACATGCCAGAAGCTTGCTCGTCAGGTACCGGTGGTAAACCCCCGGATTCGCGGTGCTGATGGGAGTAACGGACGAATTTGACTTTGGCATACGCACTGCGTACATGTGTACTCCGTCCTCCGTACGCCTACAGCGAGTATCCGTAGACAGACCAGTTGAGGGGCACTAATTGTGTGGGATACCTAGACTGCATCTTAGGTCGATGGTAGTACTGCCATTGCTGTACATATATATCAAACGTAGTGGGATGTCTTGGCTGGTCCGTTAGGTGGTGTGTATCGGACATGCATGTGTTCACATGTTGGAGTTGCGCTAACTCAAGGCTGCTGAGAAGATGGTCAGCCAGGAACACCAGGGATGGGATGCACACGGTCGGAGAAAACCATGAGATGCAACAAAGGAGGGTAAGAGATGTGCTGGCACAAAATGACGTACTAGAGCCATGCAGTACACCAGAAGCTGGCGTGGGAGGGAGGGTAGGACGTGGTGCCCCTGTCACGATGCAATTGCTCTTGTTGCTCCTTTGGGCGTGAACAGCACGCGTGCGAGTGCTCTGCTTGGATGGACGGGCGATATGTTGCTGACCCACCTGAGAATTAAAGTTACTTGGCACTCCGCCAGCTTGGTTGGGATTTTAGGGATTTTAGGGGATTTTGTTCTGGCGTGTCTTGGAATGATACGCCACGAAACAGATCTCGCGAGTCGCAACCAATCTCACCTTGCGTAACCATTAGAATGGTAGGCTAAGTGTTTGGTGCCACGTTAAGACAGACTGGTGGACGAGATCGGAGCAAACCGACGCGTGCCGAGGGTGCGGGCGAGTTGGAAGATGTCCCAAGCGGTACAGGTAGTGAGTGTAGTGACCCATGGGATTTTTAAGGGCCAAGACCAGAGCGGGCGGACGCCGATGCTGTATGTCGCATAAAGATAGCAGCACATGAATGATGTGCGCAGATGATTGGCGATCATTCCGACAAGTTTTCGACATGATGCTGCAGCCATCTGCTGTAGCAGGGGTAGTTTGGTGCGATCAACCATCCAATGGTCTAGGGATAAAAGGTATGCAACAGGTAAGGTGGTGCAGGCAGTGTGAGGTGATCAGCCCTGATATGACTGACGGTGAGGTGACTGCAGCCGCATCCACGGTGCTCCCGAGATGTTCTGATCCCCCGTACGGAGCACACAGTCGGTAAGCACGTAAGGTGGGAAGGTGAGGTGCGGTGAGGTGAGGTGCTGCCCGTCGTAATCTCGATTCTCGAGGAAAGAAAGGAAGACGGCTCCCTCCTCCAATGGACCATAGCCCACTCCATCGTTCTCGTCTGAGGTGCATTGGCGACGCAGTGAGTACATACCTACCTAGGTAGGCAAGGTACATCTGAGATGTATCTCTTCTGTTCCATCCGCGGTGGAGCCGTACGTACTTCCCAGAGCCAGGAAAAGCTTAGCTCGGTACGGAGTACCTATCGCTCAGGCACCGCAAGGAAAGGGTCTGCGTCGGTCGAACTCGACACACTTTTCCACTGAGTTTCCATGCCACGCTCCAATGGTGCCAGTGTAAAAGTCCAAAGTCGAAAGTGCTGACGGGACGGTTACCTTTGGCGTCTCCAGTTCCACGGCAAGGATAAGAGTGGACATTGCAGACTGTGGATGCTGCTGGATGCACCGCGGTTGGATGACTGACCACAAGGACCTCTTTGCGGTCAACTGTCAACTCCACACTTCACACCCCAGTCTCCAGAGTTCCAGGGCAAGCGTCCAGAGCTTACCTACGCCACCCGACACGCCCGCAAGCCGATTGCTTCCCTCCCTTTTTCTGATTAAGGAAAATAAAAATAAAAATAAAAATAATAACAGCGAGGGAAAAATTGGATTGACGCCTTCGTTTCGTCTTGGCCCGTGGGGGTGGGTAGGAGAGCACAAATATCCGCCTACCTGGTACATTAATCCAGTCTGGCACTTCTTTTCCATCTTTTTGTTCTCGCTGACACCTTTGTCGACCGAACAGACGCGCCGGCAGCTCAGGTTGCTTCTTCCTTGTGAAGAGCCAAGAGTTGAGCCACTTCCCACTTCGAGCGGTAGTGGTGCAGCGTGCTTGCTCCCTGGCTCATCTGGCGTCGGCATCTGCAATCCAATCTGCTTGGCTGCACCTGCGACACTTGCAGCACCAAGTTTGATCTTGATCTCATCTCTTCGACCCGTCCGATCAAGGCCATCCATACCTTACTTAGCACGCATTACCACACAATCACCTGTACTTCGTACTGCGTTCAGGATACTTCGACTCTTCTTTCTCCATCCTGTTTTTCTCCCTCTTTGCGCCCTCCGACTAAACCTACCTGCCCTGCAACAATAACAGACGATCAAGACTGATGTCACACTTGCTGCGACTGGCTGCTGTTACCCCATCCACCTTTCGCCATACCAATTGATCGTCATGAATTCCAGCTTAGCCGTCATCCAATCCTCGACCTCTACACCAGGACGGTTAGACTAGAAAGCTTTACAGCCACAGCCACAGTGCCAAGGCCTGGACCATTTCGCCCATTCTCACTGCACCAACTCTCTTATACCTATTCCCCCCGAAGGCCGATGTCTTGTCTGCTCTGGTTCTAAACCGGAGGGGAATTTCCTCCATTGCATCAACAATACCACCAAAGCCCATTTTCGCGATCCGAGAGAAATGCTCGAAACCGCGCGCGGCTGGCTGCTCGACCAGCTCCGGGCAGCCAAGCCTTCTTTTATATCCAAGAAGCCTCATTTCAACTTCATCTCGGCTCACTGTAAGTTCACCACCATCCCAACTACCATCCATTTCCAGTGCCCACAAGGCCTTGCGCTGCGCACAGCACTAATCTGCGCACCGCGCTTCCCCTTCAGACTTTTGGATTGTCAGTCTCACAATACTGGGCTCCATTCTCATCTTTGCCTCGGCCGGCGGCCAGTTGGCCTACATTGATGCACTCTACTTTGCAAGTGGCGCCAACACCCAAGCCGGTCTCAACACAGTCGACGTCAACCTACTCAACACCTTTCAGCAAGCATGCCTCTACTTCTTTACCATGACCTCGAACCCCATCACCATTCACTCTTCGGTTGTGTTCCTCCGACTGTACTGGTTCGAGAAGCGATTCCAAGGAGTTGTCCGCGAGGCTCGCCAACAACGCAGAAACACCATTTCAAAGTCAAAGTCTCGCGCGAGAGATGATTTGAACCAGGCTGAGAGGGGCCGTTTGAGCGTGCGCAATATTAAGGTTATGCACACCAATGGCCACCGCTCGAGAATGACCAATGATGGAATTCTACTCGACATGAAGGAGGATGAGGATGGTCGCATCTCGCCGGGGAGCAATGGTTTTGTTCCCGTTCCCAACACGCCGGCACATAACTCGGGAGAACACTCGCCAGCCAGAGCACCCGAAACCCAAGAAGAAACCGGCACAGATATCACCCAAGGTCGAATCACGTTTGCCCAGCATGTCTTCCGAAGCGACGGCACGGAACCGGAAGTCAAGCTTCCATCACCGCACTCGCCCGCCCATTTTGCCATCCTTGAGCGCCAACGGGCCGGGCCTGATGAGACACTGCGAATCCCGAACCCCAGAGACGCAGAGAAGGGCATGAAACCAAAGCGAGTCGAAGACGATGCAGCACCTGAACCCGAAGACGAGAGAGACGGCAGTATCCCGCATATCCACGTAAACGGCGGAGCGAACAACTTGTCGGATGAGATCGGCAACAATGTCCACCGTCCACAGACGATTAAAATCGAGGAGCCCGAGCGACCCCGGGATACCGAGAGAACGGTCAAGGACGAGATCGCCGATGAAGCCGAGGTGATTGGCAGAACCATCTTTCCATTCTCGCTCCGCAAGCCCAAGAAGTTCCTCAAGGGTACTAGCAGCGACAACGGCGAAGGCAGCAGCTCTGAAAACCCCCTTGCGAGAGTCAGGAGCAAGACGTTCGATACCATCAGGACTGCATTGACCCGCGAAAAAGTCGAGGACATGCCGTACCTGAGTTTCACGCCTACCATGGGACGCAACTCAGCCTTCCCGGGCTTGACCATTGAGCAGCGCGAGGAATTGGGTGGTATCGAATACCGGTCCTTGAGGACACTCGCCGTCATCTTGCTCTGCTACTTCTGGGGTTTCTCGCTCTTCGCCATCACCTGCTTCCTTCCCTGGATCTACACGAGCTCTAATGCCAAGTACGCCGCCATCGTGGAGAACTCGGGTGTCAGCAAAGCGTGGTGGGGTATTTTCACGGCGAACTCGGCCTTCAACGATTTGGGACTCACCCTCACGCCTGACAGCATGAACTCATTCAACGACGCTTCATTCATCCTGTTGATCATGTCTTTCTTGATCATTATTGGCAACACCGGCTTCCCCATCATGCTGCGAGTCGTCATTTGGATTCTCTCCAAGATCGTGCCAAAACGCACAGGACTATGGGAGGAACTACGCTTCTTGCTGGACCACCCACGTCGTTGCTTCACTCTGCTTTTCCCAGCGGGCGCCACCTGGTGGCTATTCATCATTCTCATCGGTCTCAACGTTCTTGACCTGCTGTTCTTCGTCCTGCTGGATGTAAGTCATTCTCGTTACCCTTGACTGAACCACGCTGACACTATTTGTAGCTGAACGATAACGCTGTGAGCCACTTGCCGGTGCACGTTCGCATTGTGGATGGTATCTTCCAGGCTGCGTCGACCAGAACTGCAGGTTTCTCGGTTGTCAACATTTCGCTGTTGCATCCAGCTGTGCAAGTGTCATATATGATTATGATGTACATCTCCGTGTTTCCAATCGCCATCTCGATCCGTCGCACCAACGTGTACGAAGAGAGATCTTTGGGTGTTTACCACAGCCCTGACGAGGATATGGAGGGCACCAACGAGAATAGCGCCTGGTCATACGTCGGTACCCATTTGCGTCGCCAACTTTCTTTCGATTTGTGGTACGTTTTCTTGGGACTCTTCATTCTGGCCATCACAGAAGGCAAGAGGATTCAAAACAAGGACTTTGACGTCTACTCGGTCTTGTTCGAGATCGTGAGTGCATACGGTACGGTCGGGCTGAGTCTGGGTTATCCCAATGTCAACGCTTCCCTCTGCTCTCAGTTCACCACTGGAGGCAAGCTCATCATGATTGCGATGCAAATTCGTGGTCGTCATCGTGGTCTACCCTACGGCTTGGATCGCGCTGTTCTTTTGCCAAGCGAATCTCGGTTCGAGAAGGAGGCCGCAGAGGCGCAGCCAGTTCTGGTTCGGTCTGCTACTGCCGCATCGACGGGAACTGCGCTCAGCGCTACGAGGTCAAACCTGAGGTCGAGAAGAATGAGCACGAACAGGGGTCAAGGCATCTTTACTCAATTCCTTCACCCTGGCCCTGTGATACCACACGAAGACAGCCTCACAAATCTCCCTAGACGCAGTAGATCGTTTGGAGTCGACGAACGGCCGCCGATGGCCGAGGATATGAGGAGGCGCAATACGGAGCCCGTCGATGACGAGACTACGGATACCGATAGCGACGTGATCACAGCGCCTCCGCGGAGAGTAGTCACCACGCCCGCAAGACCCGCGATTTGACCTGTTTTGTGAGAAAAGAAAAAGGAGCATACATTGCAGGAGTTTGTACTATGGAGTAATCAGGGCGGGAACAAGTTTTTTTTTTTGATTGGCGCGGTACCCAGTCGTTTCTATAAAACCAAGGCGGACTAGATGGCTCAGGCCGCGGACAGACTTTTGATTTTGGCGTTTGTTCTCACTGTACATTCTTAGTATACTGTACACTTATGACGACTGATGATCAACTATGCGCCTTCCATCCTTGATATGACTCTGTGGTGAATGCTTAGTGGTTCGTTTAGTGTGGGCCCCGACATGACCGATCCAACAGACACTGTTGTTAGATGTGTTTGTCGACATAGCCTGTTCGTCAGCCACTTTGTCAGTCACCTTGTCACTCGATATCATTTGCTGATGGCCATCACCGCCTCTTGTATTTAATGTGATTGTGTTCATGTACATGACTCTACACAGGCCAACGTTGTACAGCTCGCCCGTTTTTTCTCTAAGCGTACATTCCACCAACGTACAAGCCTCACTCCCGCATCCAACACGTCCTTCCAATCTCAGTAATTGGTCTGTTGTCTTCCCGACCAAAAAGTCCGAATAACACCGTTCCTCCCCCTTCCCCGCTCTCTCTATCACCTCTAGAACCTCGAACCAGCCCTGCCCTTGCTGCGCGTGCCGTACCTCTCCTTCTTCCAAGCAAAGACGAGGTGATCGACGTTGCCCATGTCGTGCTTGGGCTTGCGCAGGTACGTCAGGCGGGCGCGGCGCGCGCGCTTGGGGCGGCGCCAGACAATGTCGATGCCGATGACGGTCGGGGAGTAGATTTTATACCACATCTCGACGCCGACCTTCATGAGCTGGCCGCGGAGGAGGATGCCCGTGTCGACGCCGCGGCGGCGGATGGACATGCATACGCCCGAAAAAGGTTCGCCGGATTTGGTGGTGACCATGAGGACGTCGCCTACTTTTGCGGCGTCGGGGCGGGCTGGGTCGAAGAGGCGGGTGCGGGCGCCGGTCGGGTCGAGGGTTGTGCGCTGGGCGGCGTCGAGGGAGGGGAGCGGGTTCTTGTGGGTTGTTTGGCGGATTGAGGGGAGGGGGGGGTAGACTGCGAAGGTAGGCTTGTTGCGGGGGCCGTCTGTGATGTGGTTTGTTAGCTTGCTTGCGGTTCGTGCGGTGTTGTAGATGTTGAATCGAGGCTTACAGTAGGACGGCTTCACTGAGGGCGTCGCCAGTGAGGGTGTGGATGATGGTGGCTCAGGGGCGGCGGCGGTGGCCATGGACCGGGCGAGGAGTCTCTGGTGCCGCGTCTGGCGGAGGGCCGTCTTCAGGCAGCCCATCGGCCGCAAGAGACTTGTGGCGTTCATTGTGGTGATGGTGTCTTGTCGTGGGACGGACGAGACGATGCAGCTACGTCTGATCGAGCGACGACATGCAGAGCTTGGTTAAAGGGTTCAAAAAGTTCAAGAGGCTCGAGGTGCGAATTGCGGGCTGTGATTGGCTCGGTGCATCAATGATGCGGAGCCGCCGGGCCGGGAGACTCGTTCGATCCAAAATTTTGGGTGGCTACCCTGCAGGCCATTCCGAGTAGCTCCCTTTTCGCCGACGACGGACAGGAAGCGTCTGACGAGCTTATACACAACCCAAATCGCCCATCATGTCGAGGATATTAATGGGAAGGGCCCTTAGGGGCGCCAAGGCGTCGGTGTGGGATCAGCCGGCGTGCATGGCACAGCAGCAGCAGCAGCGGTCCTTTGGTCAAACGCCTGCCCGTCAAAGTACGTCGATCTCGTGATATATATCTCATGAATTTCTGAAAGATGAATGCCGGCTGACAGCTTGCTTCCCTTTGCAGACCCCCAAGTCCTCTTCGACAAGACCACGACGCCAGGCCTCGGCCCGATCCTCGAGGAGATCCAGACAAACATCATCCTCCCCTACCACCTCCCCATCCACCAGCGCAAGCGCGTCTTCTCCGAGAAGCTCAAGCACCGCCTTAAAAACGACCCCGTATACCTCGAGATCGACGGCCTCGAGCACCGCTTCAACCACATCAATGAGGAGGCCCTTCCCCCCTCGCGCGACATCACCTGGAAGGCCCTCCGCGCCATGGAGACCCCGCAGGACTGGAACAACTTTGGCCGCCTGCTCTCGGGCATGCGCACCGCGGGGCGCCACTATAGCCAGACGGATTTTGCAAAGATGATTCGCATCGCCGGCCAGCAGGGCCAGATCTACACCATCATCGAGGCGGCGAGGCAAGTCCGCAAGACGGGGATGAAGCTGGACAACTCGGAAAAGGTCAACGAGGTGCTGCACTTTGTGCAGATGCGCGCCGTCGAGAGCGAGTGGGACCAGGAGATGACGAAGCAGGCGCTGCGGTGGGCCGAGATCGTGCTCGAGATGCTCGAGGACAAGGGCCACGCGCCCAACGCCCGCAAGCTCAGAAAGAGGCAGCTCGCTCAAGAGGGCGCCACCGCCGAGCAGGAGCGCTTCGCTCTCTACAACGACCCGCAGATCATCGGTGCCGCGCTGCACCTGTCGGCGGTGCTGGCCGTCAAGCACAACGACAGCAAGGACGTGGACGGCAAGGTCGGCCGCCTGGCCAAGAAGCTCGTCGAGCGGTGGCCCGCCGGCAAGGGCCTGCTGCAGCTCCACCCTGCCGAGGCGTACGCCGACCGCGTCGACGGCGTGGCGTACCTCGTGCACAGCCGGACGCAGTACCTCTCGTACGCGAGCCCGATCCTGCACGGCCTGTTCCTGGCCGCGCGCGTGGTGGAGAAGCCGCTCGCGGACCGGTTGAATGCCATTGCGGCGGCGTTGGGACCCGAGGTGAAGGATGTTGCTGAGAACCAGACGTTCCCTGCCGAGCGTGGGCTCAAGACGTACAATGCGCTTTTCGGATCCGAGTAAGAGGATGGTGGGACGGCATGAATGTTTGGACTGGGAACAGAGGTGTGCGCAGCAGGGCATGGGGAAGATGATAGAAACGGGGGTGGATGGGAAGCGAAGAGAAGGGAAAAGAGAATCAGAGAGGCTCCAAAAAGGGGCTATGTACAGCTGATATGTAAAATTATCTATGTATACAACACAATACGCACACAACCAACGACCAAAGACAAGGTCCGCTCTACAACCTACCAACCAACTACACTACCTTATTCCGTTCAAGGCAAAACAATGTACTTTTCCAAATGCTTCGGTATCGCCCCCAGAAGCTTCTTCTCCTCAAGCCACTTGCGCGAGAACAGCCGCTCGGCATACCGATACGCGCCATCGCACAGGATCGTCACGACGGTGTTCCCCTTGCCGAGCTTCTCCGCCACCTCCTTGGCAGCGACGACGTTCAGCGCCGAGCTGGCGCCGAGGTACAGCCCTTCCTCGTCGAGGCAGCGGTACACCATCTCGATGCTCTTCTCGTCGGCGATCGTCAGCGACCCGTCGACGAGGCCGATGTCGGGCTGCAGGTTGTCCGTGATGCGGCCCTGGCCGATGCCCTCGGTGATGCTGGACCCGCTCCGCTCGACGAGCTGGCCGCCCGAGGAGACGTACGAGTGCAGCACGCTACCGGGGGGATCGGCGAGGAAGGATTTCACGCGGCCGTTGGAGATGTCTTTTAGGTAGCGCGTCGTTCCGGCCAGGGTTCCGGCGGTGCCCGTGGCGCAGGTGAAGGCGTCGATCTTGCCCTGCGTCTGTTCCCAGATCTCGGGGCCCGTGGTCTCGATGTGCGCGCGGCGGTTGGCCGTGTTGTCGAACTGGTTCGTCCACACCGCGTTGTCGAGCTTCTCGGCGTGGCGGCGCGCCTGGTGGTTGTAGTTCTCCGGGTTCTCGAAGGCCACGGCGGGGACGGGGTAGACTTCCGCGCCGAGCAGCCGCAGGAGATCGATTTTGCCCTGGGACTGGGTGTTTGGCATGTAAATGACGAGCTTGTAGCCGCGCGAGCGGCAGACGTGCGCGAGGCCGATGCCCGTGTTTCCCGCGGTGCCCTCGACGACGGTGCCTCCCGGTTTCAGAAGGCCGCGCTCTTCGGCGTCCTTGACGACGTAGAGGGCGGCGCGGTCCTTGACGGAGCCGCCTGGGTTCATGAATTCTGCTTTGCCGAGGACTTCACAGCCTGTTTCGGCGGAGAGGCGGTTGAGGCGGATGAGAGGGGTGTTGCCGATTGCTGAAAAGGGAGTTTGGTGTCAGTGGATTGTGTTACAGATGGGTTCTATTCATTCTTTCCCTCGTGCAAGGCCTGAATTGAGTGTGTGGGGGAACATACCGCCGGTGAGGCCCTTGACGACGCCTTGCGCGCGGGAGAGGTTGAGGGAGTAAGCCGTGGGCGGGTCAATGGCGCGGACGGCCGTCGTCGCGAAGCGACGCACAGCGATGCGGCTCATGCTGGGCTTTCTGTTGCAGAAGCGACTTAAGTAGGCAAAAGGTGACTGGTCTACTTCAGTCGGCTGGTTGTGCGGGCGTGCAGCAGGAAGAGAGCTCAGGGAATTGAGTCCAAGTGCTGAGGAAACGGGCCTCCGGCATTCGGCTTTCTAAGCTTGCAAGCATGCATCCGTAGTGGGGGGGCTTTTCTTCAATTGGGTTCAGCTTTGGCAATCACGTCAGAGCCGCTAGCGGCCGTGAAGGTGGGGCGCGCGGGTGACGGGGCCGGGGGCCGTGGCCGTGGCCGGCAGTCGGTGACTACGACGGCCGAGCCGGATTGACTCCATTCTTCATACTTGTTTCTCAAGATTGTTGACTGTGACTGTGACATCGAGATCCGGTTCAAAGACATCGTGGTAAAAAGAAGTTTCACGGAGCGATCCTCAATGAACCAAGAATTATCCATTTCGCCTATTAATGGGAGAGTATCCGAAGTGGGAATACGTGCTCGCCCAAGTCGCCGATGCATTCATCACGGCTTACTATTCAGAGTCCCCCACTGACCACCGACCAATTACTATCATGCATGATCATCAAGCCTTCTCACGTACGGCGATGGGAATAGTCCCTTCGCGCCCATGTACACCCCAAAGAACCAGTCCCCGTTCACGTCTTCAATCTCCCGGATCTCGGCACCCTTGGGGAACAACAGCTCGTCCTCGGCCTTGGGATACCACGCCCACGTCGCCGTTGCCCTCATCCCGACGCCCCCGTCCGCGGGGAACCCCTGCGCGAGACCCTCGCCCGTCGGGGCGTCGGCCGCAACGTCCCTGGTGACGAAGCGCTCCCGTGTCTGCCCGCCCTCGTGCCACCACCATTTCTGCGGGGCCTGGTCATCGGTGCCCTCCGACTGCGTGATGCGGAGGTTGCGGCCGCCCACGAGGTCGGATAGTATGTGCCGCAGCTGCCCGCCCGGCCCGTCGCGGAAGCCGACCACGATCATGCGGTGGCCGTTGAGACACCGGCGCCAGCCCGCGTGACCATTCTCGGGACTGATTTGGTCGCGCGCTTCGAGGTTGGCATAACAATTTGTGCATACATCGTAGTCGCCGGGTTGCGTGTCCGGCTCGATGGAGCTGGTGCAGGTGAAGCAGTGATATCGGCTGTGGTTGGGAGAGATGGGGTCCTGGCAGACGTCACAGCGCGTCGTGAACGTCAGGGGCTTAAAGGGGCCGATATTGTGAATGTTAGGTCCCGTCAGCACAGCGGCAGCGTGAGGCGGCTGAGGCGACCTGGGACTGGCGGGCGGCGTGTGTGACGGCTGAGGCTGGTACGTTAGAGGGAGAAGCGGATGGGTGCATGATCGTCCCTGGTTCACGCAGTTATTGCAGAACCCCCAGTCGCCAAAGTTGCAAAAGTCGCAGCGCCAGAAGCACTCATTCGCCCAGGCCTGGCATCGAGCACAGAAGTTGCCGCTTTCCAGCCGCTTCATCGGATCGTCGGTCGTGAGAGTTCGCCTGCCTTCCGCTCCACCCGGGATGATCTTTGGCTGGAGGTAACGATTCGCCGTCAGCATGTGAGGTCTGGGTATATCCTCGTGTGCCGTGTGCCGAGCCTTTTCCCACTTGGCCCACGCTCCGTACCCGAAGCCAAACCAGTGCAAGCAGCCTTTGCCGGACCTGTAGCAGTCGATGCAGATGTTCCAATTTCCGCTGGCGCAGATGCCGCAATTGTAGTGTAGCTCGTACTCGATATGCTGCTTTGCGCAACGGGAACATGCAATCGAGGGCTCCGGATACAGTTGCGAGCGTGTTCGTTGATGGCCGGGAGTCGTCGGACTCCCTATCCCCAAACCCAAGCCTAACCCGACAGGGCCTGAAGTTGCTTGGCTGATGATTGACAAGTCTGCCGGCCGGTTTGGCCGCTGCAGCCGAGGCGACAACGGCTCTATGGGCGGAGACGCGGCAAAGTTGGAAGACACCAACGCAGAAGAATTCGTCATGCGGTTGGCAAAGGTAAGCTCGCGCGGTGCTGGCGAAGTGGTGGTCGTCGGCGACTGCGTTGTGGTAGGCACCGATGGTGTGCTCGAGCTTCTCGCCTCCGTGAAGACGGTTCTCGGGGCGACTGCTTCACCAAAATGTGTTCGTGACGATAGATCGGTCTGCGATCGAGTGGCGACGCGGGTCTCGGACTGCGTTGCTGGAAGGGGCGTCGTCGCGCTGCGACCGCCGCTCGAGGTTCGCCTCCGTCGCCGCCTCTCCTCTGGTCGAACTTCAAGATGCAGGGCGCTCTGTGAGAGTGGCGGCCGGCTGCGATCGTCGGGAAACCCAGTTGCACTAGTTGACCTTGAGTGCGGCCGTTGCCTGCTACTGGGCCTGCTTGTGTCTGATGCACTTGACCTGATCTCCTGTACACGATCCGGAGAGTGCCTGGACTGGCCACTTGTGTCCCTTCTCCTCGTTCCTTCGGCTCTGGTGCGCTCTCGTTCTCGCTCTCGCTCCCGCTGCCGTCGTCTGTAAGCTTCTGTAATCTTCCGACTCAGCTCATCGTTCCGGCTCAGGTCGATGTTGTCCAGATCGAGCCCATCCAACAAGCCCTCCTCCTGGATCTGCCTAGCAAAATCTTCAATTTCCTTCTGAACGTCACGCTCGCTCAAATCGCTTGAGCTTATGAGTGATCTGAGTGACGACTGGTGCTCGATTTGCCGACGCCTCATGTCGGATGACTCCTGAGCACGCTGTCTCGACTCACTCCTCCGCCGTCTCCTTTGCTCGCCCGACCTCGAATCCGGCTGCAGTTGGTCCCCAGTAGGCCTCCACTCGTCGTTTCGCGGTCTTCGACTGCCCTCGTGTCTGTGGGTGTGGCGGCTGTCCCGACTGTGATCCCGACTCCGTCTGGTTCGTCCATCGGCAGAGCTGCTGTCCTCTCTCCGCCGTCGATGTCGATGTCCCGAGGAAGAGTCTACTCCGGCGTCTCTGAGACTCATCTCCCGCACATCTTCCAGCAACCTCCTTTCTTCCTCGTCTGCGCGCCTCTCTTCCGACGTTCTCTCGGGAATCTTGACTTCGGGCAGCACCTGATCGCCCGGCCTATACTTCTTCACCATTTCAGCCACGTCGGATTCAGATCTCCTCCTGTCCGGGTTCGCAGCGACAAACATGTCGAGGAGAGTGGCGACGGTGGCATTGTGCCTCGTATCGCGAACCTGCGCACGACATGACGGGCAGGTGAAGATGTTTGTCCCTGGTGCGGGCGGGGTCGGTGAGTTCTCGGCCTGCTGCGCTTGGAAAGAGAACCAGTCCTTCAAGCAGGCACCGCAGTACGTGTGTAGACAGTCAAGGAGAGTCAGAGGCTGGTAAAGGAGCTCGGTGCATATCTAGAAGAAGGCAAGAAGAAAAGTCGGTCAGCGCACATACAATATCTAGAGTCCTGCAGAATTCAATGGGGGTTTGAAAAAGAAGTGCCCCTCTCTTAGGGCGGCGCTACAGAGCGTTGGATCAGACGACACTTACAGAGCACGTCAACTCCCTCTCCAGATCGAGTGCGGGCTTTGAGGAATCCATGCGGGAACTGTCGCTCCGCGCGATCCCTGGAATGCCGGACACGAAGACAATGGCATAAGGAGATTTGGCCAGCGGGATCGCGAGGGGAACATGTCGGTTTAAGACTGGCTGTCAGGCGAGCCTTAGGTGAGGTGGGTGGCGGGGCCGAAAGCTGGGCGCGCCGTCGCCGCTACAGCAGAAGCACCTCACAGGCTCAAAAGCTTGCAGGCCAGGTACCTTGGGCTCAAGGGGGGGGAAGGTGTGTGTAAGGGGTGAGAAATGGTCAGAGACCGCCCTGTGAAGTGACCACGACAGATGGATTGGATGCTAAGGGACGGGTCCAGTGGCCTACAGGCTACGGCTGCCCGCTGCCCGCCCCAAATTGGGTGTCAACCCCACGTTGGTTCCCGCCGGCCGCCGACCCCTACCCCTGCCCTTAGCTTCAAAAAGCATCCCAACTCACCCGCGGAGCCAATAAGCTGAGATCATTGCAACCCCTCCGCTACTTTTTGGGACGGGCTAGCCCCCCGTAGGCTCCAAGTAATACGAACTCAATGCCCACCGACTCTCCGGATTTCTTCAGACTAAAGGTTTAAACTGCGTATTCTCGGCCAGACATGTGAGCTGCTCGTAAGGGTTGAAGATTCTTTGGTATATGTGGCTTTCTACGCATTGCCTCAGGTAGGCGAAGAATATCGGGACTAAAGTCATCATGCATGGAAGCGAGTGCTGTACGAGAGAGACCCCGAAAAGTAATATCATCCTTTCTCCTGCAGAGCAACATAGCCAAGCAAAGAGGTGGTGATGGGCTGACTGTATGCTCTTACATGATCTTATTCATGCCGAGCAGTTTGACGGATTTCCCCAAACACACGCACAAATTCATTCGTTCAAGTTCATGGTTGCACAACATGATGTCTTTGCCAGACTCGGCTATTTCGCGTACAACTTAGTCATTCGCAAGGATGACGCCCTCAAGAGTGAGTCCACTCTGCCTTCTTCTTCTCAGCGAATGCCTTCATGCCAATCTTTTGGTCGTTGCTGCCGAACAAGCTGTGGAACACTCTCCTCTCGAACTCGACACCGTCCCTCAAAGGCAGATCCTGACTCTTGTTCACAACTTCCTTGCAAGCGTTGATGGATACCCTTGAGTAGCCGGCAATGGTCTCTGCCGTCTTCAGCGTCTCCTCCATGAGAACCTCATACGAAGGGAATGCCTTGGCCGCAAGACCCCACTTCTCGGCATCGGCACCGCTGAAGGACTTGCCCGTCAGGATCAACTCCATGGCCTTGGACTTGCCGATGGCCCGGGTGAGTCTCTGACTACCGCCGGCACCCGGGATCGTGCCGAGCTTGATTTCAGGCTGGCCAAAGTTGGCGGTCTCGGTGCAGTAGAGAATGTCGCACATCATGGACAGCTCACAGCCTCCGCCGAGCGCGTGACCGGAAACAGCGGCAATGATGGGCTTCTTGACCTCGGTGGTGAGGAGCGACCACGACTCGATGAAGGACTTGGTGTATGCCTCGGAAAAGGTGAGAGGAGCCATCTCCTTGATGTCGGCACCGGCGGCAAAGGCTTTTTGGGAGCCGGTCAAGACGATGACGGACGTTTCGTCCGACGCGTTGAAAGCCCTCAGCGCATCGTTGAGCTCATGGATGAGGGGAGTGCAGAGGGCATTCAAGGCCTTGGGGCGGTTCAACGTCACTAAAGTGGATCATTGTGAGCGTCGTCGTCGTAGAGTGATGATTGATTACGGCTGGAACAGCAATTACCTTGACCAACACCAGGCTTGGGCTGAGAGACCTGAATGAACTCGTATGTCTTGCTGGCGAATCCACGTGTGAGTCTGGGCAGTGTCGGCGCCTGCATACGCGAGGCCACCGGCCGGAGGTATCTGAGTGAGTTCATGGTGAAGCAGATGAGAGCTCGGGAAGACGCTCAATGGGAGTGGGATGTTATGTTGTGAGCTGTACGTATTACAAAAGATGATTGATCTTGACCTCAATTGATACAGAGATGTCGTCTGAAATAAATGAAACGAATTGTTGATGGAGCTGTGATGTAACAGGTAGGATGAGCTCCAGTTGACGTTTAATCCAAGCTCGAGGATAGCTGGAAAGCATCGGCTCTGTAAAGCCGAGGATACAGTCGGGCGAGGCACAGACACTCGCCGCGCACTGTGACAGCTTCCCCCGCGTCACAGGCTCGGTCTTCCAATACGGCAATCACCTGTAGCAGCGGGATCCTGGGCAGAGACGGACCCTCTGGCTGGTTCCAGGGTGTAGGCTGCGCCACAGGGGCTGGTCCGGGCCATTTCCAGGGGATCCAATCACTGACGGGCGCAATCCAATCACTGGGCCGGATAAGATTCGGGCGAAAAAGCAGGCGCGGTGCGGCGCGCTGCCAATCTCAAAGGGAAGGGACAGTTTTGTTGCAAGCCTTACGTGGCTTGAATCCATCTCCAGAGATCCCGTCAACCCAAAAATTCGTCCTGACAGATCGCGACAGCGAAGCGGCGGCCTCTTCCCACAGCATCGTCATCCCAGCTTTGCACCCTCGTCCACGGCTACATTTCCACGCCAACCTACGCCAACAAGCTTATTGCACGATTGTCCCACGTCAAAGTTCATCCGCGCAACTACCGCCCAAGATGGACTCTGCCGAGCCGGAACAGACTGCCTTCTCGTCGGTCACAGCCCACACCTCGAAGCTGCAAAGAGTACGACGACGATAAACCCCCCAGAATCTGCTAGCGGCATCTTGCTAACTCCCATCGCAGCAATACCAGGCGCTTCTCGATCAGTCAACTCCCTTCGTGCTCTACAGATGGATCGCCACGGGTGTCTGCCTCCTGGGCTTCTTCGCTCGCATCTTCGTGGCGCAAGGCTGGTACATCGTCGCCTACGCTCTCGGAATCTACCTGCTCAACTTGTTCTTGGCCTTCTTGCAACCCAAGTTTGACCCCTCCAACGAGGCCATGGACACTGAGATGGAGGACGGTGGTGTCGGCATCCTCCCCACCAAGCAGGACGAGGAGTTCAAGCCCTTCATCCGCCGCCTCCCCGAGTTCAAGTTCTGGTACTGGGCCACCCGCGCCATCGCCATCGCCTTCTTCTGCAGTTGGTGGGAGATCTTCAATGTCCCCGTTTTCTGGCCCGTCCTGGTCATGTACTGGTTCATCCTCTTCTTCCTGACGAGTACGTTTTCCACCCCCACGCCTTGTCTCCCTGACATTTCACTCTAGCGCAGAGCTGACCATCACCCCTTTGCAGTGCGCAAGCAGATCCAGCACATGATCAAGTACCGCTACGTTCCCTTCACCTTTGGCAAGAAGAACTACGCCAAGAACAGCTCCTAAAAGGGGGCCACGCAACTTTACGACGCGATGGAATCAGCGGGTTTTTACGAGAGACAAATGTTGTTGTCACGCCCGTCGAGGTGGGACAAGTGTAAGAGTCTAGGCACGCCGAGCGAAAAAATTAGACAGTACGCGAGGATGAATACACATTTTTTGACGAAGTCTGGATGGCGACGATGGGCGAAGGCAAACTTTATGTACCTATAGAAAGGAGGCCACGGGTATGAGTGCATGGATGGTTGCGACGGGCCAACTATATGGGGCGCATCAGGAGGTCCTCCTGCACGGTCGGGAGCCATTGCCCCGTTGATGAGTGACGGTTTTGCTTTGAAATCATTCATCTCATACTACGTATTGTAATAGAGAGGACAAATCTGTCTCTGATTCTTCATCCACGACACGGCGCTTTTTTTATTTTTTATTTTTAAATGGTGTCTGTCAACGTCAAGTTTGGCAGCTTTGGGGGTGCTGTGTCTTCGTCTGATAGAGCTGATAAGGCTACAGGTCGAGGTCCGGGCGTTGGCTGGCGCAACCAAAGTCTACAGGCAAGGTACCCCAAACTCCAGCCTCGTGGAACTTTTCCGGGCCAATTGCACCTTCCTGGTCAACGCGACCGCGACGACGACAGCTCCCCGCCGCCAATACTTGAAGTCATCCTCTTCCCCTCAACAATCCAATTCAACTCCCGATTGCGACCCAGATATCGAATCAGTCACCATAAACGCAAACGCATTGAGCAGCCACGATGTCGTCCTCGGCGCCTCGCGGCGGCGAGCGCATGATCCATCAGGATTTCATTGCCAGAATCCGATACTCCAACGCCCTCCCGCCGCCTCCTAACCCTCCCAAACTCCTCGACATCCCAAACACCGGCCTGGCTAGCGGCCAGTACACAACGCCGGGATTCGCATCACGTCTGGCGAGAGAACAACCTCTCAACATTGAGGTCGATGCGGAGCTCGGCATGCCCTTGGACTTAGTGGGCATGCCGGGTATTTTTGACGGAGACGAGAGCTGTAAGCGCGGCCGCGTTATGCCAAAGGGGAGCTCAGTACTGACGTCGATACAGCTATCCAAGCCTCTTCGCATCCGCCTGCCGTCCATCCCCACGATAGAGCACTCCTGAGACCACTGTCTACCCTTGGCCGAGCTAAGAGCAACGCCGATGCATCAGTCTCCTTCCTGAGAAGAACAGAATACATTTCCTCCGTAGCACCCAGAAAGGCTGGTGTCGCCGCGGGAGCATTCATCAACCCCAAGATTAAGCGCGCAGAGAAGCGTCGCTCCCCCGAGCCGGATAAAGACTCACCGGCCGCCATCAGACGCAAGATTGAGAAGAGCTTCGAGAGCGCCGAGCGCTTCCTCAGCAACCCGACCCGCCATCGCCACCCGAGCAAACCAAACGTCCATCTCACGCAGTCTCTGCCGCTGCTGCCCGACCACGACGCCTTCCCCGACTCGGGCGCCTACGTCACCGTCAAGCTCCTCACAAACCCCGTGGCCAGCGCCAACAAGTACGACAGCCGCCTGCTCAGCGGTCTGCTCCGCCCCCTGGACAGGAGTCCCGAGGAGAACGAGGCCTTCCAGGCCGCCGTCGAGGCCCACGAGCGTGATCCCGCACGCAACCCCAAACCCGCCAACCTGATGGACTACAGCTTCTTCCTCCCCAAGACCAAGACGACGGGCGACAACTTCCGGGCCAAGTTCGACCCGGAGAACCCCGACCGCGACGACGAGTCGCTCTATACGTACCAGAGCGGCTCCAACCCGTGCTTCCAGTTCTCCCGTCTGCGCGCGTACGAGACGACAAAGGAGATCGAGCTGGACCACAACACAAAGTATAGCGAAGAGGTCATCCTCGCCTTCAACGACGAGCCCTCCGCGGGCGGCAGGCCCAAGGCGGCGTACTACTACCCGGTTATCCAACGCACGACTATCCGGCCCCAGCGCGCCAAGAATATCGCTCGTACCCTTAGTCAGGTGGACGACGAGACGCAGGTTGTCAACGAGGTGGAGATCTCCATTACCGATCCCAAAGGGGCCCCGGCCGAGAACATGAAGCGGTACAAGGAGAAGCCCATTGGCTATGTCGAAGAGGCCGAGCCGGTTGAAGAGACTTCTCGTGCGCCTGGCACTCCCTCGGACCGGGACGCTGATGGCGATGCTGATGGGGATGAGGAAGACGAGGATTGAAGAGGCGGGCATGTTGAATGTTGAACCAGGGGCGAGGCGCGGTGATGTAACATCAGTTCCTTTTTCACAAACCATTTAGGCGTATGGACGTGAAGAATTAAAAAAACAGGGCAGCCGCGATGGTGGCCATTTTAGACTTACCGACTGTCCCAATGATGAACTTACTCTCCCGGATTGATACACTCTTATGGCTCACCAGAAGGGTTTTGAGTACGTCCAATTGACGCCTCGACGTCCTTGCCAACAGTCATTAAGAACACGGCAGACAGGAGATTGGGTTGAAGTGATATGTTGTCATGACTTTGAATTAAGTATATGTAGCTCTTTCTCATCCAGCGACGTTTTATGAGATACAGCGGCGGCTCGAGCTCGGCGGGGTTCTTTCGCCCCGACTCGTTCCCATCATGTTTTGGTTTCTGCCATAGTTGGTCCTCTCCTTTTAAGCATACTTTGGGGACCGAGCAGAAATACCAAGGTAGGAAAAATAGACATACAAAGAAAGCAGATTCTCATGTGGTATAAGGAACAATAGACAGACTCTCTAGAGAACGAAAAACAGAAAATCAGACTTTGATATCGTCCCTTCCTCCTCTCCCTCCCGTTTCATAGCGTAAAGTAAGAATGTTTACCCAGAGAACTCCTTTTTTTTTTCTGCTTTTTCCCCATGGAGAGAAGCCCATGGAGAAAGAAAGAAAATACATAGAAAGACGCAAACGACGTGAACTGAGCAACAGCGTTCGTACTCTTACAAACGAAGTAGCAAGGTGTCTACGCCGGCGGTTCTGGGATGGTTTCGACAGCGAAACCAATGGTGTCTCTCTTATCGTCAATGACGCGACCGTATCTATGTCGAGTTAGTCACCAATTCAAGAACTTCTTCGGTTGGTAAAACTCACTCTAAAAGGAGGCGGAAGAACCAGACCTCCATATCCTCCTTGCGAAGCACCTTATTCGCCCAGTCGCGACTGCTGAGAGCCATGCGCTCAGCCTCGTTGCGCCCCAGCGCGCCGTCGCCAAAGAAGCGCACACTCTCGAGCCAGTCGTCGCCCTGCAGGCTCATGGGGATGTAGTGCGCCCAGGGTTTGAGCCACTCAAAGTGCCACTCACGAAAGATGGCGAGCTTGAAGACGAGGGAGCGCGATTGTAGGAAAGCATAAAACCGGCCTGAAAAAGCGTTGCCGTCCATGTCGAGGAGGTACTTGTACTTCCATGCGTCCTGCTGCTCGGCGTGGCCCTGGATCTTGAAGAACTCCTTTTCGGCGTCGCAGTCGCCAGGGTCGCACTGCCCGACGTGCGAGAAGAAGACGTCGACGATCTCGCGGTAGTCGCCGCGAGGCACCTCCTTCACCTCCCACCTCGGGGTCTGCTCGTCGCCGCGGTTGATGTAGATCTTTGCCTGGTCGGCGGCGTTGAGCTTCTGCACGAGGTGCTGGCGGTGCTGGCGGCGCCAGCCGCCGTTGCGGGAGAAGCCGCCCGTCGTGGAGCCGCGCCAGTAGAGGCGATCCTGCTTCTGCTCCCAGAGCATGTCCTTTGACTCGTCGTAGGCGACCTTCTTATACCAGTACCAGGGCGACGGGTAGAGGATGTCGTTGTAGGAGGAGATTTTGGACTGGGAGAAAATGGGGAAGAGGTCGTGGACGATGTTGTAGGCGTTGGGGCGGTCAAAGAAGCCGTAGGTCGCGCTCAGGGAGGGCGAGAGGCAAATGTCCGACATGGCGGTAACGTTGTAGACGAAGCCGAGCTCGCTGACGCCGTACTTGCTCATGTCGTCGGACAGCTCGTCGTCCTCGAGGCCGCGCGAGGGGCTGTCGGGTGGGCAGGACATGCGAGAGTGCGTCCAGGTGGGCTGGTGGGCAAAGACGTTGAAGCGAGTGCGCTTGTACTCGTCGATGATGTTACCTTCGCTAAGGCCAGCGGCACGCTTCGTAAAGGCGTTCTCCGGGTTGATGGCGGCGTTCGCCTTGGGCATGTTGACGTCCTTGGCGCGGCTGACGAGGCGTGCGAGGTCCTCGTGGGGGACGACCACGCGCGGCTCGTCGTGGATGTTGAAGGCGATGTCCATGCTGGGCAGGTGCTCGATGAACTTCTTAATCATGCCAGAGGTGGCATCGCGCTGCCAGTCCGAGCCGCCCTGGATGTGCTTAATCTTGTGGTCCCGAATCAGGAGGCCGATCAGCTTATTGTCGAAGCCCAGAGCCTCTCGCGCCCGCTCCCGTATCGTCGCCGGCTTCAGACCCCAGAAGGGCGTGAGCATCTCGTGTATCATGTCGAACTCGTCAATGAGCTGTACGCCGCTGGCCTTTGCGAACTCGAACCACTTGTCAAAGTTGGGGGGCGGCGGGATGTTGTAGCGGCGCTTGTACTCTTTGACGGCGTCCTCGAGGGTCTTGGACTGGCCCTTCAGCGTATCCTGAAACTCCTTCTCGGCGCTCGTCATGAGGTGCCACATGGGATGTGAGCCGGTGCCGCCAGCGGACTTTGGACGTCTGTCGGGAGGAGGGGCTGCGGCGGCAGCATCGTCACCGAGTGTCTGTTGATCTTGCGGGGGCGGAGGGGGCTTGTCGGAGCCTGGTACGGGTACTGTCGGTCGTCGATCGGAGGGGAGTGTGAATACTGTGTATGCGCATATCAACAAGAAGACGAAGAGAATGACGACCGTCCATTGGCGACGGCGCATGGTTGGTTGCTGGCTGTCAGCCTGCCCCTTTTGTGGCGGCGGGCTGGGTCGCTTTTGTCTCTCGAGCCTTGGTCGGGTGCTTTCGGGGGGCGTGGAGGAGAGGGCCAGCAGTTTATCGCAGGTCGCCCTATTGCGTCGATGAGGATGAAGGAAAGAAAGAGGAAATGAGTTCAGGGCCTCATTTCAGGAGTAAGCAGAGTTGCCTCACGAAAGAGAAGTGGACGGCAGAGCTACGTAAGGTAAGGTAGTGAGTGAGTGCGTCTTGGATAAAGGAAAAGTATCCTAGTGGTCTGGTTTGCTATCGGTGGTTGTGGTGGTAGTGGTGTTGGTGGTACCTTACTGTGTGGTGCATGTGCTACGTGCTCACCCATTGGATGCAAGTGCCAAACTCAGGTTTCCATTGGATCTAGGCCCGGCGGACGCTAAGGTCAAGGAAGTCTGTGGACTTTCGGGTGGTTGACATGCCCCTAAAAAAAAAAAGTCGCCTGAAAAGGAATATGGCTTAGAACCTTGGAAAGTTGCAGCGCGTCCGTGGACCTTGGTTCCTTGAGTAGTGGCGCCGCGCCCGTGGTGGCAGGGGTTGTAATTGGACATGCTGGGGACAGGGGGGAGGAGCTTAGTCTTGGGGCACCTCGAGATTCTGGGGGGCCAGGGGGCTAGGCCTCTGAGAGACTGAGCCTCCTTCAAGCCAGACAGACACCAGGCCTTTGAAAAGCTTGGTGGGGATGACTACTATTTTCATGACGCTTCTATAATATGGAAATGCATGGTGGACCAGGGGACGCAAGACATTTCGGAGCAATGCAGTCAGTTGACTGTCTCCCGGTAAGGTAAGGTAGGGAGACATCAAAGTACAGCGGTCGACAGCACAGCGACTTTGGACAAGTCCCTTGCACCGTACCTGCTCCCCGGAAACCCCCCCCCCCTGGGAAAGTATAAGATACAAGAACCAGCTTTCCGGAATTTTGCCCGCAACTAGCGCATCTCTTGAGTCGGACTGAGACACGACAACTGGAATGGGGAGACAAAGACCTCTTTGCTCACATTTTCATAGAATGAAAGAAAAAAACAGACAGATCGCCGGGTTGTGGGGGTGCAACTGGGACACCAGGACATTTTGGGGGAACAGTCTTTGACCCGCTCGATTCTTCGAGTCATCTTTGTGTGACCGTATGAATCCGCAGAATTCTTCTTGGCCAAAACATCATTTCATCCAGAAACGTTGGAGGCGTTGAGAGACATATGTCTCTACGCATACGCCATTTCCTTGTCTCGAACGGGAGTGGTCCGCTCAGGGGAACACAAAGCTTACATTACCTAAGGTAAGGAACCTTGGACAATTGCCGGTATCACGAGTCCCCGAGATCTGGATTGCTTAGGTCGACGTGCCGCGTTTGTCAAATTGCGCTGCATTTCGGACGCCAAGTCTTCAAGTCCCAGACTTGCTTGACTTTCTTTTTCCCAAAATGCATGCAGAAAGTATGCAGGAATAACGTACGCATCTGCGAGTGTTGGCGGGAAGGATGCGCAAAAGAAAAGGTTCCCAGGACTATGCAAGCTGATACGAGCCAGAGATTCGCTGGCCTCATCTTCGTCCTTATCGACATATTTCGATCACCACCGGAAGTTCCGTCAAACAAATGTCGACTTTACCAAAACTTCAAGCTCATTGAGAGGGAAATCTCGGTGAGCCTGCCATCTACACCGAGACTCTCGAGAAGCAGCCTTCAAAAACAATGCACGACATACCTGCATCGCAGCAACACCCCATCACGTGGAGGGCGCAGAGGGCATAAATGCTACGGCCGAGACCGCAAAAACCGCCAGAAGCGGAGCCAAAATGCCCTCGAGATATCGCAAATATGCACGACATACTTGCATTGCAGCGTCTCGCCATCACGTGTATGTGGTTGCAGAATGGGCCTCTCTCGGTGCCAATGTTTGCCGTTTCGGGTAGTCAAGGTGAAGGGGCTGAGACAAATCATTTGTGAGGGCCTCACCGAGAGCTGATACTGCAACCTTGGGGCGTTCATCCAGACAGGCAGGCAATATTGCTGAAGCTGAACTAACAGCGTTGGATCCCCGGTCCAAGATGAAGCTTCGTGTTCTCCGAGTGCCCGGCGTGACCTCTGCCTCCTTGGCAGCATAAGTTGGTGCTAAATAAAAGGGCTCTTGCGAGGACGATGAACTCCGATATTGAGATACCGATCAGATCTGGTTTCTGGTCTCAAGGTATTTCAGGTACATCCCTCATCAACAAGGTTCGGTATAGAAAGGCCAGTCAAACGGCTGACAAGACAATCCGCCGATGCACCTTTTCTCATACCACCACTAATCGTATTGCTAGCCTTTTGGGCTTCTGTAAATTATCATGTAGAGAATAGCCCGGAAAGAAAGAGAAAAAAAGTAAGAAGGAATGCTTAGTGATGAGGGTTATGAATCGAAACCAATCCTTGGAACGGTAGATTAGGTCGTGGTCAGCATACATCTGATACAGAGTACTGGGCCCAGACTAATGACCTCCAGGAATATCTTCACAGAGAGAAACACAAGCAAGCTAATCAATCGAGAGCTTATAGTGCCGACAGTGCCAACTTACATCAGTTCCCGTACATTAGTTTCAGTACATCAAAGAGTAATTGCCGAGAGCAACCGTAACGAGCCGACCTCCCGAATTTATCTTGCATACTAGTCAGGACCACCATACGACCTCGGGAGTCATGAGACAGAGTTGAAGGTACTGAGACCATCGGAATTCGAGAACACGTACGGAAGGGATGGCTCCCACCGACCGAAAAGGGGTTGCGGAACTATCACGGGCAGAAGGAGACTCGCTTCAGCGGTTACAGTGCAAAGAGCACATAGCCTTGAGCAGGAAGCACATGAGTGATCAAAGTCATCACTTTTGAAGGCGATTAGCCAAGACTTCCCTCCAATCATCTATACATAACATTCGGCCTCACCCTCATCTCCTCCGGCACCTCCTCCAACCCATCCATCGGCCTAAGCAGCACATCCGATCCGCTGGCGACAATACAATACCTCTCCCGCAACGCACTCGTATCCTCCAAAATACTCGACGGCATCTTCTCGTCTCCGGGCGGCGGACTCCGCATCGCCAGCGCCAACAGCTCCGGCGTCGACTCCCAGCTCTTGCTCGTGACGCCCACGACAAGACTCCACGCCATGAACGCCACCGCGACGGCACAGTACACAAACAGACCCACCATGGAGTATCTGACAGTATCGTCCCCAGCAGAGTAAGCAAATCCCTTCATCTCGCCGCGGAAATGCAGCCTCTGCGCCGCAAGCTTCACGTCCTCGGGCACGTCAAACGCCGTGCCGGACTCGGGGAACCCGAATTGCGTCGTACGCGGGAAGAAGTTGCGCCACCAGGCGCCGTCGGCGTCTTTTAGAGTGATGATGGGTTTCGCGGCGGGCGCGGTGCGGGACATGCCGTTGGCGAGCATGGCGTTGACGAGCGTCTCGACGTGGCCGACGGTCCAGGGCAGGCCCAGCGGAGAGTCGACGAGCCGTGCCGAGGTGGCGAGACGCTGGAAGACGGTGGTGCCCTCGGTGTCGACCGCCGCGTTGGTCAGGTTCGCAAAGGAGGTGTCGATGAGGACTTTGCGGCTGCCGGGTTTCCAGGTCACGGGGAAGGGCCAGCCGTCTGTCCAGACGTGGTTGTCTATGTTGATCCAGGTGTTGGCGCCGATCCATTCTGCGTCTGTGAGGCATCCGTAGACTGCGATTCCTCCTTGGCGTGGGAGGGAGATTATGGCGCCGATGGAGATGTTGGCGGCTAGGTCTCCCTTGTGATCAATGTCAAAGAAGGACATCTGGGGGCTCGTGTCGTTGAGTTTTGTCCAGAAAGCTTGCGTTGCCGGGTTCTCTAGGGTCATAATATCAGTGTTATTGATAAAAGAGGCCTCGTTCCGTACTTCTGGAAAGTTGACAGGACCACCACGAACACTGGACGTGGTGTTGTTGCCATCGACCATGGTAACTCGACATCGGGTCTCCATGGACGCGAGCTCCTGGAACGTCGAGTACCGATAGTCTGACCCGCGGTAGTACTTCTTTTCCTTTTGATCCATCAAAGTAAGGGCATCCTGCCAAAGCATCGTCGTCGCAGCCAACGTGGCACCCGTCACACGATGAGGCAGCGTCATGCGAGACTCGGCCCACCCGCGCGGCACCCCGGGCTCGCGAACGGACATGGACAACTGCAAGATCGATTCCGGCGTGGCGAGCGGGAAGAGCGCCGGGATGCGGATGTACGATCCCTTTGTGACGTTGAGGATGGCCTGGTCCGGAAGGTAACTCACGAGATGCGTTAATGAGTCCCAGCCGGCTGACGGGCAGTCGAGGTTGCCGGCCCTATCGCACACGTCGCCGGCCACCGTGTCCGCCGCCGTCAGCGTCCGGGGGAAGATGTCGGCGCCGGCCTTATCAATGTACACCCACGACCCGCCCATCATCCACCAGTCGTTGAGGGGCGTCAGAACGGTGGCCGTCGCGGGCGCCACGACGACGGCCAGGACGCAGCACATGACGAGGAAGGAGACGAAAAAGACCTTTTTCCAGACGGTCGAGAAGCGGCCCCGGAGCATGGCCGTCATCTCGTCGGACCACAGGAACTCGGGCGAGCTGAAGCTGTTTCCCGCAAAGAAAGCCGCCAGCGGGGTCCCCTGGCCGAGCGTCACCTCGCGGCGGACAAAGGTGAAGATCATGGTGGTGAGGGAGCCGATGATCATGATCTCGAGGAATTTGGCGGCGAACTGGATCAACAGGTTGGCCGACTTATCCCACTCGCGGTTCGGCGTGAGATCCGCGCCGATCCAGTACTCGTGGTAGATGAGGTGGCTCATGATGGCGGTGGCGACCAGGGGCGGGACGTGGACCATGATGGCGAGGAGGGCCATGGGCCGGTTCTTGAAGATGACGACCTTTGTTTGGTTGCGGATCGAGTCGCGGACGTTATAGAAGAGACGGTATAGAGAATGGAAACTCCATGCTTTGAGTGTGTTTTGGAGGATAGCTCTGAAGCTGAACTTGCCTTCGTACACTTCGTAGGGAGTCGTTTGGTCGTTGAGTCTGGCCTAGGTTAGTATCTGACAGGGAGCCTGACTTGTGGTATTTGTGCCCTAGCCCGAGGTCTAGTTCTGGCGCATGGGCAATGGGGACTGTAATCACCTCTCCGTATCTTTGACATCATGAGTGTCGTCTTGGTCTAGGGAATTCCCTCGACGCCCTGGCGGACCGCCATCTTGTGGATGTAGAAGAGGGACGAGAGGCTCTCCCCTTTCACCAGTCAAACGAACTTCAGGCATTGTGAGACTTTTCCTCTCCAACGAGCATCACTTAACAATGACATCTCACCTAAAGTACGTAGTGAGCTCGGAAACTTGGATTCATATAGTAGTTGTTTTCCTACACCCCAATTTTCTCAGCTCACTACGAAAAGGGAACTTTGACTGCGGCCGACAGGGGCATGATGCAACGTGCAGAGGACGGGGTACTGGCCAGGCACCAAGATAAAGTCCTCCAAGCCCGGCTCCGGTGAAGCGCTTAAGCCGTGGCAGCAACTATCTCATTGGATATTAAATTCGAGATCCGCTTTCGGGAACGACCTGAAGCTGTCATGTTGCGATGCCGCTCATGCGTGTCAGACTGTAGAATCCTTCCGTTGAACACCCAACCTCCTTTAGGCCCATTGACAGCATGACGGGCAAGGCTGAGGAGTCAGATCCTTGTGTAAGTGTCCAGTTCGGAAGATGTCGATGATTCAGGTTCATTGCATACGTGCGCAAGTCCTACTTTTCTGAGGGACTCGTTCCGAGAACATCAAGCCATTAGTCAACGTCGTCGAAGCATGCAAGTGAAAGTAAGAGTGCAGGTAATGGACTTCCAGCGCCTAAGGAATAAGCTTGTATCACCGCAGGCGCAGGGACCCGCCTTGGGCCTGGCAGCCCGCAAGATCTCGCTGAGGTAATCAGCACCTATCAAACCCCCACGCCCTGAGAGTGGTGCCCTGCTCGACCAACCCCAGGTGCCCAGATCTGTAGATGCTCGGCGCGTGGTCATCGACTTCTCCACCCCATCTGAGTGGACGACAGCGATCCGGTGAACGCGGCGCATGATTGCTTGTCTCTTTTCTACTCTTCCCCCAACGTCAACAACGTCCCTTTGAGTCGCCCTGTTTACACGTGCGACCTCTTGATACCCGTACAGCTTGACAGCTTTAGGGAACTCGGTCGTTGTTCGACTAGCCCACACAAGCCGGCGCATTCGGGATTCCTTTTGAACGGGAGGACGGATACCGACAGGAAATCTAAACGACGAACCTGCACACCCTTAGCTTCGGTCACTCTCTCTACGCAGGCTGTTCTTTTGAAAACGCACTGCACTCGCGACCGCTCAACTCATCTGTGTTACGGGCGACGAATCCGCAATCGAATACCCGGACCTCGACAGCTTTGGCCGGAAGCTAAATTCGATCGCCATCTTTCAATACCAGCCTACACATACCGACGGCAAGACAGGAAACACAAGATGGAGCGCATCAGGGAACTGCTGGGCAAGCACCACAAGCCAGACCGGCAAGAGTACGAGCCTCTCGCCGAGGAAGGCCGGGAACTCGACGGCTCCACGCTGGAAGAAGACCCGGAGGAGGTGCCGTTCTCGTGGACCGAGTACATCATGTTCGCCTGGTTAGGCATGGCGATGCTATGGGCCTGGTACGTCGACCTCAGTCCTCACTCACTTCTTACTCCCGCGATACACAGCAAACGATGGCTAACACGCACTCTCTCTATCCAGGAACATGTTCCTCGCAGCGGCACCCTACTTCCAAGTCCGCTTCCAGTCCGACGTCTGGATCTCCCAGAACTTCCAATCCGCCATCCTTACCGTCTCGACCCTCACCAACCTCACCGCCATGCTCATCCTCACAAACATCCAATACGCCGCCTCCTACCCCTTCCGCATCAACCTCGCCCTCCTCCTCAACTGCGTAATCTTCTCCTTCCTCACGGCCTCCACCTCCTTCGCCCTCGACGTCTCCCCCGGCGCCTACCTCGCCTTCATCCTCCTCATGGTCGCCTCCAGCTCCTGGGCCACGGGTCTCATCCAAAACGGCGCCTTCGCCTTCGCCGCCTCCTTTGGCCGGCCCGAGTACATGCAGGCCTTGATGGCGGGCCAGGGCGTAGCCGGCGTCCTCCCTCCCATCGCGCAGGTCATCACTGTCCTCGTCGTCCCCGAAAAGGACACCACCAACTCCACGACCGCCCAAGACGACATCAAGTCCTCGTCCTCCTCCGCCTTTGTCTACTTCCTCGCCGCCGTCGTGGTCTCCGTCTCGGCCTTGCTGGCCTTCGTTCCCCTCGTCCGCCGCCACAACCGCATCATCGAAGCCCGCATGGTCAACACCCTCGCCGAATCCCTCACCTCGGTCGAAGAAGCAGAGCGCGCCGCCCGCAAGGTCGTCTCCCCGCTCACCTTACTCCGCAAGCTCCACTGGCTCGCCGGCGCCATCTTCATGTGCTTCTCCGTCGCCATGTTCTTCCCCGTCTTCACGGGCAAGATCCTATCCGTCCGCTACCCGGGCGACGAAAAGTCCCCCGCGGGAATCCTCTTCCGCCCGGCCGCTTTTATCCCCTTAGCCTTCTTCGCCTGGAACCTCGGCGACCTGTCCGGCCGCATGGCCACCATCTTCCCCTTTTCCCTACGCCACAGGCCCGCCGCCCTCTTCGGCGTCAGCCTCGCCCGCATCGGGTTCCTGCCGCTCTACCTCCTCTGCAATATCGGCGGCCGCGGCGCCGTCGTCAGCAGCGACTTTTTCTACTTGGTCGTCGTGCAGTTCTTCTTTGGGCTGACCAACGGATGGTTAGGCTCCAGCTGCATGATGGCCGCGGGCGAGTGGGTCGAGGACGGCGAGCGTGAGGCCACGGGCGGGTTCATGGGCTTGTGCCTCGTTGCTGGGTTGACGACAGGTAGTCTTTTGAGCTTTACGGCTGGTGGTATTTAAGAACATATTGGTATAATTTGCATGTGTACGGCGTAAAGGGTGCATAGTTTTATTGGTCTTGGATGGCGTTTGTGGATACGGGTCATGAGGACGGGGGCGTGAGAATTGTCACACAGACGGTCAATAATAGTTGACCTTAGAGACACGAATTGTTCAATCCATCATTGATTCAAATGGAAGATAACGCAAGTCAAGGTTATATGGATGAATTGTCGGATGTGATGTTGCAAAAATTACATTACGCTTTGCTTCGCTACAAATACACTACTACTGTACAGCCGCTTCGACGTCCTTCAGCCCTGGAGAGCGCAGTTCACCATCTTCCCGCGCCCGGTATACCAGCCCTCGTCGATCAACGCGCGCTCTTTCTCCTGCCACTCTTGGAACTTCCAGGACACGTTCTTCTTGTCGAGATCGGCAAGTTTGGCCTCAAATGAGTCCGCAACCACAGTCTCCTCCAAGCCCTTCTTCTCGAGGCGGTATCGCATGTAGAGGGAGCAGTCCCGCAACGTCATAGCGATACTAAACTCCTCATCGTTTTTACTCGCGTTCAGGGGTCCGCGGGGATCCTTCTGGGTCTGATGCCTCTTCAACAAGGTAAGGATAGTCGTCTTCTTCAGCAGGTCGTACAGGGTCGAGGCGTGCTTGTTGTCTCCAGCGCTGCTATACTGGAACAAGCTGGAGAGAGCCTTTTGACGCACATCCTCCCTGCCCTTGAGCGTCTGCCTCTCGGGATCCAACCAGAGAGGACATGGGTAGTACCGCGGGTTGCTGCCGGCGTCCTTGCTGTCTTTGAACTTCTTGGCCGCGAGTGCGCAGCAGCGACATGTGTTGGCGTTCTTCGGCGCGGACGGTGACTGGGCGAGCCATTTTGGCTTGAACTCGACTACGCGCTCGTCGGCGCTCCGCGCGCGCATGCTTTCGATCAGGCAGGCCCTATCTGTTTCCATGATCTTGGTGTGTTCGAACTTGGTGGGTCGCTTTTTGGCTCCGGCCGGAGCTTTAGCCAACGCATCCAGGACGTTCTGCATGTGCCTCATGGCGTCTTTTGGGAGAAATGCATATTTCATGTCGGTTAGTATATCCGCGCGGTAGGTGAAGAGAGGAGCAATGGTGTCCCAGAAATAAGACCACTGCTCTTCTGGCGGATAGAATGGTTTGTCGCCACCTTTTGGTTGCTTTGGTACTCTCAAGAGGTATTCTAAGAGTGAGATTAGTGGCAGTTCAGGACAGGGGCTGTATAAGACATTTGAAACCCACTTGTCAACAGGTCGTCTTCGGTTCTGTCTTTGTTATCCTGCCGCGCAAACTTGGTATGCAAAAACGGGATGAATAGAACGTTGGCGGCACCTTCGCCGACATAAATGGCGTGTGTCCAGGGGCTAACATGGACATTTTCGTCCGATATCAGCACTCCCATATTGAAGAGTTTGCCTGATGCTGGGCTATGCTCCCTGGGGACATCTTTGGACGATATCTCTGCAACCGCCTTCACACTGAGCTTGGTATTGATCGATGTGGGAGGCATCAGTAGTTTGACCATGATGAGGAAAGCGGAATGAAGCAAGGCTTGTGTGTTGGAGATTGAAGGCCTGAAGTTGGCAACGAGTGTAGTAGACTCTGTAACACGGACGAGAGGCTGAAGATTGGCGAGCTGCTAGAGTCTGCTATTGAGGTAGCGACCGGCTGGATCGAGGCGGATAGTAGGTAAGGCGTCCAGATGTCTTCACAAGGCGACCGTATTAAGCGATGATGTCTGTGTGAAAAGAGGAGAGATTCTCATAGCGAGTTGCAAAGAGGCAAGGAAGGCGGTACGGTACTCTGGAAGGAATGTGTCTTTTCCCAGCTGAACTAAGGTAAGATCCAATGGCTTGCCTGCCGCAACTGGTGGCAGCAGCAAGTGGTCTAGCAAAGCGCAGTTCCCCAAGAGTGGTGGTGGTGACTTGGAGGTGTCTCACGCCAACAACCCTCTTTCTCTTTCTCTCTCGCTCCCGCCTCTCCGCTCTTGCCTGATCTGGCTCGGTGCCTTTGCAGTAACAACACACCTCACGGGTGAATAAACGCTGGAGAGCACGTGAGATTGGTCGGATGGGGTTCCCAAAGAGAGGACGGAACCGGAGCGCTGTGAGTAAGGTACGGTAGGTAGGCAGTCTACGTTGTCAGCCGACTCGTGGTTGTCTGATCTAAGGTAGCGTAGCCAAAGTCGAGTATCGAATGAGTGCGCAACCGTTGCCTGCCCACGTTCCTATGGTTCCCCTTGGTTAGAGTATGGATTTCCGATGAGGGAGCGATTGCGACGAGGCTCCATTTGGTTGCTTGTTGCTCTGTGCTACACAAGGCGCACCCTTTTGTGTGATTTTCTGCACCTTTGTTGTGTCCTCTGGAAGCCAGCGGTATCCCGGGATGACGACAGACTTTCCGCTTCGGGTGTGGAGCAGAAAAGTTGGCTGATTTGGCGCTGGCTGCTGGGTAAGCTTGTGAGTTCCTACTTTTCGTTGACACTATTGGTAACAACGTAACGGTAGCAGATAGCCACGACAGGCAACTTCCCTGGGGCGGGAGAGGCTGACGACGGGGTGGCCAATATGACTCCTCCCACAAGTTACAGCAAGTCGCGGCTCATCTGTCATATCTGATTCTGGACCTTTTGACGAGAGCGTTGGACAGGAAGCTACCGCAGGCACCGCAGGGTGTGTTACTGTGTTACACAAGTTTTTACCCCGGAATCTTGTGAGAGGTTGATTTTCTTCTTCAATGTGCGGTTGCAGAGATGGAACCCAGGATTCCAGAGGACCCAGATGTTTTAGCAGGAACTCCTCATCCAATGCTTGCGATGACTGGTACGGCGCGCGCGTCAAACCCACATGCTTGACGTGAGTGCGGCTATCGAGCTAAAGCCCCCCATGCTGATCCAATGCCGCCAGAGGGGAAAAGGAAACAGGGCACGATTGGGTGCAGTATTGGCGACGCGCGATTCTTCGGCCGGACTGAGCCGGAGCTGGACCGAAAATTGGCCTATGCAGCGCGTGAATGGATGAGCAGGTTCGCGGCTTGCCCGCTTCGTGTCAGCGCCTACCCCGCCCGGCGGGAGATCTTTGGATACCTTACACTTGCTTACCTAAGGCACTCCGTAGAGCAAGGTAAGGTGGATCGAACTCTGGAGGCTCAGAAAGCCCAGGGCGCAATTCCGTCGTTTTCTTCCTGGCTGGCGTCGCCCGTTGGCTCCTTTCTCCCGAAGAGCGGAGCATTGCGGAGAAGCGTTCAAGGGCCTGGGGCTGAAGGAATGATGGTCCCAAGGTCCGTGGAGGCCAGGAGGGGAAAGTTCAAGGAGAACAAGACATTGGACGGGAGACACGCGATGGCAGACTCTAGAGAATGGGAGCAAACCTGATAATTAGAAGCAGGCAGGAATAAGGTAAGATCAGTCATGTCAGGGATGGGGGCACTGACCGGCAAATCGGACAGGATGTTGGACCCGAGAGCGATTCGAGCGCCGTTGATGATATGATCTTCTGCCCAGTCAACCCTGCTCAGCCCGGCCCGGCGACAAGACTTGCTAGACTCCGTACGGATTGTTCATGCCTCTCTGTAAACCGAGGTGCATCATTGTGGATGCTGATATAACGGATTCCCTCGTCGCATGGCTCCAGATGGATTGGATAAGACCATGTCATCTTGTTTGCCAAATCCAACCTTCATGCACGCGCATGTTCCCAAAAGGAACAGGCAGAAGAAGCAAGGCCCTGCTTTTCTGGCAATTATTAGAACTTCTGGCTGTCAGGTTATGCTTTTCGCATTAGAGTATCCTGATGTCGGACCACATCCAGCACCTGTCTTTCGATATCGTCCCATGTTTGCTGACAAGCCATCGCTCGTGATGGGCACCGGGCAGCAACGGACCAACAGCCAGAGAGCAAAAAGACGCAATGGTACCTTGCAAGTGGGCTTTCAACCCCGACTAAGGTAGGGCAGGATTCAAAGGGCTGAAATGTCGGCCAGCTCAGATCTTGCTGAAGAGTTCTTTGGGACACTCGATTTGATTCGATTCCCCAGATGGTTCGCCGCGCTTGTGGAAACGAGGGTACAACTCTAAACCGTCCACCGTCTTTTGGTTCCGGTGGCTTGGTGCAGGCTTCGGCTGGCGCATCTTTTGATGTTCAAGGTGGTCATTCGTGATACCGGTACCGTACCTCGGGACTTTCGATGGCATTCGGTATCCGTAAGGTATCTTGGGCGGCCGAAGAGAGGTCCTCGGGTGTCTCGCATAACCGCTCATCTGCGAAGGTCCAGCTCAGTTGCAACTTCACAAGCAAATATGCAAATGAAGCAACCAGGCTAGCGGCACTAGGTACTTCCGGCGCATAGCATATCATTAGCCGTTGGTGGTGCCCAGAGTGTGGCAGTGGGTGTGAATATCCAGTGTGTCCACGCAAAAGCAGGGCGAGGTTGCAGCGAACTCTGGAGTCTTGACACTTGAGTCCTACGGAGTAAGGCACCTAGGTGCACTGAGAGGGTGGGCCCACTTTCTTCCTTCCTCCTTTTTCAAAGGGAGTCGACCGTGGCTTTGGGGCGCCCGTCACGCTGCAGGCCGTTGCAGTGGGAAACTGGAGTCCTCTCGGGGGTGAGGAAATGGAGGTAGGTACTTGCTGGAGGGAGTACTTTGAGGTACTGGGAAGGTAGTGCCCATCCGACCCTTCTCAAGGAAGGCTGGCCCGCTGGGACGCGCTCAAGTGGACGCTCACACGCTCCTGCCTCTGGGTGGCCCCACCCAGTGACCCTTTCCCGCACCACACGCGACACTCGCAGGAGCCAGCCCCAGCAAAGGGGAGTCGCATCTGTCACAGCACCTGGTCATCCACCCACTCAGAACACAGCCAAAGAGGAACAGCAAAAGAAAAAAACAGTCGTCACAAATTTTTTGCAAAAATTCGCGCTAATGCTGCACCGGCACCGCACGCACCACTTAGCTCCGAGTCTTCCCTCTGCTTCCCGAACAGCGAAAGAAGGAGAAGGAGATAGGCACCTTACCCAGGTACTTCCGTACATACAACCAGCGTCATTCGCCGGAAAACGCACACCTCCCGCGCACCGCACTCTTCCATGCCTGCCTCTCTACCACACAAACAAGCACCACAAGCTTGATCTTACATCCCGACACCTCCCACTCTCATTATTCCTCCGCCTTCTCCCCAGACCATCCAACTCTCTCTTCCCCGGACAATATCATCTAATCGCACCTACTCCTCAACGAGTCCTTTCTACTATTTGTACTGCCTTCGACCCCGATATCAACGCAAACCTTTCGTCATCGATCCCGAAGCATCGTACCTGACATCACCAACTCATCCGTCTCTCCCTATCGACCCTTGGCCGACCGGCCTGCATCACGTTGCCCTTCGATGGTTGGCCGCAGCTAAAGCCATTTCAACATGGCCTTCAACTTCAACTGGTCGCCTCTCACGGCCGACGCAGAATTCTACCAGCGCGCCCGAGAGCTGCTCACGACCGCTCTGAACAAGAACCCGAAGCCTCCGATTATCGTCGATGACATCCTCGTTACCGAATTCAACTTGGGCTCCGTACCCCCGGAATTGGAAATATTAGAGATTGGCGACATTGCCGAAGATCGATTCCGTGGTATTTTCAAAATGTGCTACTCGGGCGACGCCTTCTTGACCTTGAAAACGAGGGTTCAGGTATGCCGCTTTTTTTTTTTCGTTCCCTCTTCCGCACCTCGCCATCCCGCAGGTGTTTCCCTGCACGCAAACTCCCGGGGCGAAGCTCGGGTTCGCAGCCGCCGCCGCAATGAGCTCGCCAATGCCCACATCACGACATCACATACTCGAGTTCGGAATCATTCTCCGTTCCAGTCGTCATCGCAGTGCGCCAGCTCAATTCTGCCTCGCGATCATGACTCCATACCAGTGTCTGGAATGCCCCAGGACCCCCCATCGGAGAGCCGAGACAGCACCCAGTGATGCTCTCTCCCCGAAAACATCGTCATTTTACCAACCACAATCATTTCTATCCTTTCGGATGCTTCCCGCTATCGTTACCCAAATCATCCTGGCGTTTGTTTTTCCCTCACCAAACATTTCTTCACTACCCGCGTGCTTGCATTGAAGTCGAAATTACCTGGCCGGGATCCGCGTCCCATGCTACTACCTTTGGCAGCCCCCCAAAATGCACGTGCGTCATAGCAATACTAATATATCAACAAATAGGCAAATCCAATGAACACCTACCTGTCGTCCAAGCCGGGGTTCACATCGCCGCAACCACTAGCCGCCGCGTCGGGTCTTACTATTCCGCTGTCAATAACTCTCTCCGAGATCAAGCTTTCAGCCTTCATTATCCTAGTCTTCTCACGGCAAAAGGGGTTGACCCTGGTCTTCCGCAATGATCCGCTCGAGTCGCTCAAGGTCTCCTCGACCTTTGATTCGATCCCCTTCGTGCGCGATTATCTACAGCGCACTATCGAGTCCCAGTTAAGGAATTTGATGATGGACGAGCTCCCCGCCATCATTCACAGGCTGTCTTTGCGCTTGTGGTGCCCCGATGCTCTGCCAAAGGAGGAAGAGGCACCCAACGAGGACGAAGAAGAAGCCGAAGTCGACCCCTTGGCGAGCCCCCCCTTGGACCCCGTCGATGCGAACGGTAACCTTCTCGACGCCAACGAGGTTTCCTCACTATCTCTCGAGGGTGGCCCGGAAGTCCAGTCGCTCTTCTCCCAGAAGAACCTTTTGAGACTAGCTGCGCTGAACGACTCCCACCGCACATTCTCTCTGTTCACGCCGGGCATTCGTGATGTCGTGTTCCGTGCCTGGACTGGACCTGCAGTGTCTGAGCCAACGAGCACGCCACCGACAGCAACTCCCAGCTTGTCCAAGACCAACTCCTTCCATGGAACTTCTACCACGTACACTTTCTCCGATACCGGTAGCGCCGCTCACGGCCACCTCCCCTCTAGGCCGTCAATGGTGAGCCTCAGCTCGGCCACTACTGGTCTGTCCTTGGGAGCAGGTATCCGGTCAAAGTCGTACGCTGGTCGCAAGAAGAAGACGAGGGTGGTCAACCTCCGACGCTCAAAGAGCCAAGTTGGCGAGACTCCCGAGGGCAGCGAGACTTTCTCAGAAACGGCATCCGACTTTGGGTCTGTCGCCGGTCCTTCGACTGAGCCTCTCATGACCAGCTCCATTGCTGAAGAGATCGAGGAGGAGGAAGCCCTGGCAAATCTGGCAGAATCGACTCCTAGTAAGGTTCGTTTCAGCCCGATGGAGCGGACACGGCTGCCCTCTCGACCTCCTCTGCAGCCGGACTTTTACACGGCGCCCCAGGATAGCCCTAGTGTGCCTATCAAACTGGACACCGCGTGCGAGTCCGAACCCGCTGCTGCGCCCCAAGCCCAGAAAGAGAAGGCTACCGTGGAGAAGCCGCGCCAGGGTACGCCATCCGAGCCGTCATCTGTATATGAGCAGGCTTGGATCTTGAAGATGGCTGGCGAAATTGCTCGTCGCGTTTACGATGAGAAGAGCCGCCACCCCAACCTCTGGGACGAGCGGGAAGACGTCCCGCCCCCGGCCTACGAAGCATCAACTTAGATCACCTGCTTACCACAGGTGATTGTACAAATTGTGCGAAACTCACCATACATCCACTTTGCTGGACTGCATCTCCTTTCCATCTGTTCCATCACTTCCTCCTCGCATGGCGTTCAGGGGAATTCCTCAGCTTTTTGGTTTTTTGACCATGGACGACAATGGCACAGCCATTTGTCCATATTGCAATTAGTGTTAATGTGTACATATCACATGGCGTTTGAAAGGGAAACACGGGGGGGATACCGGGTATCATACAAAAAAGAATGGGATTGAATCGGAGACACGGCCTCACTCTGATTATATTTTTGGATTCTCGGGTTGGGATGAAGACAGAGGCCAACCAACCACTCTAGTTTACACGATGACGATACGACCAAACAGTTGATTTTTCCCTTTTTACGAAGAAAAAAAGGGCGGCTGTTTTAACTCGGAGTCATAAAAGTCATCGGTATACTACAACCCCGAAAGAGCTCGCCAACGAGGCGGGCTGATTTATACAAACCACATCACAACTATCACAACTTTTTTTCCCTTTGTTATTTCTAAAACATCTTATCGCGAATCATCCCCACCGAACACCTCGATGGATCGGATGGGTAGAGCTGGTGTGTACAACACGTGGGAAAGAAGGGAATTGGGCTTTGCTAGGAACATCACACTTGATTGTAAAGAGGAGGAAGGCCGTTTGATGGAAGACGGAAATATCGTGGATATCCATTTTTTGTGTCACTTGCGATCAAAGTTACTATTTCAGGCCCTGGCTCATAAGACGAGTTTCATGGCGCTTAGACGCATGTCAAAATCAGGCATGCCTGAAGAAATCAAAAACTCCCATCTTCTATGCATCTCGTTGTTCACACCGCTCCATCTTGCATGTGAGATATAACTTTTTGTTCACCGCCGGACCGTGCTTTTATCGCTCGTTTTGTAGCTCCACAGTCGAAGCAAGGCTCCCTGCCATCTGCGCTGTCATGAATATAGGTATGTATGAATGCCTGGTGCTAGCCTTGCGGTCAGAGATAGCCCTGTCCACCTTCCGGCCCACCTTTCGGACCCTCGTCCTTTGACCTCTTCTTCTCAGGCAGTTCTGCTTCCGGTGATGCTTTCCGCTTTCCCACCTGTACGCCGGGCGACGTCAAAGGACTCAGCATCGTAGGTTGACTCCAATCATCGTCCCACATCTGTACATCTCGCTCGTCCCTGCCCGTCTGAGAATGCATCGACATCGTGTCTGCGGTTGCGTCGACCCTTGTCGGTGGGGCAGGCTCTTGAACTTGGCTACCGCAGTTGTACATCTCTTCAAGGCTACTGTTCGGTACCAGTCGACATTGGGAGCGCGCCGACGCGGAGTAGTTTGAGTGGAAGAGACAATATGTTTGTCCCAGTCCGGTGTCCGGTGTGCCACTCCCAGAACCATGATTGACCTCCACATGAGGGTTAGTCGGGCCCGCGACGCCAGCCGCTAACGTCCGGGTTGGCCTATTCCGAAAGTCGTTCTCATCTCGATGCCATCTCGGGGCTCCAGGAGGCTGTACTGGCCACTGCTGTTCGCCATCGGTCATGGCGGTGTCCATGTTGTTGTTGTTACGCCTGGGGCTTGGTGTTCTAAAGCGTTTTCCCTGTTGATGGCGAATGGGCGAGCTGGCACAGTCCATCTCATCGTCTTCCGCATCATCGCCGCCGCCTCGCAGCCTGGGTTGATCTCGATACATTGCGCAAAAGTAATCCTGGTTGGACCGAGTTTGCAAGAGAAATGCAACCGATATCAATAAGAATGCCAGACGCAGAGTCAACACCGTGTCGTTAGACGGTTGGTAGGCTCTGTGCTCCTAGACACGCTGGCTGATGAGCTCCAACTCTGCCTTGACGCGTTCGAGCCTCTCCTTGTCCCTGGACAAGGCAAGCAGATGGGACGCGACTGCCACCTTACGAGCAGGTCTTCTAGCTGCTACACTGGGCGGTTCCTAACCGGCCGTAGCAGCAGCAGCGTTCTCCGCTTTTAGCGCAGCCAGCTGGGCCTCCTTCTCCTTGAGAATCTCCAACTGCTGCTTGGCCATTCCCTTGGCCGTGGTCTCGGCCTCCTTGAGCTTCTTCACTTCAATCTGCTCGGTCTCGAGACTGAACGGCTGGCCAGGCTTGTTAACGGCGGGCAGTAGTGCGCTGCGCTCCCACGCCACCTGGACGTTTGATGTCTTCTCTGGCAAGGCCGGGATCGGTTTGTTCTTGCCTTTGCCTCCTTTGCCAACTGGGTGGCCCTTGGGGTGAGCACCAGAGGTGAGCACTTCGTAAAAGGCTTCGTACGGTTCGTTGAAAAGTTGTTCGTCGTAGGCCCATGCGCGGATCTCGCCGTCGTTCTGTCGCAGCATCTGCTCCTTTTCGGCGTCGGTCCGTCCGTACGGGTGAAGACGCAGATTATGGTACAACGTCTGAGGTTTCTCTCCTGACTCGGTCGCGTAGTATATCTTGATGGTGATTTCAAACTCTCCCCAGCCGGTCTCTTGGATAAGGAACGGTTTGCCCGGCTCGCCGTCGATCACTGAGTGGTGGTTCAGCAAGCGCACGATTGCACCAGGTCTCGGTGCAAGGACAACTTACTGCGAACGTGGTTAGGAATGGACTCGTGTAGCTTGAACTGCACTCTCCGAATCCAGTAGGTGATGTCGATATCGTCGATGGCCTTGACAAAGACCTCCCATGAATGGGTGTGGTCTGCCGGTACGCCTTCCGGCTTGGGGTTGGATTCGGGGTCAAAGGGACGGGCGGTCGTGCCGTAAATGAAGGGTCGTTTAATCTGTGTACCCTTTACGCGTTTGCCGAGGCTGCTGGGCGGCGCCATATTGATGGGTTAGATAAGTGTTGCTCGGGTGATGCGATGCGTTCTGATCAATGCCCAATGAGAGTGCGTGAGTAAGTTTGTGAGGATGTAGTGGGGAGATTTGGGTGTTGTCGAAAATGGACCGCAAGCTAAGACGGCAAGAAATGGTAAGAAAATGGTTCCTGGCGTCGACAGCCTTACGCCAAAGTTTGAAGTGGGGCATCCACTGTACCAGCCAACAATGACCGACCGTCTCTCGGGTCAGCCCCTGCCGAAGAGACCCTTTGAGCTGTGCCTACCTTACCTTCAGCTACTTAATGTTCTTTGCACTACGTGAGTGCCCACAAGGTTCCCAGATGTTCTTACCTCGATCATCTCAGTGTTAGATACATGGCGCAGCGGTCTACAAGACTTCAGGCATTGCTATCGAGCGTCGATCTCCTTGTGTGAAGGGTAACGAAGTGAGCACCACTGAGGCAGATGGCAGACTCCCCATCCAATGGCGACAGAAACACAGAATGATTCGGGCTTCATAATCTTGCAGTACTGTCACACTTCTGTGATTTATTTCGACTGCTTTTTGGAATACGAAGTCATCTCCGATCTCTGGAGCATCTTCAAGGCTGAGCAGTACCAAGGTAAGGTAGGTAAGGTAAGGTTAGTTGGAAACAGTGAAAGGTGCAGCCGCCATCGCGCACATCGAACCTCGAGCCAATGGGGAGCTTGGGGGAAGAGCTGCCCCTCCAACCCCTGTAGCTAGCTGCAACTCTTTAGCTGGTGCTGCGCCTGCAGCATCTCAGCCTGCATCATAGGGAAGGACCCCTGGCAGGTTTTAACTGGGGAGCTGGAGCTGGGGGCAGCTTCCGGACGGGTGATGATTTCATGACTTTTTTGAGCTTTCCATCCGCGTCCGGAACGGCATCGAACCACCTTCGGAAGAAAACTGGCAATCAGCTAGCGCCGAACCCGGTCGGCATTTCAATTGACTCCATCACCGTCGATCCGGCTCGCTCTCTCCTTTCGTCTCACTGCACTTTGTCCCCTCCAATTAGTGCTGATTCTCATCCAATTGGTTGCTTCGGTCACTTTCATCTCACACATCGTCCCGTCCATCTCACTCACACTCTCATCATGTCAACCTCAGCCGTAGCGAAGAAGCTCGTAGTGTGCGGCGGCAACGGCTTCCTCGGGTCGAGAATCTGCAAGTATGCCGTCGCCAGGGGCTGGGACGTCACATCCATCAGGTACTCATTCTCCTCGTGAACCTTTCTCATGTTTCTCCCTTCGTCTCTGCTAACACGTCCTTTTCCCCAGCCGCTCAGGCGAGCCCAAATGGTCCGCCGTAACCTCATCACCATCCCCTCCCCAATGGTCACACAAAGTCTCCTGGGAGCGCGCCGACATGCTCAGCCCAGTAACCTACGCGCCCCTCCTCAAGGGCGCCGACTTCGTCGTCCACAGCATGGGCATCCTCCTCGAAGCAGACTACAAGGGCGTCGTCTCGGGCCAGGAGTCCCCCGTCTCGGGCCTGCAAAAGGCCTTCGCCCCCGTCAAAGACCGCGGCGTCGACCCCCTAAAGACCTCCGCTGAGCCGGGCGGCGGACCCGGGGCGGACCTCAAGCCGCCCAACCCGAAGGATCAGTTCTCCTACGAGGTCATGAACCGCGACAGCGCCATTGCCCTTGCCAAGCAGGCCAACGCCGAGGATGCAAAGGCCTTTGTCTACGTCTCCGCCGCCGGCGGGGCGCCCGTCTTGCCCGCGCGGTACATCACCACCAAGCGCGAGGCCGAGAGCACCATTGCCAGCGAGTTCCCCCGGATGCGCGGCATCTTCCCGCGGCCGCCCTTCATGTATGACAGCTCGAGGAAGTTCACGCTGCCATTGGCCGCCATGACGGGCGCGGGTGCCCTGTTCAACAGACTGACGGGCGGCGTGTTGAGCGGGTTCATGGGTGCGAGCGGCGTGAAGCCTTTGCCGGTTGAGACCGTCGCGGAAGCGGTAGTGGAAGCACTTGATGATGTAAAGGTCCAGGGCCCGATTGAGGTTCCCGAGCTTGAGGAGCTGGCAACCAAGGGTTGGAGGAAAACCATGCTCTAATCTAGTGCATGGGAAAATTGTATTTGTAGTATGCCATAGACTGTACCATCCCACAATGCGAAGCCTTGAAGTGGATTGAATAGCCATCTTCCGACCTTGATCTCAGAATATATCAAGTAGATCTTCCCAATGTTCTCGTAAGCCAAACCCGGAGCGTTCAATCAATCCATACACAAAAAAAGAGTTCACTACCGGTGTGGCTACATCTCTTGGTGCTCATGCTGGGATTCGAGCTCGGGTACTCGCTAAGCCTGTCGTCGAGTAGGCTGGTTGGCGTATAGGTTGTTGACCAATAGCCATTCCACCGCCCAGCCAATTTGACCTGACCCGTCGACCTAGGCGGGCGCTTGCTGGCTGGTGACGGGAATGGATTTGAGAGGGGGTATAAGCTCTGTACTATTCGGTTGTATATTCTGGCAACGGGGAAAAGCGATGGGATGAAAGTTGCAAGGAACGAACGGTCAACACCGTTACTCTTTAAATGCCTAGCCGTACTATGCAGACACATTAAACAGATTCCTGAATGCGAGAGCATCTCAATTTATCCCAAACGCCAGCGCTCAAATCATGGTTCCTCGCTCAAAGCTGTCCCTAATCTCCGCAGTGTACTTGTTGTAGAAGCGCGCCAGCTTCTGGTTGAACTGCTTGTTCTTCTCGTTGATGTACGTCACATCTCCATCGTCGCCGTTCTGTGCCATGCGGTCCTTTCTCTTCTTGAGTCTGTTCGCCTCCGCCCTCCTGAGGTCTTCCACCAGCCGATCCACCGCCGCCTTGTCTGGCTTATTTTGTGCGAATGTGGTTGAGTCGGCTGTTGAGTAGAAGGACCCGTCCTTATCCACCGCGATGAGCTCTCCGTCCTCAGTCTCGACAATGTCGAGGCCGCCCGAAGCAGCGGCGCGCTCGATGGCCGCCATCTTGTCCTTTTCGTACTTTTCCATGTCGGGGGCAATATTCCTCAGCTGGCGCTTGTACACCTTGTTACTTTCGGCAGTGTAGTCTTGGAATGCATTGTTGTCGCGATGCGCCTCCTTCTTCTTCACATGCTTATCCCACTTCTCGCTCTCGTCAATCGTCCAGTCCCAGGCGCGCTTCCGCTCAAAGTCGCCGCCGGCGTCCTCAATGTCGGCTTTGAGCAGCTTTTGCGAGGCGACGGCCTGCTTGCGGTGGATGGCCGTCAGCTGGCTGGGGTCTGATGCGAGACGTTGTGATTCGAGTGTCGCCTCCTTTAGATTCTGGTCGGACGAGTTCTTGGCGCGGGCTTTGAGGGCCTTGAAGCGGGCCACGCGGTCCTGTGATTTTGCCGCGGCATCTTCCGGTGTGGGCTGTGGTGGTGCTGCTGCCGTTTCTGCTGTCGCGGGTGCGGTTTCCGTGGTCGTGCTAGGTTCTGTTGCTTCGGTCTCTTCAGGCGCGACAGACTTTGCTGGCGCTGCAGTATTGGCTTCCTCCTTGGCGGCGGTACCCGTATTCGTCTTTCTCTTCTTAGAAGGAGGCATTCTGGATACGTTTCGGATCGTCAAAGTTATTGCCGTCGCAAGATAAGTAAATGTGAGTTGTTCAGGAATCGTGATGCATATGATTTTGGTGGTTGTATGGTGATGTGATGTAAAGTGACGAAGAAGTGGGTTTTCATTGGGGGACGACAATGGGTGTTCAAGTACGACTCGACCGATATTTCTCCGAAGGGCACCACCGCCACAGCCTGTCGACACATGTGGCTGGTGGGTATGGCCTATGTGGCTGAAGGTCGGAAGAATAGATCGACCCACCACCGTTCCCCCGCAGGATCCATACGGGTAACGGACTCCTGCAAGAAACACCCGTGGCTGTGCGGCCGGGCCATCCCTGTCGTTGTCCCAACACCCCTGCGCCGAGAGTGCCCTTGCATCTCGTTACCTCGACGCGCCCCCTCTCAATATGCGGCTTCCCAAAATCAGACGACTTTTCTGAGCAACGCTCACGTGTCCGTGAATAGCCTCTGAAGGTGACCGAAGCTTATCAGAGACTGAATCGTCATACACCTCAGCCATGCGGCCACTGAGAGCCGCAGGCGTCCCTTGCAGAAGTGCAACGATTGCCTGCTTTCACACTACAGCGCCGTCGCTGGCGCGGCTACAACGGCCGCGTGTTCACGAAAAGAAGAGGCCGGCAGAACCGATAGTTCCATTCTCATGGCGGCCCTTCGAGGTGCCAGAGGTGGTTCTCGACCTGGACAGTTGGGACAACCCAATCGCACGGCCGTACGACAAAGATGAGATGCAATCGCAGAGGAAGAAATGGGAGCAGAACTCCATTGTCGACGCCACATGGCAACGGATCAAGCACTTTCAGTATAAACGCCAGCGCGATAGCGAAAAGTTCGCCAAGGTCAGCGTCAGCCATCCCTGGTACCAGCATTGGCAGGTCACAGATCTTGACATCATGACGGCCGCTCTGAAAGGCGACTCGCGAGTCGGTCCGCAAATGCAGAATCGCATACCAGGGGAAAGGCTGCATCAGGATGATGCTTGGAGTAATCTGAAGTCGGTTGCCTCGAAGAACGCAATTCCATTGACCACGCTTCAAGACGATGAAAACTTTTTGAGCTGGTTGCTCCAACGAAGGCCCACCACGTCTTCTTTACCACCGAAGCGCCAACGGGAAATTCGAGCATTTATTCGACGGTTGGAAGATCTCCAGAGCCTGAAGCGCTACCTGCAGTTTCTACTTCAGCACGGGGAGAAGGGGTTTCAGCTCATTCACAACGCGGATCAGGATATCACTTTTGTGTTATCTCGGCTCCTCACCAAACCTCCCAGGTTACGGCCCTTCGTCGACCTCCTTCCCTTTATCAACAGCATCTTTACTCTCCAGAGACAGCACGGTTTACCTGTCAGCCCGGGTCTCTGTGGTCTCTGCTTGATCATCTCGGCCAAGGCATTTCAGCCACTGGCAGTGTCGAGATATCTCAAGCTTGGGCTCAAAGAGGGTCACTGGGTTGGAGAGGGCTCATCTGCTTCCGATGTCAAGACTGCAGTCGAGGCGCTTGTGCGATGCTGGGACGATAGGAGGCGCTTCCCAGATGTGGAGCGTTCTGGAGAGGTTATTCGCCGTCTCCTGGGAGAGGGCTCGCGGGAGGACAGCGCGGCCTCCTTCAAGGTCGTTGAGCAGCACCATCCGGAGGACGAAGGGTTGAAAGAACAGTTACGGGAGTTGTTACATCGCGTTACTTCCGCCCCCGAAATACCCCCCGTCCATAAATAAGGCACCATAATGTCTTGGCGGAACAAAACTAGGGCTACCTGAAGGAAGCAGGTACCAAAGTTATTACTGTATATCGCGCAAACAACCAATCGGCTGGGAGAGGTCAGACGAACGTTGAGGTTGGGGAGCGGTGCTGATATATACCAATCCTCGCAGTGGAAATTCCAGCCTCAAATATTAAAAATCATTGCTGTGCTTCGTAACTCCACGTGGACCAAGACGCGTACTTCTGCGTCTGCTTTGCTCGATGACTTGCTCTTCGTATGCCAGCACCTCTGCTCTCACATGATGCCCAGCTAACATACGAATCCGCAAGCCTCCTTTGACAGCGCCCCTCCTCATTCAGCCCTGCCATGCCTGCATGCGAACGCAGGCTCAAATGCCATGTGGCTTGCTGAAGTCTCCAACCCAGAGGAGACTAGTCTCGGGCAAGCTGAATCAAGTCCCGCTAACTCTGCCATCTCATTGGGTCTACATTTCAAGTCAGGACAAGCCAAGCTCAAGCGCTTCCCCCTTCCGTCCAACTCCACATAACATCCTCCGCCGTGTTCGTGTCAAGCTGGTGCTGCCACTCTCCATTGTCTCCGATACGCTACATTTCGCCATGCTTCTGCATCGATTTCTAGCAGATTACGGATCAGTGCTGTATGTTAGCAGAAGCCATGGAGTTCTCCTGTAAATCCGGCGTGCCGGGCCTTCACTGGCTCATCACAGTTGATACCTGCAAGTTGTCTCCGTCTCGCCAACGGCAAAGGTTGCTAATAATTTCAACACAGGATGGCATGCTCTAAGTGGCATTTCTAACTATCGTATTTTATCCAGCATGAAGATGCAACCAACATAAGAAGCAAGTCCACCAAAAGAACCGGCTTGGGGTTACCGCAAAGCTTCGTTAATCACGCATCATCCGCTCTACCTCTGGATTGAACTTCAGCAGGAGACCAGAGCAACGGGTGTGTGGCAAAGCGAACCATCTCGATGCTGTGGCGCTTCAGACCTCGGACTAGGAGTCCAGCTCCCTCACCCGTCCGCCTTTGGTCTGGAACGGAGCCCCCGCCAGCTCGTCTGGATCCGGCCTGGTCCGGACGCTGCAGATCAGAAATGTCTCTGACGCTGCCGCTGGTGCTTGTCAACAAGTCGACATGTTGACAAGCCCGAACTCTGTTTTCTCTATCTTTCCCATTCTTCGAGAGGCCCCTCCCCCGTTCTTCTCTTTGTTTGAGCTTTCCTTCTCCTTTCGTTCTTCGTCCTCGAATGAACCGATGGTCAAAGTCCTGTCAAGACTGATCTGCCATCACTACCTTCTTTTCACTCTCTTCATCTCACCTTTTCTAGGAATTCCTTAATTTTATTCCATTCCACTGTTCAGACCGAGGTCACAGACCAGACGATCATTGCCTTGCGGTCTTCGAGAAGCCCACTCTACCTCCCGAGACATACATCAAAGTGGGAGATCTCGATTAATCGGTCGACCTTCTTCTCCCTTTGCTCAGTTAATCACGCTATGCGCACGACCCGTTCCGACTGAGGGTCGAGTATCACCAGGAACCTGGTCCGCGGTTAGATCAGGATTGACATACTGCTGGCGGAAGGATAACACGGATCGCGGATCACGACACAGAATGGCATTCTCCAGCCCCTTGCTCACAGTTCTGGCCCTGTCCTTGCTCCCGCCGTCAGCTTTGGCGCAGAATGACCCGGTGAACGACTTTTGCCGTCGTTTTGGGCAACAGACCGCCGTGGTTGATAACAAGCTCTTCATCGATGGCGGCCTCGTAAATTGGAATCCACTCTCATCCTTTCCCGCCAACTACTCAAGTAGGTCACTCCGTGAATCACAGTTGTAGTCCCGTCTTCTTTTCATCCAATGGCAACATTCAGTTTTCACTAACACCATGTTCAGATACATGGCTTCTATACCAAGATCTGTCCTCATCTACAGCTTCGGGCATGCCCCCTCTTTACGCCAATCTCTCCAAGAACGGATCAATTCCTAACGTCGCCGGTGGTGCCCTCTGGTCTGACAGTGTTAACAAACGACTCTATTTGTTTGGCGGGGAACGCAATGCGGGGGAATCGCCCATGCCCTTCAACCTATACGGCTATGATATTCTGAATAACCAATGGGATTCTTTTGGACCATCTCGCACAGGAGCTTCGATATCAAAGGTAAGCTATGGCGCAGGAGTCTCTGTCGATACCCGCGGCGAAGCATATTACTATGGCGGATGGTTAAGTAACGCCTCCGTTCCTGGTTGGGGCACTGGGCCCCCAGTCGCGACGACTGGCTTGGTTAGATATACCATGGATACCAATAGCTTTTCCAACAACACTGGGTAAGGAGTGACACCTTGGCCAAGCGAGGGCACACGTCAAACTAACAGTAACATAGCCCTGACAATGTACGACGCGCAGAGGGCAGTCTGCATTACATCCCCGCTGGAGATGGTGGAATGCTCATCTACTTTGGGGGCATACAGGATCTGGCTGGCAACGGAAGTTCCACCATTGGCCAGCCCATGGACCAAATATTCATATATGATGTCCTCAGCAGCAAGTGGTACACGCAGAAAGCTTCAGGCGATGTTCCTGGAATGCGACGACGATTCTGCGCGGGCGTAACTTGGGCAGGAGACCAGTCGTCCTACAATATGTAAGTACATTGCTTCATGTCCACACTCACTATTCGCAACCCACCTAACACGTATTCTAGCTACATGTACGGCGGCGCCAATGTTCCAGGCGTACTGGGCGCGGGATTCGACGATCTCTACATCCTCTCGATTCCGACCTTTACCTGGATCAAGATGTACCCCATCGGCCGCAACGGGACAGGAGACTACCCTCACCATTCAATGTCCTGCAACATCGTACCTGGCCGTGCGCAGATGATCATCTCGGGCGGCACGTTTCCGCTCTCCCAAGACTGCGATTCACCCGGGCAATGGGGAACTCACAACGCGGACCTCGGAAAACAGAATGCTGGTAAGGTTGTCTGGGAGTTGTACAAGCCCAACAAGACAACGTACGCCGTACCGGACGAAGTCATTGCCGTAGTAGGAGGCAACGGCAACGGCGGCGCTACAAAGACTGCACCGGCGGCAGGTTTCGACTACACCGACGTCAGCCTCCTAATCACGCTCACGGCCAGTATTCCGAGCCGCACGCCGACGAGAGATGTCGGTAGTACTGGTGCTCCCGCTCCCACAGGAGGTCTATCTACGGGTGCCATCATCGGCATCGCGATAGGAGCTGCAGTTCTGGTCGGCGCCATCGCCATGGGATGCTTCTTCCTGGTCCGTAAGCGACGATCAGACCGATTCCACACTGGAGCATCACCGCCAGGACCAAGCCACGTATATCACGCCCAGAGCATGTCAGAAGCGTGGTCACCACCCGCGGCATCGCCTTACTCACCACCATACGGTCCCTCTCCATTCACGCCCCCTCCCCTCTCCGCACATCCGCAGTCACCGCACCCAATGTCTCCGCATCCAATGTCCGCGCACACGGTCCCGCCGCACATGGGCCCGCCGGTAGAGCTACCCTCTGAGCCGTCATACACGACGACACCGACGGCTCTGGCAGGGACGACGACGCTCACAAACATATCGTCAACGGCGTCGTATCCACCGCAGCAGGCGTACTTCCCCGAGACGACGACGCTGCTGAATCAGCCGCAGTACGACGCCCACGGCAACATGTGGATGCCGCAGGTGAGCATGGTGCAGGTCGCTACTGGGGTGAGCCCGCCGCTGCCCGAGTACACGCCGGCGAGGGGCGACCAGAAGACACCGCAGCCGACGGCGGCCGAGGTGCGGCACGAGCCGCCGCCGCAGGAGCCTCAGGAGCTCAGTGCGGACCCGGATGACCGGGCGGAGATGAGTACGCGGCAGGAACATCAGACGTATTACAACAGATAAGTTTGGTTTTTGCAGGCGTAGGTATGGTCTATTCTGTTTTGGTCGTCAGCCTAAAGTGTGGTCTGTCAACGATGATACCGGGTAGGAATGGAAGCGTATGATGTAGTGGTACTGTCGAAGGAGTCTGGCGTTTGCCTCTTTGATTTGTCCATTCTTATTACTGGCACTATTCCCACTTGGAGTTTATGATATGGAATTGTAATCAGGCGAGTTTCGGCAATTTCTAAAAGCAGCAAACATCTTGGACCATCAGGGTCCGGAGCCATCAAGGTTCAGAATGTGATAAGAATTCCGCAAAATTTCGATCGTTGTCAGTCCGTTGATCCGTTTCGTGTAACTCCATGACGTCCATGCCCAAAAAGATAGTTACACCGCATTACAACAGCAGCGCCCGCAACGTTCGACGCGTCTCGACCTCTAGGCTCTAGCCCTTGGATGGATATTGCCAAGATCACATCAATATGAGTCAAGGTCGCGTGACTTGTCCGCATGCGGAACTCCTCTGCCCTCAGGGACTAACCCATGCAATGCCGGTGGCCGTGGGAGGGGCGCTGAACAATGGCCAATTATCATCTAGGATCTTGTCCCCCGATCCCAAGAAGGGTCTGGGTGATGTGATGAGCCCATGTCATGATCGGCTCATCAGCCGCAGCGCACGGTTGCCCGCCCAGTTCTCTCTGTCAACCTCACTCTCTACATGTCCCCCTCTATCAGGCTCACTTCGTATCTCTACACGTGTACGTCTAATAAATTCATCACCGCCGGCCGGGAATCCATCGTTGCGCTGCGCATGCGCCGTGAAAGTTTAACCCGACAAGAACACCGATAGCCCCCGTGGCCCCCCACGAGTTCCATCACCGCAGGCAGGCCATCGAGCAGAGGATAGCGCAGAAGTCAAAACTCCACCACGACGAACCATGCAAGTGGGTGACAAGATCGATTGTCGCTCTATAGATACCATACCTAGCTCTCTTATGATTATTCCTATTTCTATTCTTCTTTTAAAGAGCATTCTGATGGATACATAAAAAGTGAAAATAGTAGAAATAATAGAGATGATAAAGAAAGAAAAAAAGAGAAACAAAAAAGACAGCTAGGTATAGGAATGATAAGCAGTGGAATGAAGATTACAGTCTTGTTGGCCAACATACTATTTTGTCACCCACTTGCCATTGCCGTGGCTTCGAGGAGCTTGTGTTCAAGTCCCCTTGGCACGCTTGGGTACTCCGCAAAGAGGAAGAGGTGTGAGAGGGTCTCCACGATGCTGTGTAACCATCGGGGAGGAGAGGAGTGGGCGGGCGGCCATGTGCACCTCGGTGCCGAGAAACGATTTCCGTTGTTACCAGTCTTTGCTCCTTCCTGTATCCATGCAAGTATACTTTTTACCTCACAGTTACACAACGGTTTCTCCAAGCTCTCCGACTCGTGACTCTAGACTTTAGAGAAGAAGGCATCCCGATATCGCACTCGTGATCTGCAGGTGACCGGCGCAGCGATGCTTCAATGAACGAGAGCGATGTCGGAGGGCTCGCTGTACTTGTGACTCAGGCCTGAGATCTGCTAATCCACCGAGCTCGGTGAAGTCTGTGCTCTTGAGTTTGGGTAGTTGTTGGTTCGCAAAGATTTGGTTGGAGCTTGGGATATGAGGGTGGAAGGAGATTGTTCAACAGGGGTGGACGGGGGATGTACGGATACAGGATGGACGATGATCCTGGAACCCTGCCCTTCTCCGGGGGCCGGCCGGACGGGCGGGGCCATGTCACGGAGCTACTTTGCTACTTTGAATGGACGGAACGCTACAAGTGACTACGTTGAGCCTGGATCTACCGACCAACTGCCGCATCCACTTGTTTACGTTGTTTTCAATTATCGATATGGGCGATCCTAAAGAGAATATCTGTGATAGTGACGGGTTGTGCAGTAAACTTCGAACTGGCCGATGTTAGGATCAGAGCCGTCCCATGTAGTCAAGAGATGTAGTGCCGTTAGCCCAGCACGTCTATTTACCATTCGGCCGGGAACAGGATGAAATCTCTTCCTTAGTGTGCGCTCTACTCTAAGCGACGGGCGACAACTGCAAGTTAAGCCGACTACCACGTTAAGTCAGTTGAGAAAGCATTTCGTCATAACGTTCCGGTGGAGCATTCGCTTTGCAGAGTCGACTAGCGTAGATCGGAGAGAATAACAAAACAAGCAAACGGCATATTCCATGATGGGTATAAACCAGTGCAAAATACACCTTTTCCACTACCCTATTACACTACCCGAGTCTGGATCTCTCCTCCTAGCCCGTCCGTCGGCAGATCTCCCTCCTCCCACATGGACAAATTTTCCCAGTGGCAGATCCGGAAGGGAAAGAAAATGGGTTGACAGTCCCGCGGGCTAGTACGTAGTACCTTTAGTCGGAAAGCCTCCTTGCGCCTCGATATGATGTAATAACGAAGGAGGGAGGGGGACCTGGGCTCAAGCCGCACCGGCGAGAGCGGGAGGAGAAGAACCCCAATGTGTCTCAGTGGGAAGGACAATCAATTTCTGCAGGGTCCAGAGTGCCCAGAGGCGCTCGACGTCGGGATGTGCGTTGACTGACGATGTGGCCCAGAGCCCTCCATTGTCAAGCCAGGAACACTGCCCTCAGTCTTTTGTGCCAATGTCTCAACGACCACGGTGAGATCTCTCCGAGGGGGGGAAGAAGGCGGTGGGCATGAGAAGAGATCAAAGTGAGAATGTCTCAACGGCATGTGGGCAGAGACATCTCCCGTTTGTTCCTCGTAAAGGCCCCCCTCCCCTCTCTCAACCGCCATGGTCGTTCTCTTTGAACCCCTCACGATGCTGACGACGTGCGATGCTCGCAAAGCCGCATTCGGTGGCCCAAGGTACCGGATTCAGAAAAGGTCGCTCGAGTAGCTCGCCAGCAGCCAAGACACACGTACTATGCCTATACAGATCCCGGCCGAAGACAGAAAAAAACGGGGTACGAACAAGTTTAACCCCCCTTGGGTTCTTTAGCTCTTTAGCTCTTTAAGCTCTTTAGCTCAACGCTAACCTATATGTCATGGACCTGACCTCTAGGTGGCCTTGGCTTCTTGTCGACTCCGAAGCTGGCTGTGTTTTTGGTCGCCACCAAAATCAACAACACCACCCAAAGGCGAAAAAAAAACAGAACGCCATCCCAGGACTCGACCCCGCCGTCGTTCTCTGTAGACTGTAGTAGTTCAGCAAGGATCGGATTTCCGTCCCAAAGCTCAGGTCGCACCCGCATCGGCCGCTGCCGCCTAGAGCAGAGGCACGGATCTCAATTGCCGTGAGCCGCATGCAAAAGACACGCGACGCCACGTCCCGCTTAGCCCAGAGGCCTGGACAACCTTGCCCCATAACCTTACCAAGCGCTTGGAATATACTGGAGAGAGGCTCAATAATACTATGGTAGGCGTTTACGGATGTTCCTATCGTCCATGTCATCGCAAACTTCAACGAAGCCGTTGCAGTTATGCGAGGAGAGTTTCTAGATTCTACAACTATCTATCACGCTCCTCTTAACTCCACCAATGCTCTATGAACCTCACGTTCAAGTGAACCAAGACTCATAACCAGGAGCATTTCATCTTCATCACTATGCGCCTAGCTATCGATCAACATGGCGCGGTAAAGAGAGCGAGTGAAGAGAAGATCCTGTTAGTCCCTCCGCCCATCACATCTATACCAGCCCTCTTCCGGCGAACCGGGAACCCAACCCATCCAAAGAGCCCCATCAAGCCACCGAAAGCCACTTCCGCGGAGCGCTTGTGAGAATCTGGCCCCTACGGCCGTCGCGGCGTAGACCGGCGGCTTTGACAAGCGTCGAGCGTGGCTTTCTCGGTAGGTCCTCCACGCGGGGTGCATGCCGTTCTGCGTGTAGAACGGCAGTGCATATGGGCAAAACAACGGGAGACAGAGCAAGATGTTATTCTCGCAAAGGGAAGAAAGACAGAGGAAACATCAAAATCCAGACTGGTATAAGTAAACGTCTTGTCCCGGATGCCATGATGAAGTTTTTGGATAGACCAGACAGCCTCAACTCTCTCACACAACAAACATCCTCCTCATCAACAAGACCAACAAGACCTTTTCACTAAGGTTCTCCAATTCTATCCTCACAACCGGTCTCTAATATCTAATCGACAACGACAAACCACAAAAAATGGCTCGCCGCGCTTCCCTCATCGTGACAGCCCTCCTGGCCGTCTGCGCCTCCGCGGCTCCTGCCCCGATGCCCCAGCGCTCGACAAAGATCACGGCCGTCAAGAACATCTTCAGCGTCGGCAACATGTCCTTCTCCAACAGGCTGTACTGGGACTTTAGCAAGCTCGCCAACGGCGCCAAGGTGCCCGATGGCCTGCGCGTGAGCGGCTACCCCGTCAGCAACACGCACGTCTTCGTCACACAGAACGCCTACATCAACGGCGGCTACCTCAACCTCAAGGTCGACGGCGGCCAGAAGGCAAAGCCCTACAAGTCCGGCGAGGTCGTCACCGTGGCACAAAACATCAAGTACGCCTCCGTCCGGACCGTCGCCGTCTTCTCCGAGCCTGCTGGTGTCTGCAATGGTAAGTTCCTCACAGATATTCCGATCATCAACACTCTTCGAGACTAACACAGCATCAACAGGTATCTTCTTCTACAAGAACGACAACCAAGAGACGGACATTGAGTGGCTCTCCGACGCAAACTCCCAGAGCAACGCCGGCAAGCGCCAGGTCTGGTTCGCGAACCAGGCCACGAGCAAGACCTCCCTGAAGTCCTGGCTCTCCGTCCTCCCGCCCACGAACCCGACCACCACGGAGCACGAGTACCGCATCGACTGGATGCCCGGCGTCGTCCGCTTCTTCGTCGACGGTATCCAGACCTGGCAGACCACCCAGAGCGTGCCCTCGCAGGCCGGTCCCTGGGTCTTCAACAACTGGGCCAACGGCGACAAGGGCTGGAGCGCCGGCCCCCCTGCCACCGATGCCATCTTCAAGATCAAGGAGATTGACATGTACTACAACACCGCATAAGAAGCCTACCTACACAGTCAACACAAATCAGGGGGGCAAGCATCTGCTCCACAGTTCGGACTTTTCAACTTCATCGTATATATTTTTTGGATAACGAAATGGCAACCAATTCATGAGGGTGAAAACGATCTTTGGACAAAGGGAATTAATTGGACATAATGAGGAAGGAAAACGGACAAGAACTTCATGAACAAAATGGAACCAACTAATTGGGAAGGGGACATAATAACGAGGAGGGCTCAATTGGAGGGCTTAATTCATGACCATAGTACAATAGTAATGGACATAATAATACAGAAAATCAGAAACCCACCAAAACCACATCATCATCATGTGCCGTTCAGCATCCGATGCGAACCACTGTGAGAGATTGGAATACGGATACCCTAGGCAGCGGATTCAACAGCTGATCGGGACGGATACATCGTCACCGTATCCGAGTGAAAAAAGGCCCCGGCGGATGGGGCAAGATATCCGTCCGATGCGCGGAAGCGTGGAGGCGGACGGGCGCCCGCAGGCCTGCAGCCGGCAAGGGCAAGGCCATGCAGGCAGGAGAGAAAGAAGACCGCTCTCCCATCCTGTCACCCTGACACGCAGAGTTTGCCATGTCTCGATGTCAGCGCGAAAAAGCTACTGTCAAAGCTATGAACAATCAGGGTCCCCACGATATGGATGGACCCCGGAAAGTGATAAAAAGGGTTAGCGGGTTGGAAGATCATCCCATGCGAGGACAGGGGGGGCATTTTCGACTTTTGGATGCGACGAGCTTCTTGCGGTTGGGTTCGTCCGCACACTATCCTCCGCAAGCCTCCGCTCCCGCCCGCCTGCATAGAATGCTCCATAGATAAGACTCACCAGAGCCCTCCGTTGGCGTGTGGTCGATGGTTCTCCCCATTGTGCGAACCAGAGATCGTCTTTCGCGCCCACGCGTGTGCCCAGTGTGCCAGTGTGGCCCACGATGCCCGTCCATTGTCGTCTGTTTTTACGTTGGTCCGAAGACATTCCGAGGCCGGTTCGGCCCCAGTACCCGCAGACGGGATAGCTCTAGCCTCTTGAGCCTCATGTGGAAAAGCTTCGGGCGTGGAAAAAGGGGAGACAAAGTGCGAAGAGGCTAATGAGAGCTTCCCGTAGCCATGTTGAGGATGTCCGATAATCGGAAAGCATGGTTCTATTGTCTCTCGTTGGTTTGCGACTTCTCGACTTTTGCGTACAATACGGCCGCGCGCCCCTCCAACTCCTCTCAGGTCCTCATTTACGCGATGTTCTGGACTTTGGGCTAAAAGACTTGAACCGGGGGAGGGGGGTGGTTTCTCCCTGAGACGAGACAGGCAGACGCGAGTGCGGTTCGCGAACCTCTCAGAGGCTCAAATGGCGTTATCTTGCATAAGAGCTCACCACCCCTGTCTCGTCGTGGTCGTCGGGATGGCGTCCAAAGTGCTTTGGGTTCCTGTCAATGAGGGTTGACAAACCCCACCAGTCCGTGGGGTATTCTCTGGTTGACAATCCCGAAAGTATCCGACCCTGCCCGGTGTGCCTGGGTGGTCAATGGATGCGTGGGATGAGATGTGGAAGCGATTGGTGTATCTGGCCCAGAGAGGTAAAAGAGTTTTCGTTGAGCTCTCGCTGGTTGTTTGGATTGGGAGAGAGCTGAAGCAGAAATTTTCGTCGATTTTGGCTTTAGGTTCAGCTTCAGCCTTCAACGGTTCCTTTCAGCTTGTAAGCGAGGACCCTGACCTAAGGTAACCATCAGCAACGCGTACGACGACCAATGGCAAGCTCTAAACGCAAGAGAAGTTTGATTTTTTTTTTCGTAGCTGGCGTGAAATTCCAAGCTATCGGGAACCGATTTTCCACTTTGGCTCGGTGTTTTAGGCCACCGAGTTCACCACCCATCAGGGTGAGCGACGAGGGGCTCAAGGGGTACTCATGAAGCCGCGGCTGTTCGGCTCACCTTGATGGGCGGGCGCTTTGCAGATGGCAGATTAGCGGAAGATAACCTAGAAAGTGATGAAGAAAAGACCAGGGGAACAGCTCGAGAGAATCTAGAATGCCCATGGTTCGTCATGTCGTCTGCCGTCTCCCGTCAGTGACGAAGCTCGCAGAGGAGGGGTCGCGAGCGTGGGGTTGAAACTTGCGAGCTTGATGGCGTGCATATTGAGAGACTGCCGCCCGTATCCGTGGAAGTCAGGGTCTAGACACCAAAGAGGCATGCCGAACGAGACGTACACGCACGCCGTTGCGAGGAAAAGTGGCGTTTGTTTTTCTTGCCTGCCCGTACGCAATAGGCAGAATATCTGTGATCCCTCGGACTGGGATTGCATTGCTCCGTTTCGCCGTAAATCTCGGGAGTTGGGTCAAAAGTGACCCTCCGATGCCAAGCTGGTGGGATATAGAACAATCTAATCAATCATCAATCAATCTATCTATCAATCAGTAGCAAAACTCTAGTCGGACTTCGGATGCTATGGCAAAAGGAGAAAAAAGATCAAGCCCCCCACGCGGAGCAGAAAAAGGCAGATTGATTGAGTTGCAGCATGGCTACGCCTACCGGGGACGCACGCAGATTTTTCGATGCCGTGACAGGCATGCAATAGAAACTCTCTCTCGAAGCCCCCGGTTAAGTTCCCTTTGCAGACGAATGTGAAGTTCAAATCACAGGTCGACACGCAAACGAGCCTTTTTTGGGGTAGCTGTACAAAGTGCCAGCCACCTTGATAGTTCTAGACCATGACAGGAACCTGCCCAGAGATAGCCAAAGGGTCGGGAATGCAACAGTCTCAGTGGATGAGGTTGAAATCTTGTGCGCTTGCGTATCTTGTCACCTCAATCGTTCATGTCGCGGCTCTTGCTACGTATGCGTCCTCTGCTGAGATTGGCAAGTATCTCCCGTCGGTTGAGAGCACAATGAGTTGCCAGTTGCATTGTGCTTGCGGGTTGCCTTACGACCACAGCAGCCGCCTATTCACTGACTCCGACAGGTCCCCGCGGAAACTCTTCACACCAAGATATGATATCAGACGTGATGTGAGCAGACCTCGACCAACGGTTGGAAGCCACGCCAGTCAAGCCGACTGCGATTCATGATGAGACCTTAGCACCTGCATCTGACGCCTACTTTCGAAACTAGTCGGCATTCTTTCGAACAAATGTGACGAGATGGTCAGTTGCGATGGCGTGCCATTAGGCAAGATGAAAACACTACTATATTGTAAGTATTCGCAGCAAGCGGCAGTTGGTGCTCAAACAGCTCACATCACATCACACCCCGCATTCCTGATGTGATCAGGGTTCCTACCACCGACCGTTAGCAGCACAGGAGACGCAAAAACAATCGATCAGCGTATCTGGTTCCGGCCGTTTCGAACTTACGAATGTGATGTGACCTATCCGTACATGCTACGGGACAACCTTCACCGTTTCCATGTGTCGCAGTCACCATCCTCTAGCTCGGCCACCACGAAGAACGTTGTGTTAAGGGCCCCCTCGGATCTAGTAGTAGACTGGGGGATCGCCATATAGCGGCCATTTGGACTGGGGACTGGGGGTAGAGAGATGCTTAAGCCTATGGCGGCCAGCGTAGGGTACACTAGGCCATTGACATAATAGCCACCATAGTACCGACGGACTAAAAGGTACCTGTTCTGGATACCATGTAGACAGAGTGTCGATCGTTCATCCAGCACTGTTCATTAGTTTGCTTGTGTTAATGCAGACGATGCACGACGGCTTTGACGGATGCCGTTTCCAGGGCGGGGAATAGTTACGATTGATGTGGGCTTTCCGGTGACTTTCTACGTTGCATACCTTCGGATACATTGAGGGCCTAGTCCTCCGGTGTCCCATCGAAACCAGAGTAGTTGATTTGTTCTCTCAAGGTTGAGGCCGAGTATTACTATTACCCTCTGGATGGGACCCTCCTGCGCCGTGACAGATGGCATGAGGAAACTTACGATGTATGGATAGATAGTTTGACAAGTAGATAGTTTGACAAGACATAGAGAGTACCAGCATGCCTATAGGCTATAGCCAGCGCTAGCTGCTCAACCATGTCTCTTGCCCCATAACTCCTGTGTAGTATCAAACTCACTCCAGTTACGAAGACACAGAACTGGCCAGTAGCTTGGCATCTTGGGAGGAATGGGGGAGAATGCAGATGAAAATTTTCCGTCGGCTGCCCTCTCCGATGCCCGATGGGCCTGGGATCCCCGCAAAGAAGCAAGGGAAAGCAGACAGAAATGTTGCATCGATACAGCGTTACGGTGAAGTTGAGAAAGAAACGAAAAGTAAAAAAAAATAGAACTCTGTCTTCCTCTGACCAAACGTGATGAAAACACGTGTTCTGCGACGGACGGGAAGGGACGTCGTTCATGTCAAGTTCCCAACGTCTCAACGTGGATGAAGCAGACGCTGTGGTAGGCGGTTGGCGGCTCACCTTGGACAGTTGGATCCGACCTAGACTTGACTAACAAGGCAAGGCAAGGCCGGGATGGAGAAAAGGCCCACCACCGGTATACACATACAAGTGTGCGTGTGTGTGTGTGACTCTGAACAGTGAAGAGACTGCTGGACGGAAGCCCTTGCAGAGAACGGAGCCGGGACGAAGGGAAACGAGTGGATATTCTGTCAATGGGGCTCCGGGCTGTGTCGTCCTTGCAGTTTGCCCACTAAATTATTTCTCATGGGGATTAAGTTTTTCTCGAGTCGTTTCTGATGTGCCAGGGGTGGTTGCGAGGCGCTGAGGTCTGGAATCTCTGGAATCCTGAAATTTCTGCCCATTTCCACAATTTCTGATCGTCTTCCCTCTGCGTCGAGTCCGTCTTTGTCATTGTGTTCTGTTGTTGTTACCGGGAAGGGATGATAGGTAATATCCTTCGTACTCGGTGAGTCTGTGGAGGTGAAGCGAGTGAAAAGGGAGGGGGAAAAAAAAACCGGAGCATGTTGTTTTGCGGCGGGCGGCGCCGCGGCTGGCCGGAGAGGTTCCACAGGTCCACGGGCATGACTCCATGGGTCGCAGGCTTGTAGGACATGAAAGAAAGGGAGCGGGTGGGACGGACGACGCCATCAACCCATACCCAAACCCAAGGTACAATGCACCGGACCGCCTCAAGCTCGCAGCGCCGTTCGGGAGCATGACGCCTCCAGGGGACTCGGGGCACCTCTTTGCTATTCAGCCGCTCTACCCCTAGGAGCTAAATTGTGCTCATTGTTATTATGTGAGGTGGTTTCCTGCGGAAATGGGTACCGGTGCTCCGCCGAGAGTCAAGCCGGCTCACGATGACTGACTCCTTGAGTCGCGCAGTCGTTGAAGTCTCTGAACCTTCGAGCCTCTCGCAACGGGACGTGGGGCTTTCGGGAATGTTGGTTAGAAGCCTACGGATACTGTGGTGCCTTAGTTCCCTCCCTCAAAGTCACAGTTGCGCCTTTCAGTGGAGTTTGTTTCGAACTCTGTACGGCCTCTTGGTAACCCGGTTGTGGCTTTTTTACTCGCCTTTCTCACGGCCCATTCGTGGGGAAACGTGCTCAGGGCTGTGGATGAGGTGATGTGAAAACGTCGTATGAATCACGAAATACCGGGGCCGGGGGGGAGGTAGGCTTTGGAGGCTCCTCCGTCGCAGTCGCACAAAGCCCACAGCTAGCAGACAGCAGACGTCTGAGTCTCGGCTGCACTTACTGCGTGCGTAGCAACCTCGTGGGAACTGGGAATGGCCCACCCGATCCGACTCGAACGATTTGCCAGACTTCAACTCGAGCCGTAGCGGGTCGCTGACAGAGAGAACGAAAGTTGTTTCGGTCACCAGTCTCTCCGTCGTCTGTTGTTCCCCAATATGTTGTGCCCTTTGAGGAAAATTGCAACATCTGCTGATCAAAGGGGACGTGCCGAAAGTGAGAAAACCGGGGATTGCATTGCGGCGGCCTCTCGAGTCTGCCCCCGTGCTGCATTGCATCATGTTTGTTCTTTGCTGAGAGACAGCTGTGGCATTTGCTCACTAATCTCAGTCTGGTAGTCTGGACTCACCGGAGACGTGTCCAGTTTTCCAAAATCAGGGAACGGGAGAAACAAACACGATGGCGGTGCAGATGCGAGTAGAAAGGCAAGACGAGGAAATACCTCATTAGCCATCCCCGATGTAGAAGCTGGCTAAGAAGTGCCGTACCAGAAACACGTTGACTATGGTCTTGTACGTTGTTAGTGAATACAGTCCACGTACACCTACTGATCAGTATTCGTAGACGGGCACCCACCAAATTGGCGTACCTATCTGTGAGTTTGTTGCCGCTGCAAGGTACCTGGACCCTCGTCATGACGGAGTGTCTTGTTTTGCTGGTCATGCAGTTGGAGCTCTCCATAGAACGGGGTACGCAGCGAGGCACGTTGCATACAGCAGAGCGAGCCGACTGGCTGTCCCCGAGACGGCAGCAGCCCTTTGGAATTGTAGAGTCGTAGTGTTCATGCGTATGGGGCCCAGAAACCATCAGATCGTGATCACTTCACTGGTTCAGAAGAAAGAGTCTCGGTTTCAGCGGTGTCCCTTTCTGATGTTCTTCTTTCAGTGGCGGCTCTGTATCCTTCTTCCCGCTTTTTTTCTGTTCCCGCAGGAACTTCCGTTCCCCACGCGCATCAAGTGCTTGTTTCTTTCGTCCAAGGACTTTGGACGGCGCGGCGTGTGATGTACCTCTTGGCTCGATCTGACGTGGACCGGTACATTGCGTGTCTGAGGCAGCCCGCACCGAGGCCGTAGAGGTTTCGAGCGGCCGCTGCATGAGCCTACGAGGTATACTTTGTAGGTCCACGAGCAATGTTTCTTGCTTGTTCCCTGGAGCGATTCCTTACATAAGGCGGAATGGTTGGTTGAACGTTGATGCCATTTTGAACCTCTTAGCTAACAAGGTGTCGTTATGATGCAAGTTTGGTACCGCAGTGTATATCGAGTACAGACGGACGCAACAGAATAGGTATGATGCTTAAAAGAGGGCTTCGGCATATGATCAGGGGCTCAAGAGTCAAGGCCCAGGGCGGCATGAAAGAGGTACCGGGACCGATGGGGTGAGCTGATGACAGAATGGCGAAAATGATGCATCGTCGTGGCTCGACGATAACTGAGCCCCCTTCGTTCGCATCAGACCTGGCTCTTGTTAGCCCTCGCATGGCCAGTCGCCTGGTCACACCTCACATCGCTCGCACCTTGTCCTCGGCTTCTCATAGGCGAAGCAGGTAGCTTGCAGTTTGCAAACCTTGGGGTTTGGATCTTGTCATCCTGTGTCCAGCAGGTATGCACCGTACCTAGTGTAGGTACTCCATGCAGAGGTGCAGAACAGAACACAAGGGCCGCCCAGTCCCCTTGCCGATCGTCTCAGAAAGGTTCGTATGGTCCAGTGATCTTGTGATGGTGCGTCTAGGAGTGCACTCCGGCAGGTATTGGATGCCCTTCTTGCATCTGTACCTGGCATTCTGGCATTCTAGTTTCCATCATGTAATGGTGGATGCTTGGCCACCACCCAAACACACCCAAGCACTCCAAGGAAGGTATCCGGTAGATTCGTAATTGCAGCCACGAATTCACCATTCACTGTTCACCGCTGCTGTTTGGGAAAGTGTACCTTAGGTACGGAGTACCCAGGGGCCGTACTTTGGTAGGTAGGTACTCACGTAGGGGATTGCACGTGTAATACCTTACATAATTACAAGCCCGAGAACGTCGAGGAGGAAGGAATGAATGTACGTAAAGGAAAGTACGAAGGAAAGTGCCTACCTTACCTTGCGATGCACCCTTAGGTACAAGGCAATGCAGGCAGGTAGGCACCGAGGTCAGGTAGACAAGGCAGGTAAGGCAAGTACTAGGGAACATTGGCTTCATCCCCAGACTTCTCTCTCGGCAGCATCGTGCATCAACCTCTGCTTCTCTTTGGACTTCCCCATATTTGCACTATTAAAAGCCCTGCTTGGTCTTTTGCGGCTTTGCCCTGGTCCGCACATCCCCCTCGTCTCGCTAAGTAGTCTGTCCTGACCACAAACTGCGTACTTGGTACCCACCCGTGTCCACGCACGCAACGAGCTTTTCTGACTTCTCAACTTCTCACACAGTCGTCGACGACAAGGGTCCCGGGTTACCCTTCTGGGTACGAGTGAGCCGCCCGCAGAGAAGGAATTAGACAGGCTTCCCCCGTCCATTGCAGGCCTGCAATTCTCTCCACTGTGAGGTACAGAGTACATATACTGAAGCCTGGCTTCTTTGACACCATAATCCCCGTGACTACGAGAAGGCAACGGCGATATAAACCTCGGACCTCGATCTAGAATCTCGATCTGAAAAGAAAGGGCAATTTTTTTTTCTTCGCTAGCGAACCCGTTTTCTCAGCCACGTCAATAAGTCGGTGAAGAATTTAAGAAGAAGAAAAAAACCGACCAGCGGCTAGACAAGAAGCGAAGACGGGGGGACGGAAGGGAATACAAAAGATATTGCGCAAGAAGACATTTTCCAAATGAATTCCATGCCAAATTAGCTTGGGATACGAAAAAAGACACGGCTGCATACACATTACACACAGACTACAAAGAACGACATTTTATTCTCCGGTCTCACACGCAAGAGCCAACCCGCCAGTCCTCATACAGAAGCAGCGGCTAGCCAGCAAGAGGCCAGAGAGCCCATTCCCAGCTTTGCTGCCCTTGCTTCCCACCGCTTCGTTCGGACACAAGCAGATCAAGACCCTCACGCCATACCCTTCTGAGCACGAGAGGGTTCATCAGGGTGTCTGGTATCGGGTCATCGTTACTACTCGGTACACCTGTAACCATACACAATTACAAGCTACCTTACAGCACCCGTACCCGTACGGTTTGGGTGGTATTCTCGCTGCTGTCATCGGCAGAGTTGAGACGACGGACGAATCGGCGGCGCTTGATCCATCTCATAGGCTGGAGGTCCGTCCGCACCACAACATCTCCGCTTTCGGCGAGCCCACGGCCCTGCCTGTCCTTGCGTCAATCCGAGGTACCTTGCGTCTTTGCGGCTTGTCTGGGTACCGGGTTGAAAAATTTACAAGAGGGAAGACAAGGGGAGAAAAAATAAAAAACATCCATACATCAACTTGCAAGGGAGTGACAAGTAAGGACGGCAACGGAAAGAGTCACACTCGATCGGGCTCCATTCATTCAACAAGAGAAGAGCCATTGAACACTATTCCAAGAGTCAAACCAACCGTCTGCGGGACTACATATATTTCCCGGCTCCAATTCTGTCCCGGTTCCAGGAGCCTCATCTGTCGCCAATTACTCTCTGTCTCCTCGCCTTGACATTTCCTCGGCAATCTCGTCTTTAACTGAGTAATCACTACGTCAGTCAGGCTCTATTTCGTCTCAATCCACTTGAGGATCCGCCGTCCCTTCTATCCAGCACCTAGAAGGGCAAACTATCTCTCACTCACACGCCTGCTGCTCGGCTTTCGCCTTGCTGATACACAAATCGCATCTCTCTTTCGCAAATTCCCACCCCCGAACGGAAGACGGACAACGGGCCAATTTGGAGCTAGCCAGCCCTGGTCCCCGCACTCGCTCTCGACTCTGGCGTCATCGTGCTTCCTACGAGCTGTTTAATTAATTCCTCGAGAGATCCAGGCCGCAGCAAACATTGCAAGGAGTACTGCACCTAGCAGAGTACCTCCTAGTTCCGACTGTACCTAGACTTGACCTGCAGACCCCGGTTATCCCTGGAGCGAGAAACAAACCCACGCTGGCGCAAGTCAACCCCGGTCTCTCACTCTGTCTGTCACTCTAAGCCTGGAGACTCTCAACTGAGTCTGAGTCTCTCACACCACCCACCTCGCCGGGTCTCACCAAAGATACCTACCTAGCACGGTAATAGCAACCGTCAGCGCAGGTACTCTCCTCAGTCACTCTTCAGCCGAGCTAGCCCTCCCGAAAAAACACATCCGGCCAATCCTTCCTGCAAGCTTGCAGCACCACATCAGGCCTGCTTGGACTGGCGGCACGCCTCTTTTATTCCCTTGACCTCCCATCCCATCTTGTCCTATCCCGTCCTGCCTTGGACACACCTCTCTTCTCTCTCTGTGTCTATCATTCCTAGACTTGTCTCTTGCATTAAAAATTCCGACTGGCCTGATAGGAGGAACACGGGCTCTCTCAATAAGTTTTTCATCTGGAGCATTGTATCAGTCACGGTCACGGCGACGGTCACGGTCACAAACCCACGCCATAATCCATCCATCAGCCATCACCCACGGGCAATCCATCACTTATCAGCTCTCGGCCAAATATACATACATATCCACTCCCACACCCCCCAGCCAAACCCGCCGCTATCTTTCAATCCATCACCAAGACGCCTTAGCTACTGGAAATAAGGCATACCACATCAGGCGTCCCCTGCACATTGCGATAGCTCGAGACCCTTCTTAATCCTCCCAGCACCCGCTCTGACCTGCGGGGGAAGACCAACGACCGGAGAAGAAGAAAAAATCTCTTCAGCGGGCGGACAAGACACACAGAGTCACAGGACCACCACTCTACTGTCTACCTACCTTACCACCACCACCTTACCTGTTCGTTCACTCAGCCCAGGGCTTCGAATTTGCCACTCGGAACGCGTGAAAGCAGGGACCAATTTCCTGCATTCCCATACAAGGCCACCAACAGGCAGTCTAGATTCCCATCTCACCGATTGTTGCGAAAAATTTTCACTGTTGCAGAAGAAAAGGGTTCGGAAATCTTCTTCCCTCGTCCGACGCTGCTTCACTATCGTCTCTGCCAAACCCGACGGCCGAGACAGGACGGACGTTCACAACTGCAGTGGCACTACACGCTGTTGTTCGTCAATCATCGCTTCTTGGGGGAATAGAACGGCGCTACCCCTCCACCAAACCCGCCCATTCCCCGCTTATCTCGTCCCGCCGTCCATCCGCCGATACAGGCGCCAAAACACAGCCAACTGAGACTGAGGACTCGGAAACTAACTGCTGCGAGAGTCTGAGCGATAGACTACAAGAAGAACCCCTGCCAACCTCGTCGCATCGTTGGCTTATTGTTTTCTTCTCTCGATCTTCCCCTTCCTCAGATCCCTTTCTCTCAGTCGTACAAACAAACGCCAAGAGAAAGACTTCAAAATGCATCACAGCCGCAGAAAGTCGGGCAACACCTCCATGACGGAGAAGACTGTCACAGCTACCGATCCCTCCCGCTACGGCAAGCGTCCTTCGACTCTCACCAGACGCCAAACTCCCCAGAAGTTGGGCAAGAACCCCAGAGACCGGGATCGGGAACGGGAACAGCAAGATTCGTGGGACGATGAGCGGGAGAGTTTCCCTCAGTTCTGGTAAGTTTGCTGCGATAGGTTTTTTGTCTTTTCTTCGCTGTTCAGATCTGTCGTTTCTCCCTCACTCTCACTCTCACTCTCACTGCCCGATCTGGACATGAGTGCTTCCTCAACGCCGCCATGTTCTAGATTATCAACCCCGCAACAAGCCGTCTTGCAACATTGTCCATCATCCAATCTTTATTGCAGATTGTCATCCCGTTCGGGAGGTCTGCAGTATCACGATGGACGCCCATTGTAGTGCGCGTTGCTATGCTTCCGATGGGTGTCTACGCACTCAAATTCCTGTTCGAGTCATCGTTCCCACCCTATTGACCGAACAATTCGCTGACTGGGCCGTGTGATCTAGCATGACTTGTGAAAAGCAATTCGTACCTCAAGACGACAGGTTCCTGTACTGCTCAGAATCGTAAGCCACCACTTCCAAGTGAATCCCAAGAACGAAAGGAGTGACTTTACTGACACTACGCAGATGCCGCAAGCATGATCAGCAAACTGCATCAACTGGCAGGACTATGAGCCAACCGCACATGGGCAATTATCCTTTCTACGCCGCATGCAACCCCGAGCCCAGAGACATTGTTCCTCGCGCGTCCCCCTCAAGGCCGAACTCGATGCACTTCTCGCCGCCCACGACACCAGGTGCCACCTCCGGCGCACAATACTCGTCCGCCATCTCCGCGTTGAGGTCACTCAGCATCCGACCCCCAAGCCCGCCGTCCCCCACGTCGTCGCACGCCAGCATCTGGCCCTTCACCAAGAGCAGCACCAACAGCCCCAGCACTTCGTACAACCGTGGCAGCAACAGCTTTTTCCCGGCCACGTACGACGGAGGCTATGCAGCGAATGGGTACGCCTACAACTACAGCTCCAGCGGTATGGACCGGCCGCTACCGACACGGAGACCCACTGGGCCGGGCTACTCAAGACCGAAAAGCATCGAGTTAGTGACGCCCATGGTCGGTCGCTAACACCGTCAGACGGGGGCCGTGTCGGGAGGCTGCATCACCATTCAACTGGTTCGGCCAACCATTACACAACCGCACGGGGAGGACTGACACCTCGTCACCCCACGGGAATGACGGTGTGCGTGCGCTCGGCGGGTTCGATGGGTCTCCCCTCTCGTACTCGCCTGTACAATCCCAGCCCCAGAGCGCGGGGTTAGCGTCGATTTCGAACACCGGAAAACGCGGGGGCAACCACGGAGGTGATGAGCCGACAAGGGGAGATGATCCATCTCAAGCTCTCTCTTGGAGTGGTATTTTGGGTGTCACCTTGCCGACTCATCCGCACACCTCCTTCACCGGCCGTTACCTTCTCTGCTGTCCCCCCGCAAATCAACCCCACGAAAAATGAAGCATGGCGTGTCGGCAGAGAGACTAGCATTGCGACTTGTGGGGGCTTCATTTGCGCATTTACGATTGTTTTTTGGCTTGCGAAACGCCATGGCTTCGGTCATGTGAGGGAGGGGAAATTCGGGCAGGATCACAAAAAAGTTGGGGGTTGCATTGACATGGGGCATAGGCATTAATGGGCATTTGGTAAAGCGATTTGGGGATGGTTCATCCTGTCTTGGTTTTGCAGCGAAACCCGTTTGGTTCACCACGCCTTACCCAGCAAAAGCATACGGAGGTTCTCTACGAGATTCTCCGTGTTGCGGGTTTGGAAGGTGATTCCTGACGGGGGTTACTGTTGCCTTTTTTTTTCCATCATCATTCATTGTCACAACTCTCTGTTGGGGCACATCATCTTACATGACGGGTTCTTCAAAGGCCATCTGAGCATACATAGAAGGACAAAGCATCTACGGAAACCGGGAATAGCTAGCATCAAGGGCATCACGGATCTAGTATTCGGGCGCGCATTTCACATACTTTCATTTAACCCAGAGGAGGTACATGGCGGATACAGTACTTCCCCTCCTCCCATTGGGAACAATATCATACTTTTGAGAATAACAATTAGCATCAATGTGCAGCCAGCGGGTCATTCGACCAATGAAATGAGTTATCCATGGACACTTGGAATGTCGCAGTTGTGTGAGAATCGCGTCGAGTTGACCTTCAATTGATCGGCACCGCCGAGTTCAATGACGGAAAGCCGAGGTGAATGGGATGGGACACCTCGGAGATGGGAAAGAAAACGAGCAAGGTAAGGACCCCAATCGTCCGATCCACACACGCACGCCAGACCTTTTTGGACTTCACGATATGCAATGTTGCTCCCCCGGACGTAGCATGTCGATCACTGGTTTTGCGGTGCGGTCTTCCCCGGATCGTGAAAGTGGACGGGCGGGGCCTGGCGATGTGCGGCACTGACTCGGGAGTGCCAGCGTATCGATCAGTACAGGTAAGGTAAGCGAGCGAGTTAGGGACAGGCAAGAGGCAAGAGAAGGACAGAAAGAGAGAGACGCGCTCGACGCGAAGAGGTGTGACGACAGAGGGACCAGATTCCCACGGATGGACAAGTCTGGGAATGCCGTGATAAGAGGATCGACTTGTGTGATTGGGGAGACCTGCTCTCTCTGTCTTTGCCTGCCTTGCCTTGCTTCCATCCATCTCCCCCGCGGGGGTTAGTTTGGCGGCTTTCGGCAGGCAGAGTGCAGACTAAGGTACTTGCTCAATGCTGTGTAGGTCACCGATAATGATATACAGGATGTTGGGTTACAGCAGGATCTCGATATTAAATGGCACACCATGGATACACGACCAATGGGATGGATTTATGTGTGTATTGTTTCGAGGTTCTAGACTCTCCATTGTCGGGGAGGTCTTTTCGACTGTGCCGCTTCGCTTGTGTGTTTCCTCTGCTGACTTGGTCTAGAACTTTTTTTTTCCAAGGTTGGGTTGACTCTTACGGGTGCAAGTGAATGATTCTATTGATTACTGTATTACACAGCGCTTGAGGATGTCAAGTGAGTGAGGGCGAGGGAGTAGATGACTTTGTCAGCAACTGATCCCTGGGTCGATTTTGTCCGTCCAGTAGTGCGGCCGTTCAAGTTCACTGGTCTTTTCAGGGTATACCTATCCCCTTCTTACCATTCTCCTGGATAAGACCGTTGAATCAAGTCCCCATTCCGTGTCATTTTCGCGTTCCAGGCTTTTGTTTTCCCAGCGGGCGCGGGAGAATTACGGCAGTGGGCTAGTGACTGATGGAAACATGCGCTGAGTGGGGGGGGTTTCTTCATCTTGGGTCTTAACCTTGGTCCCCATGGATCGTGACATTTCGGCAGGTCGCAGGCCCCAGCATCACTTCCGGTTTGAATGGGGCCGAGGCTAGTGATGCTTGGGTGAGGCCGGGGCATTTGATGACGTTGGCGGAGATTGTGTACATGGGCAGGCAGGCAGATTTTCGGCAGTGGGAGTTGCTTGGGGTTCTAGGGGGTTCTATCACAGAAATGTCACATTCTGGTCGATTGTCTGGTTCACGATGCTTGATTCGATGATGGTCAAAGTGAGGCTGCTGTTCTCTTCCGAGTCATGTGCTTAGGCTCGTGATGAGTGGACTTTGACCTGTGAGATGGTGGTGAACTGGTGATGAAAAGGTGTGAATGGGTACCATAATGGGGATGAATGGATGAGCGATGACGGATGGTCTGGGAACGAGTCGAGGTCTCGTGATAGAGGCCGATGATGGCGGAGCTTCGAAAGAGGTGGGGAAGGGGAGTAAGGTAAGGTAGGCAGAACTACCGTCTTGACCTGAGAAATACGTGACGACGACGGTGACGGACGAATGGGTAGGCGACGATGGTCCCAAGTGATCGGGGCGAGGGGTGAGGGGCAAGGCAAGGGCGGTGAGCTTAACGCAGGTTCCAGTGTTCCGTACACTGTGGAATGATGTGTGTGAGTGTGTGTGTGATGCCGGATTCCGGGACTAGTATCACGCAAGTCAGGCACGTAATGTAGGTACGGTAGGCGGAATGCTCCAAGGTGGGAACACTTTTCTACTTTCTTGTTCTCCATCGAGGTGAGGTGAGGAAAGGTGTGTGTAGGTGTGCTAAGGTGTGAGTGGATGAGAGTGAGTGTGATGAGGGGCTGGGGCTGGGCAAAGGTGAGCATGATCGGGTTAGGATACGGGGTGTTCGAGGTGAACCTGACCGACGAGAGGTGGTGGTGGTGGTGGTGGTGAGGATGCGGCGGCTGAAGCGCACTTGACGCCGCGGCCGCGTGAGCGATGATGATGGCGTGTATCCGTAGAGGGGGGTCTTGTGCTAGTGTGATGAGATGGATTAGATTGTGCGTGATTGTGTGAGATGACGTGAGGCGCGGGGCACTCTGAGTCGTGTTTGTGAAAGGCGTTCCATTGGGTTCCTACTTAGGCACCCAAGTAAGTAAGGGCAGTAAAGTACCTACCTTCCAGGTTATCTGGCATCTGGCTGTTGTTGTTTGGGGAGTTTTGCCTCAGTAGTCAGCACGATGTTCTTAGTGGATGGGCTAACGTGAAAGTGGTGGTTTTCCCTTGGTGCTATGTAAGGAGATAAGATTACTTGGGTTCTCTTGGTGATAGGTGGGATAGGAAAGGACTGATCTGGTTGGTCTATGTCTGTAACTAGATGCGGGATGTTATAGATGCGAGATAGGGTAGTCTCGGTTTATCGTATAGTGCGAAGCAGACTGTAGCGGCATTCCCATACCATAAGGTAGTTGGTTAGATGGCTTTATTGGAGGGGCTGGACAAGCGGGAAACCAACTCGAGCAAATGATACACTGCGATTTGAAATACGTGTCGCAAAGTGTTGCCATTCAGGAGGGGGAAACAAAAGAACCGGTTCTCGGGATGTGATGGGCCTGTCGGGGTATGATTACAGAGTCTCATTTCGGGATCTGGTCCTCGACGATACCACCACGTTTGTTGCCTGCCTGCCACGCACTTGCGGCACACTCGCCTGACTCTTTCGGCCGGCTCTGCAGGTTTGCCGCGATTTTGGAAGGTGTTGCTCTCTGGCTTGAGCCCTGGGAGAGGGGGGGGGGATTCGGCCGGGTGTGGAGAAAAAAGGACAAATGTCGGCGATGCCGGTGTTGTTCGGGGTGGAGTCCGGGTCCCCGGTCTTTCTCTCCTCCTCTCTCGGCGGTCCGGGGGGATGGAGGGTGGGGGTCGTTTCTTCTTCCTCTCCCACAAGTCTGGATGTGACCATCCGATGCTGGAGACTGACTCTCATCCTTGTTCGAGCGCTACCACCTATCGCGATGAATTTTCGGAAACGTTATATCGACCGCGGTGTTATCGTCGGTGATTCTGTGGAATGGGGGTTTCGACTTTTCCCTTGCAGCGCTCTTTCTGAGGGGCGCTTGTGTCGTGCATGAGTGCATGGTGGCTTTCCAAGTGGGCCGATGATCGCTCTGCTTGTTTCTTAATCATGTTTTGGGGGGCGAGAGAAGGGCCATTGACGCCGATCGTTGAGATAGCGGCTCCATGATAGAGACTGCATATGATGGTGGCATCGGAGTAAACTCCGACTTTCTCATCTGCCCGCCCTTCGCGGATGCCCGATGCCGTCATAGCGTTGAGGCAGAGACCCTCAAGTCTCTGTGTATCCCAGTTTCGAGTCAGGCATGGCGTATTGCTGGCTATCACGCGGCTGGACGCGTCCATGACACGTTAGAGTTGCTCATGTTGGAGTTGCAATCCTCAATCCTGGTGCGACATTACTGTTGAGCAGCTGAGTACTGGTTTTTGAGCGTGCGTACAAGCGCCTGGCTTAACCCTGATTTCGTATGACCCAGTCTTTTATATGACATGTGGTTGGCAACTACTGATTGGACAATATCACAGTCGTAGCTGTGCACACAAAGTTCACGATCGGCTAGAGATAATCTTGACTCTTCGGATTGTGGAACACTCATAGAGCCTAGATATTTCATTGACAAACTTATCAATATAAGGCTTTGACGTGTTCGTAAACGGCAGTCCTGAGCCAACAACGCAGAGGCTTAATCCTCATCTTCATTCTTGCCCTCACGATTCTCTGCTAGCGGCTGAGCAGCCCGAGAATCGCCTATTCGTCCACCGCCGGACCACTCTATGAAAAGTTTGGTCTATTCTATCCTTGCTGTCTTCTGCGGTATTCCATAGCAGAATGTACGTCAGACGCTTCCGGATAATGAGCTCTAGATATCCTAAAGTGAGAAACCTAAAGTCTTGTATGGACGTTTTCGTGATTGTTCGGAGACCACCATCGCTTTATCTATTAACAGCTTAGAATGCTATTAACTCTTGCCAGCTAATCCAAACAAATGGCACAACATTTAGGCTGTCGAGTCTAGATCTAGGCTTTGGAAGCTGTCTCATGATTAAATACCTGTCTCCGAGGCGGTTAGCCAGCTGACGTTGGGCGCTGGCTACAGAAAGACGTAGACTTTTCTCTTGTCCAGATCAACAGTAGATATACCGCACACATTTGCTCGGTAACTTGGCAATACAGAAGCCTTGCTTTTTCATTTCTGGCAACACGTGCCTGTAGTGGCTACAGAGTGGCGTTGGAGCATTTTTGTTTTTACCATGTGATTACTTCAGTGAACCCATGTTTCCTCCAGATATAAGAACAGGGCATCCCTTGGTGTTTCCGCTCCCAGACAGATCATGCCTGTTGCTCTGAACGATGGAGGTATCCTGTGATGGGGGTCCTGGGCGTACCTCCACAACATTGTCCTGCGGTTCATGCAGGTAGAAAGAGCGCCGTTTCATTTACAGTAAATATAGATGGATGGTCTCCGGCCAGCGCCGCCGCGTGATGAAAAGGGCAGCTTGCCCATCCCGAATTGCATGGCGGTTTTCGTATCGAAATCACCATATTGAGTTGAGCGCGTGCTTGGGGCACCTTGCGCGTATCGTGTAGTTAAAAAGTGTACCGTATTGTGTGATTTCCCGTGAAAGCCTGATCCCGGTAAGGTCGATCTTTGCACCTGTAAAGCCGGAAAAAAAACCACCACATAGATGGATGGTCGTTGAATCATCGTATCCCTTTCTTTCATCATTCATCACTTGGGACATGTAGAAATATTTTCTGACGCTACTGCTGAAAAAGTGTAGACGAATTGAATAAATCCTGAAAAACATCGATGCCCGGCAAGTATAATCAGGTATTATGATAGTTCTGCTCCTTTTTGAGGAAAGTGTCTTTTGTTGGCAATAATGTCGCCAAGATACCGTTATCACAATCGATGCGGCATCTTCTGGTTGGGAGCATGCCAGCATCAAGGCGGCCAATGCAGTGTTTTCAAATAATAATAACAACAACGAACCAACCTCACATGTTAAAGATAGCTTCCCGTGCCTAAGGGTTGGTACGGCTTTGTTTCTTTGCTGAATTTGACTTTTTCTATACTATTGATTATAGGCATGATCCGTCCCTCGAGGCTCTCCTCCATCACTTGAGTTCCCAAGACCATCAACCTTAGTCGCCGGGTCTGAACTGTTGGATAGGACCAGTTCCGGCCCTGACATAGATTCGACCATCCTGATCTTGACTTGCTTGGCATACTTCGAGATGTCTCCCGTCCCTCGGAGCTGCTCCCTAGCTTCGACATCCAGCCCATGCGTCAATCCTGCCAGCGAGCTACCTTTCCACGCCGGGAGTCGTAGCTTCCTAGTCTCAAACATTGAGAACAAGCAAAACAGGCATCCACCGAAGAGCGCCCCGAAAGGGAGCGATATGAATGCCCACCGAACACGTATGTGAACCACCGACTCTCTCGTCGTCCCGCGATGAGGCGCGGTCTGGAGCGAGACGTCTCGCATCCACTTGGTCATCCCGAGGGCGGCGATCTCGAAAGTGGACGACAGTTTCTGCGAAATGCGCCGAGGGTCGAGATCACAGAGGGCTGTTCGGGCTCGAGCAGTTCAAAGGTCGGATAGACGAGCTGCTTCAGCGCCAACGAACCGGAGCGTCTCGCAAAATTCTCCACAAAGGCACTAGACACTGTCGCCGCGGTGGCTTGGGATATGTTGAACCACAGCTCGTCGTTCTGGTCCATCGACGCGACGACGTCGTCGTCGGGCGGTAGGGTGAGCTGTAGATCTGTTCGCCGCATGTCACCCACCGAGTGAAAGTCGAGGGTGTAGTTCGACATTCTGTTGTACACACTAATCTTTTCCGTAGTTTTATGTGACGAAGATAAGGCATAAGAGAAAGAGTCGAGGTTTCGAATCGAGTATGAACCGAGCACCTCTTCCTTCAGTATGCCCTTTGTGACGGTCGAGCGGTAGACATTTGTGCAGAACGACAGAGCACACTCGAGAGCCCTGGCTTCAGGCGCTTTCTCTTTTCCTTCCGCAGCGTCCATCTTTGCTTTCATCATGGCGAAGGAGACGATCAGAGCCTTCGTGTCCTGGAAGGAGAGTGTGTCCCCAGGTTGCGTCGTGGTCTGAGCCGTGAGCTCGACCTGCTGCCCGCTGCCGTCATCAAAGTTGGATATGTTCAAGTTCATTGTCGGCAGCTCAAACTTGGTGTAAGCAAACTTATCGCTCTTATTCAGCCTCACATTCTGCATCGACCAGGGCACCGTGAGAGCCTTGTCCGAAGCGTCAGCGATGCCCGTGGACTTCACCAAGTGGCTGGAAACGTCGTTACAAGCGCTGCACACCGCCGAATGAGGCGTACGGAGCCCAGGTGCAGTTCCCGTCGCGCAGGTGAAGGCGGGCTGCTGGCTGCTGGGCGTACTGAGATTGTTGAACCCCGTCCAGATGGCGGAGAGCGAGCCAAAGTCGTATTCGAGAAACATTGGTTCCACGGAGACGGCCGTGTACGGCGCCGGCATTTGGATCGACTGGAGAGGTGTATCGCCACTGAAGCCTGCCTTGCCGACGTCGAGTCTCTTTGCCGTGCCGATGGAGGCGACGATTCCCACCTCTGATGAATCGACTTCCTTCTCGTAGAATTCGACGACAGCCTGGAGAAATGGCTCGAATCCGAGCAGGACGACAGTTACCAGGGCACCAAGGGACACCCAGTGCCTAGACATGACGTTGAGCCAAACGGTATCACACGTGGAGGGAATCGACCAACCTGTGTTTGATGCGCCATAGAAGCTGGGCGCTCCCCAAGGGGCCACGCCCTGCTTCCTCGAACCGATCATAACTGATCATGTAATCGTCCTTGCGCCTGAATGAGTTCCATTTTTCTAGACTCAAGCAGGCACCAACGGCGAATGCCTGGCTGGCTCTAGACACCGTGCCCAAGATGGAGATAATTGTGTTAAAAGTGAAGAAGAACGCCCATTTCGATAGTGGCTTCCCATCGTACGCTGTTAGGAGGGCGGTGACTGTGACCAGAGCCGCGATGCTCAGAACGAGGGCCCATATCTCCAGCGTCCAGCTGTACTTGCTGGTGGCTAGCTTGGATTTCTTCGGCTTGGCTCTGTTCGAGGTAAGACTCGTAGTTTCTGTTGTAGACTCATCGATGGGTTTGGTATTTTAGGCCGAGTATGCAGTTTGGGACTGGTGTAAAGACTCATTGTTTGCATTGACTGTGTATTCGGGTGCCATTGTAGTGCTTGCGATATTATTGAGTGGCTTTCGTGGTATGTACATGGTGTTTCTTGTATTTGCGGGTGATGCGAAGAGTTTCAGCAGAGACGAGAGAAGTGACTCATAAGCAGGTATCGATTCTGCGTCTAATCACAAGCTAATATGGCTATATAGACACTCCTCTCGAGGTGAAGGAGTATAGCTATGGTAGAAATACAAGTATGTAGCGGTTCAGAGACGGAATACTATTAGCATGGCAGTGCATTTCTGGCGACACAGCAGGCATAGCCCATTTTCCATGCCTCAGCCAGACAAACCACGAGTATCGGGAATGGAAATCTGGGCTTTGCTTTTATTGGCCGCCTGTTGCTCCCATCCATCTCCAGTTCTGCAGGTCTTGAATATATGATGTTGTAGGATGACCACACCGAAATGTGACTGGGCCTCGCCTAAGAGTTGATAACCGCAGGCTGCAACAAGACGGCACAATTGCTTGAGTTGTCGGGTGGATATTTTAGGATGCCACAGCTGAATGCATTTGACCTATAAGGCCACATATCAAGTTCACAACAAGTCGTGGTGCCAGGGCGACGTTGACGCATAGTGTCGTAACAAGTACTAAATATGCTTTGCATGTGCCATGAGGGCTTGCATGCACGCCCGTTCTCATCAGGCTGCAACGACAGGCATTCCACTTGCCAAACCGAGTGAAAGGATTCGAATTAGCAAAATGGACATGGAAGCCATCCGAAAAAGCAAAAATTTGGATTACTGTGACCGCGGCAGGGTTCGAACCTGCGACCTCCTCGGAGTTCAAGTGTTCACATTGTGAACGAGGAATCATAACCACTAGAACACACAGCCGGATTTGTTGAAGAATGTCGCCAACTAGAAATTCTAGTATGGCTGGGGCTGCCTCTGCAGCGAAATCCAGTTGATCCAGACACAGGGTTTCGCCTCACATCGAAAAAACCTCAGAAAAGCTGTCATCATCGTAAAAGTCTGATGCTCTGTTTCAGTTTCAAAAAAGGAATGGTTTTCTGTTCTTTCTGTATTACCTCGAAGGCTAGAGTTTGGGATTGAATTGGGGCGAAGACTGGACCGAAGTATTGGCTTAACATATCCTGTGGACGTTCATGCAAATTTTTACTCGCCTATCGAGGAAATAACATTGTAATGGAATGTAGATTGAAGGTCCGGTTTCAAGAAGCAGGCGATCGAATGGGCCATTCCAATTGACTGGATTTAAGCTGTGTCAACTAGCCTGAAGCCTCACAACAAGAGAAAGGCAGTTAGCCTTGCACCGACATCGCAACCCCACCATCCACACAAAACTGAACAGGAGGGGTCAAGCAGTGACGCACTCGTGGAACTCAAGTCGATGGAACGAACTTCTTCTACCAACAACGAGGACACACAATCACACATACCCAAAAATGACAAGGTTTCGCCCCTGTATAGACCTTCACGCCGGTCAGGTGAAGCAAATCGTCGGCGGCACCCTCGACAGCACAACAGCCGAGCTCAAAACCAACTTCGTGTCGACGCATCCGCCGGCGCACTTTGCGCGGCTGTACCGAGACAATGAGCTCACGGGCGCCCATGTCATCATGCTGGGGCCCGGCAACACCGAGGCCGCGCGGGAGTCGCTCAAGGCGTGGCCCGGCGGGTTGCAGGTCGGGGGAGGCATCAACGACACGAACGCAAAGGAGTGGGTTGACGCCGGCGCGGAGAAGGTCATCATCACGTCGTACCTCTTCCCTGAGGGACGGTTCAGCCAAGAGAGACTTGATGCGGTGCTGCAGGCGTTGGGAGGCGATAGGGGCAAGCTTGTCATTGACCTAAGCTGCCGGCGGCGCGGAGATGACAGGTGGTTTGTGGCTATGAACAAGTGGCAGACGATCACGGACATGGAAGTCAATCAAGGTATGTTTCTAGCGGCATTGTTTGATAGGAACGAAGTGGGTGAGTCACATGGCTGGCTGACTGACTGACTGTGTTGCAGAATCCATTAAGCAGCTGGAGCCGTACTGTTCAGAGTTCCTCATCCACGCGGCAGACAACGAGGGTCTGCAAAAGGGCATCGACGAGAAGCTGGTGGAGAGGCTGGCCGAGTGGTGCAGTCTGCCCGTGACGTATGCCGGAGGCGGCAGGAACCTGGAGGATCTGGAGATGGTGAAGAAGCTGAGCAAAGGCAAGGTGGACCTGACGATTGGTAGCGCGCTGGACTGTTTCGGAGGCAACGGGGTCAAGCTGGAGGAGTGTGTTGAGTGGAATCAATCCCAGGAGTAGAAAAACCAAAAAAGTCGAATGCCTACAATCAACAATCAACCCAACACTTGATTTGGGATGACAGGCGTCACATCCGGCGCGGCGGCCGTGCAACTTAGCTGGAGGCGAGCGGCGATGTTGTTTCAGCCAGTGCGACGAAGCAACGGTGGGGAGATGCGCTAGAAGAAGCGAGCACAAAGAAACAAAACACGCATAATGGACTCATGGAGCTGGTGTAAAACGCACGATGTCGACGCAGACAGGCACTAGTCCCAACGTCTCCTCTTTCCTCTCTAGTTTTGCAGGTACGAGTAGGTAGCTTTTCCTCGCTCTCGCGTGCCAACAGGACCCGGGGGCGCGGCTTTTCTTGCGAGATAAACTTACGTACATATGTAAGTACGTACATTGCATCGAATCGTACATGAGGAAAAGATGCCCTGCACGATGGTGTGCGTCGGATCGGAAAGTCTGTTGTTGTTTGGCCCCTCTTTCGTCTGTCGCTCCTCCTCATCGTGGCTCCTCTCTTGGGGCTGAAGAGGAGGGAGGGGCTAGGATATTGCGCAGTGTTTGGGGGCCAGCAGGTGCTCCTGGCTCTGGTGGATTGGATCGGAAGATGAGGAGGAAGGAGGAGGAGGAGAAGCCTGGAGGGGGAGGATACATGGATCACACTTGGCAGGCAGGACCACCAGGAAGTCAATTGCGCTGCACAATGGGACGGCATTCTCGCAAAAAATGGCTTTGCGCCGGCGGGGGCGGGGACAAGACGGTGCAGCTCTTAGGAGCAAAGTCCGGGCGAGAAGGACGATCTTTCTCGTTTTTTTATACGCACACATGCAAAGTACTTGTAGACTCGAGTAATTATATACGAATCAATACAGACGAATCAGCAATTGAGGAAGAAGAGCACACAGAAAAACAACAATAACAATGGGAAAAAATCCGGAAAGTTGCATGGACAAGCAACGACAACCAAAAAAGCCGAGTACAGGCCGCAAGCTTGATAACAACAACAGCTTTCTCTTCTCTTCCGTCTGTTGTGTTGGTAACCCAGAGTGACATTGGATGACGAGAAATCATAACACAGCCCACCCCTGGCGAGCACGGGCAGAGGGGGCACGTCTAAAGCAACAACGAGCTCCATATCGATATCCAGCCGACGGGCTAAAATGCTCAGAGCCCACCAAACCCACCATCTGATGGGATTGTGCGATACGATGCGATGGAGAGAAGCACGACATGCGGGAACCAAGCGTGGGCTTCCCAGGTCTAGGTCAAGGGCAAGGCCTCGACATCTCTGACGGTTGGTACGGAGCACTGGGTAAGTAAGTCATCACGATGACTTGACCAAGGACTGCAACTGCTGCAAGAACCCATGTCCTCAGCTGCTGTTGGCCCGGAGAATTATCATGGTTCAACAACAACATTGACGAGGGGGGGGGGGGCCGGACAAGCATGAGATGGAGCGTAAGCCTGATGGTTTCGGGCAATAAGCAGCACACATTACTACTCCGTACATGCAGTGCTGCACAGTCCTTACGCGCACAGAAACGAAAATCAAGTTGTTATTGATGAATATTATTCTCCTCTCTTTTTCGGTTCTTTTCTGTCCTTCCTTTTCTTGCCCGTGACTCCCCTCTTTCGCCTCGGATGCTTGCTTTTCTGGCTTGCACTTAGTCTCTCTCCCTGCAGGCGCCGCAGCAGTGACTGACGATCAAGACTAGATAGATAATTCTAGAGTAAACATCATGTTCCGCAGGTATCCGTAGTCCACAGTAACTCGTCGTCTTCGGCATCGAAGGCATAGACAATGAACAGTCATTGGCTAGTACTCGCTCGTGTACATCGTGGGATTGCATCGTAAACCGCTGAGCAGCGTCACAGAAAGAGTGGGAACGTGCAGCAGACACCCGCCCAAAGCCACCCCGGTCATCGGCCGTTCCCTTCTCCCCAGTGGTCCATTTTCCCATCTCTTGCCATGCTGGATGCTGGATGCTGGCTTGATGGGTGGATGGCTGGCTGGATGCTGGGCTTCGAAAAGCCTGTTGCCGCCTGCGGGCTTGCCAACAACCCCTCGTCCCAACTATCCCGTCCAAGGTACGTACCCGGTCTTTTATCGACCCCTGTCACGCCAAAAATCACACTAAACACGACGTCGCCAGGAGCAACGCCACCGACAAAGAGCTGCCTTCCTTGTTTGTTTACTTCTTCCCCTCCGCGCACCAATCATCGAGTCCCCGCCTCAACGTCAACTCATACCGCCCGCTGCCCTTAAACAACACTCGACCACATCGACGCATCACAACACAACGTCCCGTTCACCCTCTTGTTGTTTCTCACCACGACCGCCGTCAGGAACGCTATCCCATTACCTGTTGCTGCACTTTGGCGGCATCGCCCTTTTTTGATTTTTTTGTGTGTGTTGCTGTCGTTTTGCGCTGTTCCCTCCTCCCTTCAGCTTCATCACCCAGCATCCCCATACTTCGGCTCTGCCCATTCCAGTCATCAACAACCCATACCGAAATACCCTTCGATTATGACCCGAACCGGCATCTGACAGCACACAATCCCCGAGAGCCTCCCAAGGAGAAAAAAGTCAAACATTCATTCTAGCAGACAAAAGTCTTTCTGCCGCATTTTCCCCTTTGTGTATCTTTGCGAATCCGCTCCAAACCTCGCGGCAATTACCCCGGAACGCACCGCAGCAGAGTCTGCTTAACATCGTTTTTCCTTTCGAGTATTGATCGACGTTACCACCACGTACTGCGATTGTTTCCCCCCCCAATGCGCTTGCGCAGTCACAACAACATCACACAAAATGGCGTCTTCTGAGGATCCCGTAAGTTCTGATACACGCCGCTGCTATGATATCGCGTTTCCCGTGACTGACATTCACCTTTCCAATAGGTACATCCTTTGCGCATCAGCAAAGGCAGCAGCACTCCAGGATCTCCCCCTCCTACCAAGGCCAGCACTGGCATCCCTCGCCCCCTTTCTGAGCTCTCTCCATCAGACCTCAGACGGAACTCACCGAGCTTCAAACAGCCCTCCAAGGTAAGCGGACCGTGTCTGAGACACAATCCCGGTCCAGAATTTCCACTAACAGGTATCGTATAGAAAATGACCCTCAACACCGACTCCTCTCCATTCCAGTCATCCCCACTAGAGACCACTACGTCTCCCAGACTGTTTTGGCAGAAGCGCAACCTGGACTCAATCAGCACTGAAAATAGCGGATTATACGGCGGCGCACGTCACGGCTCGCCTTCGCCGACCCGACGCACTTCCATCGAACGTCTTCAAAGAGCCTCTCGAGTCAAGAACAGCAACATCCTCGCCCTCGAGCAGAAGCAGGAATACGATCCCACAAGAGTCCCTCAAATTGAGCGCCCTCTCGCTAAGCATTCGGGGCCCTCATATGACGGAACAACAACAATCATCAATGGCCTCCGATCTTCTGATTCTCTGAACAGAGGCATCGGCCACCAGCGCAACAATAGCAGTAGATCAAGCATCCCCATCTTCAGCCCGACAACGAGCCCTACCAAGGGTTCTACACCAATGCAAATCAACCCTTCCAACCCGCCGCGCAGCCCGGGCAAGGATCAAGGGTCCCCTATTAAGTCTTCCCTCTCGAGAAGCAACTTCAAGAGCAGCTTCGACCCCGAGACCGGCACCTGGTCAGCCGACACTTCTTTCGACGATCGCGAGCTTCCTTCTGGAAAGTCGCTTCATCGCCACGCCAAGAGCGTCACCTTCGACGCGGCTCCTCCTCAAATCAACGAATATGAGATGGCCACACCGGACATTTCTTCAATAGGATCCAACTCGCGCGAGGGTAGCTTCGACTCCATGGATGACGAGGACGACGAGGACGGACACTACCACTTTGGAGATCACGATATGGAGGGCGACAGCTTCGATGCGTCGCTAGAAGACACAGACAAGACTCCCGTCGTCGGTCCTGACGACTGGAGACAGTCTGCTGAGCGTATGGAGGATCCCTTCGGTGGAAGCCCCATGCCAGATGCGCTTCCTCCTCGTGTGGGCCGCACGGAACACACTCGGTCTGACTCGTCTACTTCGGATCACCGCCCTCTGCCTCCTCTTCCCGGCATGGGCTCACCCGCCCGTGGTTCGCCCGCCTTCAGTGACTCCCGTTCTTCTCCCGGTCTGTCCGCGACAGCGGAAAGGATGGTGGGCGCCCACCGCAGCTTGCCACCGCCGCCCCCGGCAGCTGCTAGCAAGAACGAGATCCAGAGCATTGGCAACGGCAAGATGACTCTCGAAGAGAGGCTAAAACTTATGATGCTCTCAGACGACCACAAGTCTGCCAACGAGCAGCAGAGAGAGCGTCGTCTTCGTCGTGGAGCTCAGCGTGATAGAATCCAGAGCCCCGCTTCCGATACTGAGACTGCCGAGTCCAGCATGCTCTCTGCTGATGCAGACGAGGCCGATGACACCATTGGAGATATCTCTGCCCTCGAGGACTACGAGCTGCCTAGCCGTATCTCCCGTGAGTCCATCATGCGTCGCGTCAATGGTGGCGCCAATGACCAAGGAGGTGACTACTTCTCCTCGCCGGCGCCTAGCTCTAGCCCTGAGCGACCCAGCCCCGAGCGTCGTCTGCCCCTGCCTCTCGACCCGGATGTTCCAATTCCTTCAACTGAAGACTCCATCTTGGACGATATCTCTGAGCTTAGCGACGAGGGTAGTGTCATTATTCACAGAGATGAGACATCTGATGCCGACACCGAGTCAATCACAGATTTCTACGCGCGGTCTGACATTGATGAGAACGATGCCGATTCTGCTAGCCATTACTCTGACGGACCTGCTCGCCAGCCCGAGGTCACTCAGGTCGACGAGGATATCCTCACACCTCGTGCTGCTAGCCCCTTCCAGTCATTCGACTTGGCCTCAGAGATAAGACCTCTGGAACTCAAGTCTGACAAGGGCTTCAGCTCGCCTGACCAACGTGCTGTCTCTCCGGTTGACCTCCCAGTCAGGGAGCTGACACCCGAGACAAAGGCTGAAGAGTTTATCGAGCCTACAAGCGAGCCTCAGGATGAGGTTATTGAACAGCCTCAACCCGAGCCCGAGGCCGAGAAGGAGCCATCGCCAGAGATGCAAGTCGATGCACCTGTCGATACTGCCTCTGAGCGCAAGCACAGCCTCCCCGACTTCCACGACGAGGGCAGAGACAACGAGTTCTCCAAGGGTTTGCAGTCGTTCATGCTTCCTCCGCCTCCGGAGCCGTCTGCCGAGGAAGTCGAGGAGCTTCAGCCACCGCCAAAGATGACAGAGCTCCAGGCTGAAATGCAGCGACCTGTAACCCCGAAGCATCTCTCCAAGCCTGATTACGACGGCTCCGGCTGGGGTGATCCGGAGGATGAAGAGTGTGAGGAGGAGCCCGGTACGCCCGAGTCTGTCATTCATCGACCAATGTCGGATTCTGAATCAGAAATCTTCGATGAGCTTCCCATGGAATCTCCTGCTATCCCCGAAAGACAGGCGACAATCAAGGCCTCGGGATCCAAGTTGAAGACCAGACCTTCCAACACACCCTCTGACATCATTGCCATGAGGGAAGCCCGGCGCCAAGTTAGCCGCGAGGTGCCCGACATTCCAGCCATTCCTGAACGCCACCGCAACAGGCTGTCAAGGGATCTGCAGGGAGAACCCACTATCCACGACGACGAAGAATTCGTCGACCGCCGCTCGAGCTTCAAGAAGCGCAGTCTCACATTGGATCTTGACTTTGGCCTCAGCCTTGACCAGGATTTCGATCGGGTTATTGAACAACAAAAGGTTGCTTTTTCTCAATTAGTCCCCAAATTCTCTCGCATCGCCAGCGGCAGCACCAGCAGACAAGTGTCCAAGCCGACCGCAACCAAGAATAAAGTTATCTCACCGGACAGAAAAGAGTCACAAAATGCTAACCAGAAGAATCAGCGCGGATACCTCATGCGCCAGAACACCAAGGTTGTAACAGCGAGCGACAAGGAGTCTTCTGATATGTGGAAGACTCGATCTGCTGGCAACTCTCCAGTGAAGACAGACCGCCCTCAGTCATGGACCGTCGAGCCCTGGAACGGTAGGCCCAGACAGAAGAGTATCAGACGCCGCGCCAACACCAGTGGTCCTGTCCCGCCTATGCCTGGCCAGGAGAGCAATGCTCAGACTCTGAACCCCTTGGCTGAAGAGGACTTGAATCCGGAGCTCGCTACCGAAGAAAGCGGAGAGCGTGGTCGCCTCTTCGTGAAGGTACTCGGAGTCAAGGATCTCGACTTGCCTATTCCCCGAAGTATGTTCCACCCTCCCAAGTCTCGTCTCCAGATAACTGACAATCGTTTAGCCGAGCGTACCTGGTTCAGCCTGACGCTTGACAATGGTGTACATTGCGTGACAACTGCCTGGCTTGAGCTTGCCCGCAACGCTCCCGTCGGCCAAGAGTTTGAGCTTGTGGTTCCCAACGACCTGGAGTTCCAGCTGACCCTCAACGTGAAGCTGGAGAAGCCCGCGCCTGCCAAGAAGGTGATCGTGCAGTCTCCTACTAAGACCAGCAAGCCCAAGACGTCTACCTTTAGCAGGGTGTTCGCGTCCCCCAAGAAGCGGAAGGAAATGGAGATGCGTCAGCGCGAAGAGGAGGAGCGTGTGGCCGCCGAGCAGCAAAAGGCTGCTCAGGCTAGACAGATGAAGGTCGCGCCTACCGCCTGGGACTTGTTGTCTCCGCTCGCGGCTGAAGATGGCAGCTTTGCTCGCTCATATGTGTGCCTCAAGGAGCACGAGTCGCGCTGCTACGGCCGCCCCTATGTCGTTGACGTCGCTTGCTTCAACGAGTGGGCGACCGAAGAGGCTACCTTTGCCTCCAGCGTCAAGAGCAAGCGTGGCAACACTGCTGTTGTCCGCCGCGCCCCCTACAAGATTGGAAAGTTGGAGCTCCAGTTGCTCTTTGTGCCGCGTCCCAAGGGATCCACCGAAGAGGACATGCCCAAGAGCATGAACTCTTGCATCCGAGAGCTTAAGGCTGCGGAGGAGCGCCTTGCTAAGAATTGGGAAGGTCACCTGAGCCAGCAAGGTGGCGACTGTCCTGTAAGTCTCTCGTCATATCCGATTCATGCTGAATATGTGCTAACCTCACCACAGTACTGGCGTCGACGATACTTCAAGCTCGTTGGCCAGAAGCTCACGGCTTACCACGAGGCTACCCGCCAACCCCGAGCTACTATCAACCTGGCTAATGCCAAGAGGCTGATTGACGACCGGCGTGCCTTGACGGAGCGAGAGACGACTGGCAAGGGCGGCAGACGTCGGCGATCAGCCTTCGCTGAGGAAGAAGAAGGATACATGTTCGTCGAGGAGGGTTTCCGCATCCGCTTCAATAACGGCGAGACCATTGACTTCTACGCCGACACTGCCGAGGACAAGCAAGGCTGGCTGTTGGCCCTGACGGATCTCATTGGTACTGGTCGCGGCGACAGCGAGGACGATGTTGGTGGTTCTCGCAAGCAGGGCAAGTGGTGCGACCTCATCCTCAAGAGAGAGGAGGCGCTGCGACGCCGGCAAGAGGGCCGACGGGTGCACTCGCGGACGAAGAGCACATTCAACTAATACCCCCTTCTTTTCTTGATGATTTGGCATGACCGGCACGAGTAGGGGACACGAAGTAATGGAGGGGCATGGCATGATCTATGATTCTCTTGGACCTGGAGTTCGTGATCGGATCATCATGTTGTCATTGGTCCGCTGTTGCGATGACTTGTGTATTGTGGACTGTGCGCTTGCCTCAATATCTAATAATTTGGCAGACAGGATGGCGTTTGGGCATGGTTTGGATGGCGATGGCGATGGAGGAAATTCCGGAGATTGAGAGCTTGTTGTTTTAGATTCGCACTCGGCTTCTTTTGAGCATTGTTCTAGGAGTCGGGTAGCCCGTTTGGTTGTACGTATCATGTTGTACTAAAATGGGAGGTTTTTTATCGTTAAACTGTCTGGCATTGCATTCTCCTGCCGTGACGTTTGTTGCCTTCCATTGTCTAGGTACTACTCCGTAATCCGAGGGCAATTGAATTCACCCTAGGTCTTGGTCAGTTCGTAGTCACCTAGGTGAGAAGAAGCGCATGCATCACGTGCGTCGTGATGTGCATAAAGTTGCTGGACCCTTGCTCCATTGATATTCTCGTCAGTGGAGGGAAGCCACGGGGGCGCAGCTGGCCGGGGGAGTTTCACCAAGGTATCCATCTGTACCGAAGGCAATGTGCAGCGGTACGAATCGCAGGTGGGTACGTACCCATCCAGAGCAATGGATTGCTGCTCGCTACCTGAATTGCAGTGGGTTGGCAGCAGCAGCAGGCGGGCGGCAGCACCCACTTCGTCTTCCCGTTAGTTCGTTATTTTGGAAGGGCCCGCCAGCAACAGCTCCCAGCTATCTTATTACACCGAATCCTCCCCTTTTGGATCACCAAGAGATCGCAGGTTACGTCGCTTTTCCCTACGCAGCATTGCATATCGTCTGCCTCTTTCTTTCCCGACCCCTTCCCCTCCTCCCTCCCGCCACCCGGGTCTTCCAAATCATACATCATCCTCAATGGCGGGCCGCTTTGTGCGAGCGTCGAAATATCGTGGGTCATTTTTTTTCTCTGTTGTCGCATGCCGCCGTGTTGCGCTGGGACGAGCTGACTGCTGACACCCGATTCCGTCTCGTCTAGGACACGTCTTTGGCAAGCCGACCCGGAAGGAGTTCTGCTACGATAATCTTCACATCAGCCGAAATGCCTGGGATACCAACTTAGTGAAGGTAAGTAAGGGGTTCGCTCCTTTGCTTCTTTTGCCCTCCTGCCGAGACAATTGATGGGGGGCAAGACCGGGGTCGATAGGAGAACAAAAGAGAGAGAGGCTGACCAGAAACTCGCTACCTTTAGGCCAACCCCGACTATCTCTCCGTCAATTGGGATGCCGGCGGCGGCGGCGCTTTCGCTGTCATCCCCCTTGGCGAGAAGGGAAAGGTGCCCGACCAGATCCCGCTGTTTCGAGGCCATACCGCCACCGTCTTGGATACCGACTGGTACGCCGATCCCCGCGACGCCGCGACCCGCGCGCACCATCCACCGACGACGGCGAGCGCACGCGACAATCATACTGATGACCACGTGCTAGGAACCCCTTCAACGACCGCGTGATTGCTTCTGGATCTGAGGATGGAAAGGTCTTCCTCTGGCAGGTTCCCGAGAACTTCACCCTCTATACCGATGCCGATGAGCCCGCCGACGTCTCTCCCGTCAGCAAGCTCGCTGGCCACTCCAGGTTCGCCGCCCGCGGCCTTTTCTTCCCCCACTTCACTTCCTCGACCACGATGCTGATATGTAACATACAGAAAGGTCGGCCAGGTCCAGTTCAACCCCGCTGCGGAAAACATTCTCGCGTCCGCATCCGGCGACTTCACGATCAAGCTCTGGGACATCACCACCGGCTCGCCCACCCACACGCTGAAGCACAACGACATCGTCCAGAGTCTGTCGTGGAACGCCAGCGGCTCCATGTTGGTCACGACATCCCGCGACAAGAAGATCCGCGTGTGGGATGTGCGCGCCGAGAAGCCGGTCCACGAGGCCCCTGGCCACCCGGGCGCCAAGAACAGCAGAGCCGTCTGGATGGGCGAGCACAACCGTTTCGCCACGGCCGGTTTCTCGCGCATGAGCGAGCGTCAGCTTGCGCTGTGGGAGCCTGGTCGCAGTGAGCCGATTGGAGGCTTCAGCATGCTGGACTCCATCTCTGGTGTCATCATGCCTTTCTGGGGTTAGTGTTGGAGGTTCATTCTTCGTAAGGGATAATTGCTAAACTACAGACAGATGACGGATCCAACTGCTTGTATCTTGCTGGCAAGGGGTCAGTAGTTCGTTGAGCAGGGTATAGTCCTTGGGGTACTAACAGTTCTTGCAGCGACGGCAATATCCGATACTACGAGTACGAGAACGACAAGTTCGAATACCTGAGCGAGTACAAGTCTGCCGAGCCCCAAAGAGGCATTGCTTTCGTTCCCCGTCGTGGCATCAATGTAGGTCGACTTCAGCACGCACGTCGTGAAATATCTAGAGAATCATATCTAACGCTGCGTAGGTGCACGAGAACGAGGTCATGAGAGCCTACAAGACGGTCAACGACAGCTACATTGAGCCCATCTCCTTCACCGTTCCCCGTAGAGCCGAAACCTTCCAGTCCGATATCTTCCCCCCTGCTACTGGCCTCAAGCCTGCCGTTAGCGCCAAGGATTGGCTCGATGGCAAGACTGGCATTCCCTCCAAGATCGACTTGGAGAGTGTGTATGAGGGTACCGCGCCGAAGGAGGTTGCCTCTGACTACAAGCCTCCCGTGATCGCCTTGGCTCCTCCTCCGGCTGCAAAGCCTGCGCCAAAGCCCACCCCCGCTCCGGAGCCCACTCCGGTGGCACGCTCACCCCTCCCTCGATGAAGGAGCAGCAGGCCTCCATGTCCAACATGGCTAACAAGTTCAAGGACGACGAGCCTGCTGAGCCTGAGGATGAGGACGACAACTCAAGCTTCGAGGAGGTACAAAGACCAGCCCAGCGTGCCGCAGCCCCTGCTGCAGCTCCTGCTCCTGTCCGTGCCGAGCCGGCTAAGATTCCCTCCCCTATCAAGGCCGCCTCCCCTGCTCAAGTCAAGTCGCCTCCCGCACAACAGTCCCCTGTCAAGCCTGCATCTGCCAACTCACCTGCATCCTCGACGCACATTGAGTCATCTCTGGATCAGATCAGACAGATGCTCGAGCAGCAGACCAAGCTTATTGGCAAGCAGAACGACAAGATTAGCAAGCTGTCGGACGAAGTTGAGGGGCTGAAGCGCAAGGTGAACGCCGGCGGGTCTCAGGACCAGAGCGAGAGGATCAGACAGTTGGAGCTGGAACTTGAGGCCGCGCGGTCTTAGGAAATCTCCTCTGATGTTTTGTGTGACCTAGAGCGTGTAAAGGAAAGGGGGTCTATGGGGGGCGTGTGCATCTGGAGAAGGCAGAGATGTGATGAAAACGGGGTCTTTGGGATGGATAGCAAGCAGTGATTGTCACAAGCAGAGTTAGTTTGGTGTTATAAGTACCTATTTTGTTCTCTTCCCCTTTGTTTCTTTGGCGCATGGCGTGTGAGCACATGGCTGGCGGTGGTGTGTCGACCTACGAACAGCATAGCGCACTCGCAAGTTTAGTTGGCTATTAAGCAATGTGTTTATGGAGGTAGGTGATCAACCATAGGAAGGCCCTGATGAACTGTCAGTCCGTCCGGGTGATGGTTTCATCTGGTCCATTGGATGTGGGCTATCCTTGGCACTTAGGGAACTAGAGATAGTCTCTTGTCGCAAGATGTGTCAGATCCAAGGAAACTTTCTTTTCGTTTTCCTCTAGAGACAGCTGTGCGCGCAAGTGTCTAGGGAAATTCTTTCATCTCATGTTGTTGAGCTATGGGAGGCGAACTCTCAAAGGTGACTTAGACGAAATGTTCAACTGCGCAACTATATTCGTCACATCCAATAGTTAATACTGGATGGTAGAGGGGGGATGGCATCCCACCAAGGCTGACAAGGAGCTTTGACGTCTGTCGACGTCTTTGATCCCCTCCATCCTTATTAATATGGTGTAGGCTGCAGCCAATGAGGGGATGTTCTCCAGCCACAGGCTAGGCGAGGCTGAGAAAAGGGACCTCTTCTCGGACCCGCTGAAATTTTCAAGATTGTCGCGATAAGCTAGGCAGTCTGCAAGTTTCGGTTGCTGAAGGACTTTTTTTTCCCCTTACAACAATGCTGCAACAACTGTAGCACGACAACGAAGCTACGACCGCTGCTATCAGTCGCAAGCAACGAATCCGAGACGCCCGTCATATCCACACAATATTCCGTACTTGCTTCTTCGAGGAAGTAAGAGAATTAAGAGCAACAAGCGCAAAGCTGAAAGCTTCGGTCACCAACTGCGACCGCGAAACATGGCCTCGGTCCTCGGAAAGCGCAAGGCGCCCTCAGCGTCGACCACCAAGACGAGCAAGCCCACTGCGACGGCATCAAGCCAGACTGCTTCACCGGCATTGAAAAAGAAGAAGAGCACCGAGGGGCTCAAGAAGTCTGCCACCGCCGCAGCAACAGCGACGAAGAAGAAGACGACCACCAAGAAGACGAAGGCGAGAAAGGCTGAAGAGGAGGAGGATACATCCATGCTGGACGCACAAGAGATTTTCAGACGGCATTTTGAGGCGCAGTTTACACCAATCGAAGAGAAGAGCGCGCCGAAGCGCAAGAAGAGCAAGGCCAAGGCCGAAGAGGAGGAGGAGGAGGACAGCGCGAGCGGAAGTGACGAGGAAGAAGACGAAGGCGAAGAGGACATCTTTGAGGACGAGGGCGCCGATGGTGAGGAGGGTGAGGGAGAGGAGTGGAGTGGTCTCTCTGGCGACGAGGGTAAGTCAAACCGGCTGGGCGCGAAGTCTAGAAACGCCCATGAAGAAGACCATTCACTAACGAGAGGTTCAACAGAAGACGACTACGACGAGGACAGCGACGTCTCCTACGACGACATTGACGAGAACCCCGTCGTCGAGGTCGTAGACCACACCAAATCCAACGCCCCACCCGTCGTCAGCATGAGCAAGCGCGAACTCAAGGCCTTCATGGTATGTCTCCCCCCCCCCCCCTTCTCTCATCTTCACATCTCGACATCTCACTAACCCCTACTCCTCACAGTCCTCCAAACCCCCCTCCCAAACAGACCCCTCCCCAACCTCCCTCACAGCAGCACAAACCCCCGACGACCCAGACGACGAAAACGACAAGTCCATGCTCGCAAACGACCTCGCCCTCCAACGCCTCCTCTCCGAATCCCACCTCCTCGCCCGCCACGCCGTCTCCCCCTTCTCCAACCCATCCAACGCGGCCTCCAACTCCGAGGGAAAACTCCGCCAGCGCCAGACGGACCTGCGCACCCAGTCCCTCGCCGGCGCGCAGGGCGTCTCAGGCGTGAAGTCAATCTTTGTCCAGGAGAAAATGCCCATGGCGATGCGCAAGGGCATCGTCGCCAGCACGGCCAAGCGCGAGGAGAAGCGCAGGAAGACGGCGCGGGAGAATGGCATCGTGTTGGAGAGGGAGGCGCCCAAGAAGGCGACGAAGAAGGAGAGCGGTGGTCGGTTTGGACAGAGGGGGCTCGATGGGCTTGATGTTGGAAGGATGAGAGGCGCTGAGCTGAGGTTGAGCGAGAGGGATGTTCGGAATATCGAGGGCGGCGGCGGCGGTCGCGGTGGTGGACGTGGAGGTCGGGGCGGAAGGGGAGGGAGAGGTGGTGGTAGTGGTGGTAGGGGAGGCCGCGGGAGGAGGTAGATTGACGATTTACCATGCCGGATGACTTTAGAGCCCTGATGTACCTACAGTAATAGGTGCCTTACGTCGGCAGCGGATCATAGCCTTTTTCGAGGCAGTAGATCTTAAAAGAGACAAAGCTTTACGCAAATTGTTTGCTCTCCGTCCATAACGCTCAAGTGCGTATACGTGACTGGGTCTTGATACATTTCCATTTGCTAGCATGGGCGTAACCGTTCACCGTAGGTCCGTGTAGGTCCTCATGATAGTTGATGCTGAGCAAGACACATTTGAGCATACATCACTGGCGAGGAACCGGAACTGGACGATGCGGTCAAGGTGAATCAACATTCGAGACTCTGCTTATTGTTTCGTGGCAAGCCCTGTCGAGAAGTCCAAGAAATACTCGGCAGTCTTCTCCCCCTGGTATCATCTGGCCTTCTGGCAAGTGTGCTCTTCTCAACTATGCCTCTCCAGCACAAAGGAAAAAGAAACAAACTATATATACATGTGCGAGTCGTTTCTCTTCTTCGCATATCGACCCTAAGCTCATGCATAAAATCTCCCTTTTCGACGGGTACCTTCGTACGTCGAGATCTTCCCAGTCTCTCCGTACGTACCTCTATGTGTGCGAGTTTCCTTTTTGGTGTCTGAGACCAACGGCCAGACTCAATGCTGAACACATGAAACTGAAACTGAAATAAATAAATAAAAATTCGCCCGGAGCCAAAGGAGCAATTGTCCAGTCGCTAACGCGTGCCAAAATCCATCTTCTGGATGGATGGAGAAAAAAGAAAAAGTCCCTGACCCATTCCGAACCTTTGTCATAGCCATGCCGCCCTCTAAGTAACACCGTGTCGAAGGAAACGTAACTCCAGTCGTAATGAGAGCCGAAGCTCGTGAGGCGTCGTCTCTCACATGATGGCGCTCGCGTTCACTGCCGGTTGGCTAATGGTCATCGGCATGCTAAGCGTCTGCAAGCTGTTGAACGATTGCGCCATGCCGTTCGATGTCGGCGGTGTCGAGCCGTTGGCAACACCGTTGAGCGAAGCGGTGACGTAGGCGTTCTCGGAGTTGGGCGATGCCTCCTCGAGGGAACCGAGCTGGTCCTCGCCAGAGTACTCTTCCTCCTCCTCGCCGGAAAAGTTGAGAGCAGCCTCGCCGTTCTCACCACGGTCATGGGTACGCTTGTGTCTGTGAAAACATCAGAGTCAGTCCATGCTATGCGACGAGGTTGATTCCCCCCTAAAAGTTGGTGGCTGCGTAGTGATGATGATGAAGTCTGTGTTGTGGCGCGGCGGTTTGGACGTTGGTTTTCATCGTTTGGGGTCTCGCTCCACATTACATCTTTCTTGACAAAGGAAATGACAAAGGAAATGAGATGAAGGAAAGTTGGGGCATACTGTGCTAGGTTGTCTGATCTGGAGAATGCCTTGCTACAATAAGGGCAGATGTAGGGTCTTTCTTGTGTATGTGTTCTCACGTGTCTGGAGGTTTGGTCAGATTTCAGGCAGGTCGTTTTTTTGGTTGATCACAAATAAAATCGAGTCTGGTTCTTACCTCTTGAGGTGCTCTAATCTCTTGAAGAGACGACCACACGTGGGAATAGGGCAGGAGTGGGACTTCTGGGGGTAGGGACCAAGTTCCATGACAGTCGCGGAGCGGGCTCTGCGAACGACGCCGTTGGGGCCCTGCATGCCTGGCCGGGGAGCACCGTTCATAGAACCATCACCGGACATGTCATCGTGTTGGAGGTGGGAGTAGTCTTGCTGCTGGAGGGACATGGGGTTGAGAGCGGGGCTGCCCTCGACAGTGGACAGCGGAGTGCCGTGCCGGGACAGGTCCAGCATCTCCTTGTGCTGCTGGCTTACCATGGACATGGCGGAGCTGCTGTAGGCAAGGCCGGGCGGGGAGTTGTCTGCAGATTCGTCGCCTTCAGCCACAGGACCGACGGATGCAGAGACCGACCGCCGGAGATCCGAGGGTCTGTGCTGCTGTTGGTGTTGTTGGTGCTGCTGTTGCTGAGCGGCAGCCTGTGCCTGCGCTTGGGCAGTGGCAGCGGCAATGGCCGACATTGACGGCGGGATGGACGAACGCCGCCTCCTCTGCTTGTAGGTGGGGGATCCTTCAATAACAGAGTAGACGTTGTTTGAGCCATAAGCTCTCGAGAACTGAGGGCCGGCGAGGTTGGAGGGGGGAAGCTGGATCATGCCGTTGAGGCCGTTGACGTTGCCGCCCATGTGGTCGGGGATGGCGGTGTACAGGCCGGTCTCCTCGTTGGCGATGTAGGCGGGCTCGGCGGCCATGCCCAAGGCCTGCTGGGGAGGGGTGATGGGCTCGAAAGAGATTCCGCGGTTGCTGTAGTCCTCGTACTGAGAAGAGACGAATGACGGGGCGGGAGAGTACTCAAGGCCGTAGGCGGGCATCGAAGCGTGTCTCTGGTGACCCTGGGTGATGGGGACACCGTTCTGGTTGTACTGGACGCGAGCGAAATCGGGTTCCCTCTTGACCATCTGCTGGGGGGGCATCTGCTGAGGCATACCCATCGCTCCGTACGGCACCATCGACTCCATACCATCCTGCATGGGAGCAACTGATTGAGGAATCATCTGCGGGGGCGGCATGTTGTCCATGGGTCTCATGATCGGCGAGGTGGACTGAGACTGAGAGAAGGTGACCTGCTGGGCGTTGAAGGATGAGGAGTTGGCCTGCTGGGCCTTGGTGAGTTGCTCGTAGAGCGACTGAGACGAGTCGTACTGGAATGAGAGAGCAGGCTCGCTAACAGCGACGGTAGTGGCCTCCTGGCCCATCTTCTCGCGCTTGAGGTCACGCTCGAGAGCATCGAGGAAGAGTCTGTCGTGGGGTACGCTGTACCAGTAGAAGACCTTCTGCTTCTTTTGCGTGCGAATGCAGTTGTTCTTGTAGAGGAAGTCGAGGAAGGGGCTCTTGGGCTCCTCGAGCGATGCATCGGTTCCCGACTTCAAGTTTCTCAGGTCGGAGAAGATGCCCTCCTCGAACTTCTTGGAGTTCTTCACTGGCCGGCCGAAAGCCTGGAATCTGAAGGACAGGCATCTGACGATGTCGGTTCCGGAGATGTGGAAAAGGTTGTTCCAGAGAACGCAAGAAACGTACTCGCCCGTGGGGAGAAGAAATCTGCGGATGTACTGATCGGGTTGCCAATCGACAGGAGCAGAAATGAGGAAGTATTTCACTGGGAGACGAGTCAATTGAGAGTTTCCAAAATTACCGATGCGATTTCCACTTACGGTTATCAACCTGTTGCAAAGCAACCTGGGCGTCATGAGGCAAGGCTTGCTGGGCCTCGGTGCTCAGCATGAAGGTCTCTGGTTTTTGGGGGGCCATGCCCGCGGCGGCATGTTGTGAATACATGCTGTCGGATTGGTTGTGATGGGGGTTGACGACGGGTGTCGGTCGCGTCTGACCGGATCGAGAGCGAGGTCGCGCGGGTTGTTCGCCTCGGCAGGATTGCGGAGGTGACGAAGAGTCAAAGAAATGGTGTGTTCGTTTTGCGAGACGGAGATTCGCAAAGCTGATTGAAGGCGCTGCCCTGGTTGGATGAGCCCGGTAATGGGATTGTTGCTAGTTTTCTTTTTGATTGATTTTTTGAGACTTAAATCGAGTCCAGCCCGGGAGGAAATAACTTTTTTGGTTGGCACAACTGTAGACCACAGAACCCAAACTCGACCTCAAGCGAATGATGGGTGATTTCGGCTACGCAGATCAAGACCGTCAAGGTGCTGATGATGTTGATGATGGGTGAGTTGAGTTGATGTTTATCGGCGCCTTCGGTCTCGGAGTGGAACCTTGGGGTCGAATGAATTAGGGGTCGTTGGTGGAAGACGGTGCGTCAATGGCAAAACAAGGTGGAAAAAGCTCGACGAAGGGACCCTGCGCAGGAACTGGAAGTGGTTTGGCGACTAGACGTGCTTGGTGCTTGCTGACGCGATGCGATTCGCGATGATGGACAAGCGTGCAACGGGCAATGTCTGAAGTGTCGATGGGCGGGATGATGTGCCTCGGGGATGGTCAGTCCTGATGAGATGGCAAGAGAAACGGGGGTGGGAGGTACGTGCGGCTCCGACGAGGAGAGAAGGGGAAGAAGGGGGAGGGAAGTAGAGGGAGAGAATGGAAAAGAGAGATGGGAAGAAAAGAAGAGTCTTGTAAAAAGAGATATCAGAAGAGTTTGGGAATGGGAGGATGGTCTGGGGGTTTAATGATTTTGGACGGGGTGAGAAAGGGAGGAGGAAGAGAGAAGGTCAGGTCCCCAGCAGGTCAAGGTCAAGCGAAGTGGTTCTTGGGTACGGAGTATGCTGGGTGGTGGTGCGTGTGGTGGTGCGTGGTGTGCGTGGTGCGCGGTACCTTGGGCCTGGGGGGGAGGGAGGGGGTCGTGGAAAGGAGGAGTAGGTAGGAAGGAGGAGGAGGAAGACGAGGAAGTGGGTGAGAAGGTCTGGTGTGGTCTGGTCTGGGTCTGGCGCGGGATTGGACTTTTGGGGCCCTTGCCTTGGGTACTTCGTAGAGAAGGTACTTGGGAGTGTGGGAGTAAAGAGAGCGGCGGCAGCGGCAGTGAGTAGGTAGGTACCTGCACTAGGTACTAAGGTATGGTAGCAGCGCGCGTGGGTGTCGGGTAGGCGTGCGGCGGATGGGAGTGAACCAAATGGTGGTAGCCGATGGGTGGAAGGCCAAGGGGGCAAGAGGAGAGAGAGAGACTGAGAGCACAGAAGGACCCGACTTACCTTGGTACTGAGTGATTGAGTGACTGACTGGTGACTGGACCGTCGGGCGGGTTCAGGATGAGCAGAGCAGATCGAAAGGAGGGCAGAGCAGAGAGAGAGCAAAGACGCGGCCGGGTGGACGAGGGGGGAGGGTGTTTAAGAAAAAAAGAAAAAAAAAGGAAGGGGGAGGGGGGTGTGAAAGTTGGGTGGAGAGGGGAGAGAAGTCAAGGAAGGAGGAAGGACGAGCGAGGAAGCAGGGCCCGGTACCTTGCTGTGGTACCTGGACTGGACGGGACTGGACTGGCGGGAAGAGAAGGAGAGCAGACTCAGACTGAGAGTGAGAATGAGAATGAGAGTGAGAGTGAGAGAGAGAGAATCCACGTCCACCCATCCATCCACAACCACCACAAACCCAGCACCAGGCCCGGTTAGGTCAGACAAGGGTAGCGTGAGTGGAAAGACAACAAGTCAAGAAGTCAAGAGCGAAAGTGGGCCAGCACCCAGACTTTCTGACTGAGAGGAGGAGATGGTCATGGTGGTGGGATGGAGACGGAGAGACCTTGGAACTGGGGACCTGATTGGGACTGTGCAAGTGGACATGGATATGCTCCCAGGATTAGGACCATGGACGATGGCGGAACAGGGGTGTGGGAGTGGACGGGTGTGGATGAGATTTGTGGAGGATGAGAGAGAGAGAGAGAGAGAGAGAAAGAAGACGAGAGACTAGGTCAGGTCTTGGACACACACGCGCGCACACACGCTGGACCTGGACTAGGAGCAGAAGGGGAAACGGAGGAGAATGTCAATGAGGGCGAGAGACAGCGGCGCCCGCGCGCACACGTACACATTCACTCCGTCTGTCTGTCTACCTGTCTACGGCACTGGTCAGATACCCTTCACATACACGCGAAGCCAGAGTGTGAGAGTGAGAGTAAATGAGAGACAACGACAACGAGTCCAGGTTTAGCGGGTGAAAAGACGAGTGAAGGGGGCACGAGGATGCAGAAAGACTAGGCAAAAAGTAAGTCAAGCAAGCAAGGTACGGATACCATACCTCCCTATCCGATACCTGTCTTGCCATTGGGTTGTCTTTTTCTTGTCTCTGACTTGCTATGCGTGGGTGAAGTTGAGTTGGGACAAGCCAGGGGTGTCCCGCGGTTTAGCATGCCTACGAATACACATGTATGCATCCCGCACGCCGGCACACAACAATAACAACAACCGGGGACGGCTTGTGTTATTGTTGACATTCATCAGTCCCGTCCCTTCTCGTCTTGTGCATAGTATACTGTGTAATGCGCGTGATCATGACAGTCGGAGTTGCAGGTTCTTGCATGTAACCCAGCAGAGTGGGACATTCTTTTTAATCAAGAGCAATAAAACTGCAGAAAAGTCAACTCGCCAGACAGACGGGAACTCGGGTATATGCTATAAGTCGGCATGAAGAGGCTGCTATCAACCGTTGCACCCCCTGCAAGCCATTAGTCACTTGGGGGGGCGGGGGCTCTCAGGCGTTGTCGCGTACATTCGTACGGAGTGCTGAGGTGGGATGAAGCGTGGCTGTGGGGAACAGCGCTGGGTGCTCTTCTTTTGGTGGATAGGTATCAACTGAGTGAGTCCAGTGTCTCTTGTCTATCCCGTACTTAACTCTCTCTGCCATGCGTCGCGGCAGAGCTTTAGTATTGTACGACAGTAATCATGTGGAAGCGCTGATGGTTCCTGGTGGTTCCTGGCTCGGCCTTTTTAGTGCCTACTGCTTGTACGGATAGGTATCGTTGCTGACAAAAACTTGTCGGAACTGTACTTTCACTACTAGCAGCCATCGACGGGAACTGTAGATGGACGGAAACTAGACGCAGGTCCAGGTCATGGACTAGTCCGCTGCTGCCAACTGGTACGGGGAGCCCTCGTGTTACCATTCCTGCGTGTGTGATGAGTATATACATATCCCATACAGAAGCATCATGAGATCATGTTCCTGTTGTTCCTGACATGCCGTCCCTGTTCCTGTCTGGCTCTGTTCTAGGAGGGGAAGTCAAAGTCGAAAGCCCATAGCCAAACTGTACCGTAAGGGTTGGCCACCGCGGCACCACCAGATGGAGGGGAGAGAAAGCGTGCGGAAGTACCGACCGGGGGTGGCCAGGGAATCTTTGTGGATCGCCGATTGGCCGGACCTGGAACTAGCCTTTCCTCCCGCCAGACGGCCAGGCGGCCAAAGAGAGACTTGAGAGTGAGAGTTGAGAGACAAGAGAAAGATGGTCGCTGCTTATCCGTACGGTTTTCTTTCTTTCCCGCTCCCAAGTGTCTGTCTCTTAGCCCCATCTGACGAAGATCCAGGCTCCGTCGTTCTCGCTTGGCCGCTGTGGGAAAGGACTCTCTCTCTCTAGGGCTCTGTACACCATCCGTAGTCACTTTTGAAAAAAAGAGAGAAAGGGAGAAGAGAGATAGAGATAGAGTATGAAAGAAGAACGGCGCTCCGCGCCAGGCCAGGCCCCCCGCGGGGGAGGCGGGGGTGAGGGAGAAAAGGAAAAGGCTTTCGCAATCGGCATAGCTTTGGCTGATAGCCTGATAGGTTGGTTGGTTCTTCTTTTTCCATCTCTCTTTCTCTCTCTTCCTGTGCGCACGGGGCATCTGGGCGGAAAGTGTATGTATGTAGGGTACGGAAAAAAAAGAAGGGGTGGTGGATGAGAGGTGACGAGAGTTGAGTTGAGTTTAGTTGTACCAGGGGTGAACCTCTCTCGCTTGCAGCCGGTAAAGCGGCCCCGAGACAATGCATCTGCCAAATGTCTCTCTCATCTGTCTCTCTGTTCCTCTCGTTCTCTTTCTGTCTATCTGACCCGTTCTAAGATCATGGATCGAGTTGAGTTGGTCCAGGATAGGGAATTGCATTCTGCAGAAACGAGAGAAGTGCCACAGACAAGCAAGCAAAGACTGCTACTACGGACCACCTAGGTATGTAGACAAGAAGTCCGGACAAGTAGGCCCCAGTTGCCGGTAAGCTCGTGTGTCCACAAAGCAATATCGCTACATACCGCTTACAAGACACAACGGGCCACCCAAGTGAGTAAAAAACTAAAGTGTTGTGTTAAGCACCTAGGATAATACGTAGAGCGGGACGCAGAGCACCGCAATCCCGCACCTCGAAGCGAAGGGGACATTACAGGAAACCCATCAACCGCTGACAGAGCGGACAGCAACAACACTGACTGGCTTTGGCAGCGACAGCGACACTGACACTGACATTGGCTCCCGCTCGTCCATAAATAATAAAAAAACGCTCTCTGTCTGTCCCTTGCCTGTGCTCGCGCCTTTTACAGCTTTCTCACGTTGACTAAGGAAAGGGGGAAGTCTCGCGCTCTCACTCTCGCTCAACGCGCTGAGCCAAGTCAGTTAGACAGTCAGACAAGTCTCGCGCGGCCCTCCTCTCTAGGCCCTAGAGTCTTCGATAACTGTCTGCGCCTGGTTGTTCTCCATAACCGCACAATGCACATGTAAAGTCACTGTCAGTGGCAGTCCCTGCGTAACAAGTCCCCCTCCACCATCTCTCTCCCTCTCCCTTCAACGACCCAGCCCAACCCACTAACATGCTGGACCTCGCATGTCATTGATGCCGGCAACCTTGCTCTGCTTCCTGTCAGGGCTTCCCTTCCGCTAGGGGGGGCGACATGCGGACATCGTCCACGGCGCCCATGAACGGCAGTGGTCCATTTTGATGGGCATCAGTGGGTTTGGTTCCAATTGGCCCCTTGGCCCTTGGCCAACAGGAAGACCGGATCTTCTGTCGTCGTCAGGGATGGTGAAGAGAGGACAATGCTCTTCTGCGCGTGTGTGTCTCTCTCTCTCGCCGCATCTCTCTTGCACAAAAACGAAGTCTTGTCTCTCTACTCATCGGGCTCTGCTCTCTGGTAAAGGGACCCGGTCACAATACTCCAGGAAATTCACCAAAAACAGGCAGTCAACGGCGCGGCGCAAGGCAAGGCTACCATCTCCACTGCCCTTTCTCGGGATTAATATGCGCATCCCCCCTCCTCCGTAAAAGGCCCCGAGATGGCTAGCAGTAGATCCCCCCTTAAGTCCCCATCGTGTCCGCTGGGCCCCCCGTCATGGTAGTGTACGGATACTGGGCGGCGGCGGCAGCACGCCGTGACAGAACGCTCTCTAAGCTTGTTCTCCAAAGGTTAAACAACCCGGGCGCCAGACCTAATCTCGATAGTCCAGGGGAATCTCATTTCCATCCCGGTGCCGATATGCCCATCATCGATTTTTTTGGCGGGATTCCGTACGGAGTAGGTCATTACGCTTGCACCGTTGAACTTTACCATTACCTTGACGTTTGCCCACCCAAGACCCAGAAAATGCAGTGAAGGGCATCAAATCGTGCAAAACAAAATTATTCGTGCCATTGGGTCGCGCGCTCAACCCTGGGTTGGGATGCAACTTTTGTCGCCATCCTTGCTCTCCACCCCCCATCAGTAGGGTGTGCCGATAGAGTTTCCTGCTAACCATGCCAGGCACACAGGACCCGAGCAAGGATTCTGGATTTCAGTGAACGGGCTTCCTTGGGGGGAACACCATCATCCATGGCATGGAATCGAAAAACTGGGGAATGAAGAAGGAGATAATGTACGGATACGCTCTAGAAGGAAAGAAAAAAAAAAACCAGTCGACAGCGGCGAGCGGAGGTTTTTTCTCGCCTTTATTTTTTGGGAAGATCTTCTGCCTTTTTGCGGGCAAATCTACCCTAAAAGAGGTCTAATTCGTATGCACTGCCGTTCTTGCGTCATTGCCTGTTGAAGTTTCCGCCCGGCTTGCTTGCTGTCTGCTTCAGGAGTGGACTTCTTCCCCCCCAGCGGTGAATCTAACGGGACCGAAAAACGCAGTGCGAATTCAGGAAGCTTGCTCCCCTAGCAAAAACGCTTCTTCCCCATCCCACCATTATCGACTAACTCCTGTTCAAGATCTAGCAGTGACAAGTTTCTCGATTTGCTATCGTGATCTCGTTGAAGATGCTAGGCTAGCGGCGTCTGGCGGTTGATGAGACGGTCAACTTTCGTCGTCAGTCTCAGGCCATTGATTGGGTCCTTTTCCCAGAGGTGGCTTGAATTGGGCTGCTTCATAACTTCATGCTACAACCACGAATACCGGTCCATAGAACCCCCCCCCCCAAGCAAAGGCACAAAGTACAGTTCCCTCGGCGAGTGGTCGCACTGACTAGGATGATTGTGCTGGGGAAGCATGTACCCAAAGCATTGTATTCTTACATAGCGCGCGGGACGCTGAAGGAGGAGGGGCAACGAGAAGAAAAGATACGGCCGCGTGCGAGAGACCTGGGCGTTGTGCGCTTCAGGATCGTTGGTTTATTCAGAACGATGTACCTACATACATCAGCGGGAGACAATCCTGGGCGACCGTCTGCTGCTGAAAGGCCGTCCGTGAGGCCCTGTCATGGATGACCCCATGTTCGACTATTGACAAGGTCTTTGGTTCTACCCTTCCGGGTATGGGTCGTTTGGCTGTGGGTTCAGGAAGGTAGACAAGGAACGGCACCAGAAAATTAAAATAAAAAATGGCAATACTTCAATATGTGCTCTCTATTAATGGGCAGCATCGACAAGTGGTCCGGAGCTACAGTTACATTGACTCACTTCTCATCGTACGTCTAGAACCGAACCGTCCGCACAAGTCGAAACAGACGCAGCTTGCTTGTCCTACTTACTACACCGCAAGCAACCGGCTATTGAACGAGGATCTGACGAATCTCTGAATCATTGTTGAGAGACCCATGCTTTTGGTCTAGGACACTTGCTCCCCCCCCCCCAAGTCCCCCGAAACAATCATTGGTTCGCCGCGGCGGACCTTGTCCGCATCGTATCCTTTTTCGTGATTGTTTGTGACGACGGCAACGGCCGTGTCTGTGTGTGAGTGTACTTGTGTGTGACGAACCAGCACTGCAAAAGACAATGGGCGAAGGGTTTGCCAAAAGGGGCAAGACATGTGGATCCGACTTCTCAGCCATGCAGGAACGGAAAATGAGGCGTCGTCGGAGACAGCGCAGAGAAAGCTGACGAAAAAGGCCGGCAACAATATTGAGATAAGACTCTAGACTTTGAGAGACCTGGAGGTCAGGGCGTAGTCAAACTCTGGATAAGTCGACTTATCGGGATTTGACATATTTTATGCACAGCTGTCTGATATAGTATACTCAGATACTGCAGGTCAGCCAGACAAGTCATCGCATCTCGCGGACTCTCCCATTGTCTTCCGCGAACCGGAGCAGGCCAAGTCCTTGCAGCGGGGCCGTCCGGCTCCCAGATGGTCTTTGCAGAACAAGATCCGGAGCCGTGTCTCTTGCCTGCATGTTGCATTGGGTTGGACGTTCAGTGAAATGAATTCTCCTTCTTCGGCACGATCAAAGAAAGAAGAGAGAGGCAAGACCAGAAACGGCCCAGGGGTGTTTACGGAGCAAAGGATGAAGAGGGAAAAGAAGGTTTAGCCAGGCCTGCTAGAGAACGGTAATGCATGTCCCAGGGCTATCGTGCAGGTCATCAGCAAAAAGATGTGAGGAGATTGCCCAATAATCTCCACATGCAATATCGCTTGTTTTGGGGGTCCAGCAGCAGCTCCAGCTCCACGAGTGACTTTTTTCGCGTTTTGCTCGGAATGCAATGGATGCAATGGATGCGATGGCTGCAATAGTTGACACATCGCTGCCATTATTTCGTAAGATTGCCTTCTCCTGAGCACCTGCACGAGGACGAACGAGTACGCCGCTGCGGCCGACGACGGCACCGGTAAGGTTCGCTCAGTCCGAGCACTCTGGTAGTTTAATGAGACAAGTCCACTAAGAGTTGAAAGCTGTCTCTTGGAACATCAAGACGCGCAGCTCGGACGACCATGGCTGACTGACTGCCAAAGCCATGTACTTGCAGCAGGCAAGACCGTTGAGGCTGCAAGGAGGAGAACTGCAATACGTGAAAGTAAACGCCGCGACGCCAATAGTCAGTGGGTAAAAAATGTCGTAGGGTCGTCGTCGAAAGCCTGTGCAACAACGTGGCTCTCGACTAGGGTCCCGTCGGATATGCTCCCTTTCTCGACAAGCGTCGATTTCGCGACGAAGGGTATTGGATAAGTTCGGCTCGTCATCTCATCAAGAGGCTCGTGTTGTGCCCCTGAAAGAATGCAGAGCGCGCCTTTTTCCGATGTGACGCTGTTGCCGTCAGCTGAGGGTCGAAATGCAGGTCCGAGTCCCTGGGCAGCGATGTCGGTGACAGTAGCGGCCGATGGATCGGCAGACTTATCGAGTAAGTCGAAATGGCGTATGAAAGTATCCGTAGACTCAGAGACAACGGTGTAGGTATTGTACGGGAGTAACTTGCTTTGCCTGCCAGCTGCCTTGAGCTCGCTCGGACCGTCACGGCTCCCGGTCGTGGAGAACGACAACCGTTGGAAGCGAGCCGTTGATGGAATGTGTCGTGGGCTTCAGACACGCTGCATTCCTCGTCAAGACTCAAGCTCAAGAGTCAAGACCCTATAACGTTGTTTCCAGCCTTGTATTGTGGTCACACGGAGTGATCCGCGGCCGTATTTGTCTGAGTGTGAGAGAGACAAAGGAGATTGATAAGTCCAAGACAGTGGAGGGCGACACGCTTTGGCGTCCTTAGCCATCAACAGATTGCATTCAGAACAACGCACCTTTTCATCTCAGTCCATTCCCGGCCTGTATGATGGGATGCCATAGCACACATGCGACAATAGGCCAGCGAGGGACTGCGGCATCTCAGCAAATTTCGTACATAGCTCGTCAATGGTCGCCTGCTGGATGTGATGGTGCGTGTAGTCAGCGTCGTGCGGCCCGCCGCGGTTCTGGGGAGAAAGGTACGTACGAAATGACCGAGAAAGCGAGAGCCACGCAGGAAGGTCGGAACAAAGTGGATGACGCGAGGAAGAAGCTAGGGCCACTAGCCAAGCCGGAAGTTGACTGGCTAGCAAGAATGCGGAGTGGGGATCGGGTAGTTTCTGCCCTAGATGTTAGGCAAAGATTCAACTCCGAGCAAGGCGCGGCGGTACGTACTATGCTTATGTCCACTTTGGAAACTGCGTGTCGCTGCCGCAGAATTGCTGGCAAGGCCCTGCCAACTGTGAAACTTGCCTGGCGCATTGCTTCAGAAAACAGCTTTGGTTCCCAAGATCAAGCGCTAATCTGCTTCCGGTATCGTCCTTCTGTCAAAGTTGCAACTGCAACCACTGCCCCCCTTTCGCTTATCTCACGCCCCTCCAACTCGCGTGCCTCCCACTCCAGGAACGCTTGTTTTCATCGAGTCACGACGTCCCGCCAGCTCGACCTACCTATCGCACTACACCGCGTACAGCGAAGATCAGAATCGCCCAACACGGGATGATTCGCTGCCGCGAGCTACGATGCAGACCAAAGAAGTGTCCGGCAACACTGGTGGTGGCTTTGGCCCTCCAACTTGCCAGGATTCATTGGATGGCCTTACTGCGTACACCAATTAGGGCGATATGCCTTCAGGCTTTCTAAATAACCTCTCGACAATATCACAGGCTGGCAGGCCATGTTTTCCAGCCAACTGGCGCTCGTCCCCTCAGCAGCTTTCATGCACATCACTCTACACTTTTATACTGGTCCACGAATTTCTGCTTCTCCTGCATACTCTACGTTAGTCTCCGAAGAGCTGTAGGTATTTGCTGGTCACCGTTGAACTTTATCACCACGCACAATGCCTCGCCAGACAAAGTATGCTTCGACTGCGCCATCAATTGTCTGCACGGTTCTCTGTGTTCTTCCCAGCTCCTGCATGGTGTCGTCAACGGGGCCGCTTGAATCGCGTCTTGATATTCAACTGAATGACTGACTAGGAACAGAACAAAATTTCGGCCATGTGGAGAATATCGGGCTCTGGAGCCATCCCGTTTTCGACTCTTGCCATCCGGTCCGCGCCAAGGCCTCTCTGCCTGACTGTTACGGTGGCCTTACGGAATACCGTCCTCCCTTTTGCTCAGTACGGACATGAACTCGATAGAGTGGACCTTCCGGGGATTAAACCGACATCATCCTTCGTACGGGACCAACAAAAACAAGAACTCGGTAATGCGATGCTCTTTGCTCGTTTCCTTTCCGAGTCGCTGCAGTCGGTTCCACAAAGCTGCGATCCACCGCGGAGGAGGGCAAAGGCCGCCTTCGATATGGATCCAGAATGGATTGGTTCATGGCCCATGGGTCGGGTCGGGAGCAAGACACGACGTTGGAATGGAGGCGACGGCCGAACCTCGGACGGCAGCGCTGTGCCTCTCTATGCAAGGTACGAGATCTCAAGCATCAGCCTGCAATCTAGCACTGGTCTCGACAAGACGGCAAACCGGCCTTGTTGCGGTGGAGGGAGCCGTCGGCGGGATGTTGTTCATGGATGATGGACCATGGTTGTGGCTGTTTGATCATCCTGCCAGAATGCGACGCACGCTACCCCGAGCTTTCTGAAACTCCAAGCCAGCAGATGCCAGCTGCACGTCGCCAGCCTCAAGCCCGAACACCCTCCCCCGCCGAGTTTGCAGTATTCGTACACTAATCACTGTGTAGACTCGTGTAGAATTCGCCTTTGTCTTCGGCGTGGGCGAGGATAATGGTTGTATTGTTGCTAAGTTCCTGGCAAGGCAAGCCCACGCTAGAACTAGGTCGAGGTCCGGGTCCGGGTCCTGAGAAGACGGCGACCAGCTATCCCACCTCGCCTGATCGTCCCGCCACCCTGGCCGACTTCAGTGCGTTCGGTCAGGATGGCAGAGTTCATGTTGACCGCTGTCGACCTCCCGCACGGCCGGGCATCACCCGCTTGTCTGGGAACTGTCGTCTATCGCCCTCCCTTGCCATGAGTACGAATTGCACTCCATCCCTCTCCCGCCCGTACCCGTACTCTGTACTCCGTACATGCCGCGGTGAAGAGAGGCCGTTCAGGTGATGGAATTCACGGTTCGGGATCCCGGACTGGAGTTGAACTCGGGCAAGCGATGAGGACGGAGACACGGCCTAAATAGGAAGGTCTTCCGCTGGGTCGAATGCCATGATACCATCTGCAAAGCCCCTCCCTAATCTTAAATGTTTACCGTCTTCTGCATTCTTGGTGGTAGCGGCAAACAAAAGAGGGGCATCGGGAAGCTTTGGAAGAATCAACGACGATCCTTCTCCCCCTGACAGGCGCATCCTGTCCCGCGCGGACAGCATCGTGAGACTTTCGTCAACGGAGAATGCGGTGACGAGGATAAGGCAAGCCTGACAAGGGAAGTTCGGCCGGGATGCGTGCCGCTTCTGGACTGCGCATAGGCCATTTCCTAAGCTGGCCGTCACATTCATGTCCTTGGGAAGCTGGGACGAAATGGACGAATCAGTCGAGTTACTTAGTCGAGTTACTGAGGCAATCGTTGCCTGCTGCTATTTTGAGTCTCCAAGTGGTCCCAAGTTTGTCGAAGCTCGTCCGTCGCAAGAAGCCCAAAACAAGCGCTTCCAAGTCCCAATGCTGGTGCGGACACGGGTAGAGCAACTCGTAAGCGATTCAGGTTCCCAGTAGCTAGGTATCCGTACGCTGCGCACGCGGCACAAGGTTGTTGATGTCCATTATTTTCTCGAAAAAGGCATCATGTGGGAAAAGAGAAGCAGAGACTCAGACTCGAGAGTCAGAGACAAAGCGTAACGCCTGAGAAATGCGGTGGAATGGATTCGTCTCCACCAAACAAACCACTGACGGAGCTTTTTTTTGCTTCGGACGTGGAGTACCTAGCACTAAGCAACATCTATCCGTTGAGGAAAAAATGGTGATCAAGTCTAGACCCCTCGAGGCCGGGATGTTGGATTAGTATCATTCGTCATATCATGGGCCTGTTTGACCAGTGAGCGACCGAAGCATGCAAGCACCAGCAAGTGGGAAAAGAAAGAGGAGCGTGATGCCGTGGTCACTCAAAGTGAGGCCCTTGGGGCCCAGCGTCTGTCGGGATACTGCCAGTCGGGTTCTGCTGACTGATGCCGTGTGGGCAGTTGTGGGCAGTTTCAGAAATGGACCCTGGGTGGATGCGGCCTAAGCTTAAGCCGCAGGAGCCAATGAGAAACCTGAGGAGCTAGCCTTGTAGGCGCTAGGAGCTTCTCAGTCATTTCATTGGTTCCCTCAGATGCATTCCACACTGCCAAAGTGGGGTGTTCCGTTCTCGTTCCCACCTCACCTGCGCTCCCCCCCTGTGTGTCTGCACTTGCCCTGTCCGGCGTGCTTGCGCTTGTTGCCAGCTGTCGCCCTCTACCAGTGTTTGGCCTGGTCTCCTTCCCGTCCCACCTCCTAGACCAGACCACCACACACCACACACATATCCCGTCTACCTTACTCCGTACCCAACCACCAGCGTACTCCATATACTACTTGCGCATGCACACGACCAATCCGCCCACGCTCACGCTTACTCGCATCACACTGGTCAACATGGGCCAGAAATAGCTTTTGCTTTTTTGAGATCACTGCCCATTCATCTGGGAATCGTTGCACGGCGCATGCGGGAGTGAGATCGGGTCGCAGAACCTTCGGCCGCCTCGCCCCAGTACAGTGTGCGCCTGGCGGCTGCTAAGATTGCTTGCGAGCCTTTCACCTCGACCATGGTCCATCTCGGCTTCACACCGCATCAGCAGATCTCCTTTTTTACTCTCTCCCCCCATCGTCACGCCTGGCTCGCGCAGGGCTCCGGCCGCCAGCAGGTCGAGGTCCTTGACGCCGGCACGGTATTTGTGGTCGAGGAAACAGGAATAGAAACATCCCAGCCGACCAAAGTGATGTGCTCGCCTACCTGCATGGACTTGGGACATCATACATGGAAACATTGCCCTCCTAGCTGCTAGGCTTGACCGTGATGGCGATGGGCATTCGTCTGGCAATGGCACGCTACGAGGAACGACTCCAGCCATGAGATGAAACTTGAACCTCCGAGAAGGAGCGCGAGAGACGAGGATCTGGGTATATCGGCAGTCGACCTAGCTGGGGCCTCGGCGACCTCGCGCTACCGTCGTCCTTTATTTCTCCGGCGGCGGCTGGTCCACGGTAGCCGTCACTCGCCACCACCGGCCTACCTGCCGCTCACCTGTCAAATCTGCACAATAATTCCCGACCATTGTGGGCGAGTTCCACCAGCCTACAGGCTACTGCAAAGGGAAAAAGAGACTTTCTTCGGACTTTTACCACAGGGCCCATTGCGTTCTTCATATCCTGGCTGACACCGGTCATGACAACTGACTGCAGTTCAAAAAAGCAGATACGAATACATCTGACCAACTCAACCCTTGAACTCAAAAAGCATGTCGAGTTCCCTGGATCCGGCTCAGTGGAGATAGGAAAGGCTACCAAACCCAGAGCAACTCTGAAACGGCAGGGAAGGGACGGCCGATCTTCCTCGCCTCGCTGAGTCGACGAAACATGACATATTCGACGTCGACTTGTCCTCGACCCGCGTCGTGGCTGGTGGTTGTGGTGGTGGGCATCCACGACAACCTCAGTGGCACTGGCGCTCAGCAGCCATGCCGGCCGCGCTCCCCCATGGCGAAGTATGATTCGTGCATGAACCAGCCTGTCCGGTGTGGTTCTCTTTCTAATCCCTATCCGCACCAGCTGCGGTGACGGCGGAGAAGAAGTGTAAACGATGCGACAGCAGCATGCACCCAGCCATCTATTTCCACCGCGGTTTCCATCAATAAGTTTCCCCCACCCACGATACGACAATGGCCAGTTCTCTTCTGCGCAAACTACGGACAGAAGCTCGTGTTGATGTCAACCCGCAGGCCTTCTCCAGTTTTCCCTGCAACCGGCGGGCTTGTTCACAGGGCTTCGCCGCTCTCCTAGCTTTCCTAGGTGGTCTGGAAGGGTGCAAGTGTGCTTTGAGCCAATGTTGTGCAGCACCCGAAACACGGTGAGAGGGGCGGTTTTCAGGTACATGAAACACGGGCGACGACTTTCTAGGGACATGTCACATCGTCTTCCAGAACGACTTGAGGCAGCGATCGGCCGTTTATGTCAGCTTTGAACATGCTCGCTCAGCTCTTGAAGGTTGCTAAACGAAGGGATCTCCCCAGCAAGGCTGGGCCTGGACAACCGCACTTGCATTCAACCCACAGTCCCTTTGCAGGGTATCTCTCGTTGGTGCGTTCCGGTTGGCTCAACTGAGGTCCGACACCTCTCATGGATTCCATACTATCAACAACCAGAAGCTGCCAAAGTGGCCGTTCCAATCATGTCTTCCTTCGACGGGCTCCGCTGTCACGGATCCTGATGAAGGGAACGGACGGTCGACCGGGAGATCTAGAGTACACGGACTGGTGCTTCTTTCTCCTATACTCGAGCCTCACGAGCCTCGAAAGAAAGACACGGAGACAAACAACTAGACAGCTAGACAGCTAGACAAGCATATGTGGTTTGACTGACTGCGCTTGATCCCGTACGAACTAGCTATGACGTTCCGCTATATCTTCTTCTCGAATCATGCTAGTCGCCAGCCTTGTCCTCTCGTGTACATGCGGTGTGCGGACGCCGTCGACCCCGTACCCGGAGCAAGGACCCGGAACAATATCACATCGCCGACCTCTAGATGCGAACGAGGCAACAACTGGCCAATGCAAGCTCCCAACTTGGATATACGGGACCTAGCTTACTAGGTGCTCTTTTTTTGGCCTCACCTCAAACTTGACGGCTTCTGCCATCGAGTCTTTTACCCATACCTCCTTCACCTCTACCGCCCACCGCTCTTGTTTCATATCGCCATGCTTGTTTCGCCGCCTAGCAGTCCCATGAACACAAAGATCTGTGCCGGGGCCAATCCGATTCCCACCTTCCGCCCACGCACCGTCCTTCTCTTTTCAGTCCTCGTCCGAAGCGATAAACACCAGAGTCTAGTCGGTTCCTGCACAGCATGGATGGCGCGCACCTTCACCCACTCTGGCGATGTGCTTTGACGCCGTGCCCGAGTTGCACAGGTACCACTCGGGCAGATGTCTGAAACATTGACAGACAAGATATCCAGTCTTTCTCTAACTAACAGACGTTCTGCTTCTCTGTCTCTCTCTGGCGCCCATTGTCATCCCCACCATCAGCCGCCATTGCGTCGCCTTCACTTGTCCTCGTGGTCATGCCATGCCACATGCCTTGACTGCTCTAGCCCGCGTCTGTGGACGAGGAAGCGCCGACATAGCCTCTCAAGCTGCATGGAATCTTTCCATTTCTCTCCATCTCGCAACCGAGCTTTGCCTCTATAGCCGGTTGTTCCTACCCGTCTGCCCGTCGTCCGCCCATCTCAGGTAAATCGTGAGATCCCATCATGTCAGATCCTGCCTGCCACGGCCACACTAACCACAACTTTCCCAAACGAACTGCTGCGGCTACTGAACTGACAAGTCGGCATCAAGCCTGCCTGACCTTGCCAACTATCTGGGCAAACGTTCCTCCCGCTTTCCGCCACAGACCACAGGTGTGTCCCCCTACCCGCCTCGAGCAACCATGATCTTCCCAGATCCCCATCACAGCTGGACTTCTCCCCCCCCCCCATCGGCGTCGCCCCGCCGATGGACCCCTGGAGGAAGAGATCGACTCCTGAAACTGCAGTCTTCGTCCGTCTGCGAATGCTATTGGTGTATGCCACCCTGAGGCATAAAGATCTGGTAGGCGCTCAGACTTGGGACACCGGCCGGAGGCAAGGAAGGGCCTCCCTCGCGTCGGGTTGACTCGTTGGTCCCCTGGAAAAGGCAGAAAAAAGAACAAAAAGGCTACCTTGTTGGTCAGCGGGCGGACGTCTCCTCCGACTGGTTGATGGGGGCGAGTGACTTGCTTTCAACCCATGGTGTTGAGAGAAGGAGAATTCCAGCAAGTCGCATGGCTACGGAGCTCTCTTCCCTGCACGTGGCGTTCCGTGAACTTTCGAGGGGAAGGTTTGCCGAGTCTTTCATGCCCTCGACGCTTGGCGCCGGCAAGGCTAGGTCGATCACCAGGGTTGAAGGGGTTGGAAACCAACTTTTTGGGGGGCGAAGGAACCTGGGATAGCTGGGAAGCAGATAGAATAGATGGTACGCGGGCCATGGTTTAGCTGTGCTACTTTGCCATTGGGTCTTGTGACCAAGGCAGGACTTGGGAGTGGCCAGTGGCAACGGGGACTGGCGAAAGGGCTGCGTTCCTACAGATAGATACCCCTCGATGTCTGAAGATGTCTAGCTGCAGTATTACGACAGCGTTCGATGGCCCTGGTCCATGATGTTCAGCAGATCTATCCCGCCACCTCGTCTCTGTCCTTCTAACCGGTACGGTCCTGCTCGCCTTTTCTCCCGGGTGCCGATGAGCGTTTACGCGGGCGGCGAGCGAGCTCCCTCGGTTCGGACGGGGGGCCCTCCACGATGCCCGGGTATAGCTTCTTAGCATGACTCTAGAACGCATAATGAACTTGCCTAGTCTTTTTGATATATGCTGGCTTCCGCTTTGCTCCATAGTGGGCCGCCTTCCCCCCAGCGGCTTTGCCTGCCGTTATGTGCGAGGGCCCCGGGTAGTCCCAGATTCATGGGAAAAGAAGTATGCCCGGATGTCGTACGGAGGGAATCAGATCACATTGCGAGTCGTGAACGCGTTGGGAAAGCACCGCGTGGTGGTACGTGGGGTTTGATTGACGGGAAAAGGGCGGCTGCGGGATGCCTTTGCCTGTTTCTGGCAAATGTACCGGGCGATGAATATAGAGAAAGAAGATGGAGTATCCGCCGACGGGGTCAATATGCTGCCACTTGCGCGCCGCCGGCAATGTCTTTCCTTTTTTTTTTTTTTTGCTTTGCTTGGCTTGACCGAATCGGCGGGATTGTAAAAGAGTTCCAGTTCCCATATTATTGTCCGCAATGTGCCGTGTGTTCGCTCCCTTGGCCTTGTGTGATCTACAAGATTTCAAAGTTTAAATCTTGTGGCTTCTAGAATCTTTTTTGCAAAAGCCAGCAAATGGCATTTCTTTCGGGACGAAAATGGGTGAGAGAGATTAGGCGAGAGTTGTGACTGACTCTTGTGTCTTCTTTTGGGCCCCCGTCCCGGGTGGTGTTGTTGTTGTTTCCCCTTGACTTGCCTTGGCTTGTCAAAGTTTCCCGCACGCTCTGCCGACGGGGCCACCGCGTGTGACCTACCTCGAAGTTGGTCAGCCTCTCGCCATCCTGTGTTGGGGTTGTTGTTTTTTCAGCTCGAGTGAGGCGGACTGACCGAACTGACTGTCCCCGTGCGGAGGGTGAGAGATGGTGGGAGGGTTGAGCAAAGGAGTGCAACTCGCCCCAAATCGGCTGCTCGATAAACTTTCTTCGTTGGGGTTATGTGGTGGGCTGGGAACTACGGATATGCGCGTAGGAAAAGCCCGGATCTCTTCCTTTCTGCAGCGTAGGCCTTTTATTTCTCTTTTGTTCCTTGTTTTTTTCAGACGTCAAAAGTTGGGTTTGGTTTGGCTGAAGTGGGCAGTGTAGTTTAAGCATTGGACATGTAGTACGTACGTACGTGTGTATGTGTTTGGTGACTTTGACTCGGGGTTCCCTTTGGTTGATCTGATGTTGGGCGGACCTTGGATCGGATTGTGGGCGGACAGGCACCCACGCGGTGCAAAGACGGACGGATGAGGGGATGGAGAGGTGAGTAGGAGAGATGTGTGCGTGAGGGAGAGAGAAAGAGTTCGCGGGTCTGGGGTGGCCCGTCCGCCCGGATTGGATTTTTGCCCACGCGGCTTCCGAGTCCGAGGTGAGCCGAGTTGTCGACTGACTTGATGTGTCCCGCGTGAGCAACGTCAGGCCAGGAAGGCAAGAAGGACGTCGTTCTCCCCCTTAGTCAGTTGAAGGGCGTTGCTGTTCGTTGAGAGGAAAATGATATTTGCGTGGCGAATAGCTGTCAGGTAACTTAGAACAAGAGAGGTGTTTGCTTAGCACGGGCAGTTTTCTCTCTCATCTCGGAGAGGACCCCCGGTAGTGAGCTGATACTTGATGGGTTGAATGACTCTTGCGTCGATATGCAATATGACGTTCAATGTACTTCACGATGACGATGTTGGCAGTGACGACGACTTCACTTGCCGGATGGGGTTCTGTATCAGTTTGCCGCCATTTCCTATGTTATCGAAAGTCATGTATTTGCATGTGTTAGCTGACTTGAATCGTGGATTTGGCTCGTGGAGAGCCTCTGGGTTTGTCGATCATGTTTCGTTTTCGTCGATGTTGGAAGACTCGACGTCCTTGGAGCGTGACTTGATAATTCCCAGGGGTTCAGTTGCGTAGGTTCCGTCGATGGGGTCCAAAGACTTTACTGCTGATCCAGGGTGACTATTGCTGAGTGAGTTGTCGATTTCTTATTGTGAAGGAGGCTCTTGAAGCAAGAAGACATTCCCGTTTGGAGACAAGATCATACGTGTATCTGCCTCGCAGCCATCTCTACTTATACAGAGAGATTCAGCGGTGCCTTCCAAAGGCGCCGCGTTGTCTGTCGCGGATATTTCCCATCATCATGTGTCAATGTTACGAAGTGGGAAACATGTCAAGTTCCCTCGTTATCAAATATGCTCTCTTGAACTGAGAATGCGATAGCCAGATGACGTGGCATTGGTCTCTATCCCTCAACTATCACTGTTGTTACTTAGCAGTCTGCTCTGGCGGACGCTTTGTGTGATGGAATCCTGATAGTCTGCTCCTTCCCCTATGCCAGGTTCAAATGTGGCCCAACTTGTGAAGTAACACGCCAGATCCATCTACAGAGTGTTACCTCTGTATCAAGGAGCGATCCTTATTGCATAGTCACACGAATATAAGGTCGGACTATCTCTCTATTACCTTACACACACACACTGTCTCTTTTTCTCGTACCCCAATGGTCGTGATATCGACGGATGCTATGAGCTATATCGAGTCTCTAGGCAATGCGAAGTCCCTGATTACCTTGAGCCCATGCCGCGAATGGAGATATGTGAATCGAAAAGCGACAAGTCTACACAAGAAATAATCCCTAGTTTAGACTTGACGTTTACATGTGCTTACCCGCATTCTTCTCCGATGGCATAGTTCGCGACTGGCTGGCCCGGGCAGCTGCGTCCGAGCCATGCGTGTCTCTATTACACCGCTTCGAGGCGAAGCATAGGACAGAGCAACATGTGGCTTGAATACTATCGCGGTCTGGAACGTCTCGGTCTTGTTTGTATGCCATTCATCAGCAAAATGGACGGCCTTGGCGAATGAAATGGGGTTATATCATATATGGCAGAGTCTGAAGGCGGGTAGATTCCGGGTTGTGGCGAACACAACGGCATGCGGCGAGACAGCCCATAATTGGAGCCATATCTATTAATTTTCACTGAATAATCCTAAGCTGGCCCTAATTTGGCAAATCTAGGCTCCTTTTAAAGTTGATCCATTATGAATCAAAGGTGAATCAGCCGGACTTAGCCTAGATTTTGACATCAGGTTTCCCCTATACCTCGGGTTGCCTTTGATAATCGGGGATATTCGAGGTCCATTTTGACTAGAGCGAGAACTTCAAAGCTTCTCTTAAAACTTTTCTCACTGTGGCTTTGCAGAACATAGACCTGCGCTAAATATTGAACTTGCCAGCTCATCCCCCAAGGGGGCTCGTCTTCGCCACACCGTTGTTGTATTCATTCCACGTGAGGCCTATGGGTTTCTCTTTAATCACTTCAAGTCCAGCGGTGGTACATAATATTGCCATGGAGAGTCATAACTAAGATGCACACCAGGCATCGGTATACGAGGCTTATATAGCAAAGCTCAAGGTATCAAACGGTGCACAGGGAAGCAAAACCAGTCGATGCAAAGAGACAGCAGTCGAATACCGCCAGATATCGGTCTGGGTGTTACAGTTCAGTCTGATTCGATCTCAGTATGAAAGATCACTATCATCAAGGGAATGTAAGAAGGATGTCTATCTTCCAATGCAATGTCGATGGCCGTGACAGCTCGACTGACACAGGCAAAGCAGATCATGGCTTTGGTCAGATATTGCCGCCGAAATCTATCTGAATCGACTACATGTCAATTCATTTCAACCGCGAGCGTCCGTAGACCGTTGATAGGAGCTCAGATAGTTCCTGTCTCATGATAATGGACGCTCCGCAGACGACATCAACAAATGTCGCCTCACGTCTACTCAAGGGGCCAAAATTTGCGGAACAACCAGCAGGCGCGCTTTTTCAATAGCATGAAGAGTCACATAATGCTACATGTCCAAGTATAGTCTCTTCTAGTGGAAGCATACGAGCAAGTCAATACGTCGTCACCAGCCGCCGCCGCCCTGAACTCCATACAAACCCACACATTCAGCATGCTCGCGAATCCACCAAAACTTCAAAAACATACAACACCAGGTATTCGCTGGTCGTCACCGACCCAACTACTAATCCGGCCCTCATTGGCTTATCTATGGGAGAGCGGACGGGATCCCGAGTTTTCCAATGGGTATGGTCGTATGTGGTGGTTTGGTGATGCTAAGTCGTAGATATTGTCAGGAAAAGCTAGGGGGCGACAGCGCAGCAACCGGCACAACAACTCAACCAAGGCATTCGAATTATAGACAGATGTTATGAAATGGGCCTCTGTAAAATTTCTTTCAAGTTGGCTAATAGGTCAGATCCCGGCCACACTTGACACCTTTCATCATGCTCAGCATCTAACTGTCTGCTGATCGCGTTAACTTGGTGCACACCTGGAATCATCGCCCTATTTTCTGCGGCAATCAAAGCAGAAGCTGGATTGTCTTATAAACTGATAAAATGTTTTGATAACAACAGCAACACCTCGTGTTCTTAGTATCTTGGCTTAGTCAGTGACTTAAGCTGCAAGATCAGCACGAACTGTACTCCCTGTAACCTACACTCGATTCGCTCATGAACATGACACCAACAATAGACCATCACAGGTTCATTATGGCCTTAGATTCATCGTGTCAGACAATTAAGTAGCCAAAATGGCGTCCATCACACTTGACGGAACTACTTCTGCTAAAGTACAGCGGCAGATAATAGACTAGCGTCGTAACCTCATTTCCGCTTGGGTTCGACCTTGAAGGCATGGACAAGGAGCACCTCCGCTTTCGCATTAGGGCCACTTTCAGTTGTACCAGCTGGAACCTTCATTGAGATGGCAAGAGCGAAGCTGTGAAATAGCAAATGTCAGTTGATTACATATGTAGGTGAGAAGAACCTGGAAATGACTCACTACTCAGAGGCCTTATTCTTCAAAGCCACGGCCCCAGCCATACTGCTGTCTTTTCCAGTCTCCAAGACCTCGCAGTATCGGGCTAAGTCCTGAAGAGGCATGCCATTTTGGCGGTACAGATCCAATTTCTCGTTTGGGATTTTGGGAGACTGTGGGCCGCCAAGTCCAAGAACTTGCTCCCAGCAATTCATTTTGTCCAAATTCTCCTCACCGGCAACGATCTCAATAGTAGACATGATTCCACCCCAGAAAGCTACTTCTAAGATTCTTCCACCCTGGCTCGCCGGTGCATCGATGGTCAGTGCCGGGGCTACGAGCCGAGAGAGGATTCCGGTCGGAACAGCTGAGGTTACATCAACGGCTGGATTCTCATTTGACCCCCCGCGTTTCGAGAACTACTCACTAGGTATTCCAACGCCCCCGAGGAGAAGATTTCGAATCGCGTTTAGAGCTGCTTGTGGTCTTCCAACGCTGAAAGAACCCATGGCGAAGCGGTGGTGAGAATTGAATGTTGAACTTTACGGCAAGAAAAAGTTACAATGGTAATGAATATCTTTGATCAGTTTCCGACTGACTGGATGAATTCAAAGCTAGTAAGTATGCGTGACCCGAGTAGCTCTCCTCTTTATCCATCGGCGTCAGACGCTCATAACCAGATACTCTTCTCAGCACTGGCACAGCGTCCAAATTATCCGCTCATAGAAGGCATGAACCCAGCATTTCACTAGTATGTTCACATCGTATGGCTCCCCCGATGAGGCTGGCTGAGTTGTGTGATATATGTGCGCAACCACCGGAGTTGGGAAAGTGTTGCAGCTAAGCTCGGTAGTGCTCAGACTTGCGGCGATCAAGTCCATATACCGCTGGGTCGAAGGTTCTGTACCAAGCTCATTTGAACATATTTCGGATAGTGGAATAAGAGAACGGAGACAAAACCTGGATATCGTGCATAATCACTTGAGTCTAGACCTCTCTGGTCACCGACAAGTCTCGTATCACGATGATTAGTACGGAGCGGCTGACACATTGTCGAAAACGGAAATTATCCTCTTTCCTACCAAACGGCACTAATGTCAGTTCTGCTGTCTCATTTCAGCTCCCGCTAGCTCCCGTCAGCTCCCGCCGGCAAGCACGCCACCACGACGCTGAGGTTCTTCCCCGCGTTCCCACCCCAACATCGCGTCTCTGAAGCTTGCAAGGGGTTAGTCAGGTCTACCCTGATTCGTGAATACTTGTTGTTTGACTTGTAGATGTCTGTCACAAAGTAAGTATTCAATCCTGCTCCTGAGGTTGTGTTCAGTGATTTGCATCGAGCACATTGACGATCGAGAACCCTAATTCATACTTCTCAGTACCTTCGAGCCCCCACATGAGTACTTATTTTGTTGGTGTCTCGCCAGGCTTGCGAACAGAAAGCTGAAAAGAGCACGAGACACCATTGCTCCATGTTTTTCTAACGTTCGACCAAGTCCGACATCGTGCATCATTGTCGACCAATGCCTTCACTTTTTACTCCGTTGGCATTCAGTTCCTGCATGTATAGTGTGTGAACTCCGCAGCAAAATTGCCCGCCTGCACTCCTTGAATCCTAACCCGGAACTGAGGCGTCAAAATTTATCAGCTCAAGGATGTGATAATTCAGGAAAATCTTAAACTTTACATCACGACTTCTCGTATACAGACGAATCCCGAGCGAAGAGATCAAGAAGTATGAAAGCAGCAACTTGAAAGCAATCTCAACGCTCCATACAAGTGGGAAGCGAGGATAGGTTTAGGTGTCTGTTTGCTTTCTTCTGGAGCCAAAACTTCCTTTTCCTCCAAGAAGGCGGTGAGAAGTCAACACTACCACCACGTAGTCGCCCTAGATGAGTCGAAGATCATCACGAACCCTGACTGGCTCGTACTTCGCCTTCTCAGAGTAAGGCATGTTTGTTATGAACGCAGTCAGACGTAGAATATTCATCACCTTCACTCATGCAAGCCACTTGCCACTGGAAACATGTTCAAACGAGCAATGGCGTAACATTATCAACCTATCGACACCTTCCTCTGATTCAGATTACGCATAAACATTTGTAGCTCCTTCTTAGTACATCCCGAAAGCCCAAAGCATGAAATGAGAGGCGCGAATGGGCCGACGTGGTGGAGCTGATTGGAGCCACCACTTCGACACACCTGTTCTCGTGTGAACACCGCGATAACAGAGGAACGGAATGCAGAAAGACAGGATGTGTGACCTTTAACCGCACTATAAACTACATCAGGCTCGAAGATGTGGATTGGTAAGACTCGGCTAACCTTGGATATTGAAAATAATATAAAGGCCTCTCCAGTTCCCTCCCCGAAACTGTCTAAAGAAAAGCAACCAGAAAACCAGTCAGCTTCACATCTTAAGTATTCTACTACCTCTATCTCATAATCATCTTTTGGCTATCGCCAGAACCCTGGCTATCAAAATGTCGAGCTTCAAGATTACGATCAAGAACAAGTCCAACAACGACCGCGCGTTTCTCCTTTTTCAGGACATGCCGGTGCCAACCAATCTCAATCAGAAGAACGTATTCGCCAACATTTACCAGCGTTCCCCTACCATCAATGGCACAGGTTCTGCCCACACCGACTTCACCATGAAGCAGCAGTATTATGCCATCTATGGTACCTCTCAGGCAACTGCAGATGGGGCCATCCGTGTCGATACTGGCGACTCCGTCCCTGCCAAGCTTGGTCCTAATGGAACACTTGCTGTTGTCACAACCGTCGATCACAATGGAGTGGACCCAACCTGGGATCAGTCCCAGATGGCCAACACGGCCCAAGCCAAGGGCGGCTTTGACCTTCGCGCCGACAACACCTTCAAGTTCCCCAATCCCAGTAAGACCTGCATCGTCGTTAGAGTCTACATGATTCTATTCCACTTACTAAAGTTTCACAGATGAAATCTACATCGGTTGCGGCGCCCCAGACCCGAAGACTGGCGAAGTGATTCCTATCCAGACTTGGCTCGCCCAGCCAGGTCTCACTAGCCAGATTTTTCCCAAGGTCATATATTATATTGCCTTCGGTCGCTTCGAACCAGGTGTTGTTGTGGACAGGACCACAATTGGCCAAGTTTTGAAGGTGGACTTCAGCGGCGCAGCTATCCCGAACGCCACCTTCACCCTCAATAACAATGGCACATACGAAGCTGATGACAAGGTTGCAGCGAACGGCGTCAAGTGGAGCTTCGGAAATATTGACGGGGCTTGAGACGGTTTCGTTATCTAGAGAAGTAAGCAGTAGTACTTAGTGAGGCATGCAGAGATGCGGTCACGGATGTTGCGGAATTATTTGCTGGAGGTTATGAAGTGATATCGGGGCTAATGGATTCAAGGAGGGACGAGATAGGAAACCACTGCTTGCTTTGTTGCTGTGTCTTAAAATTAAATTGCGGTCTAGGCCGCTCGCCATAAAACCCCAGAATATAAGTACTGGAAGAAACTCTCCCGTTTTCGTTCTGGAATATGTAGCCAGGTCCTTGAAGGCAGCGTACACCCACACACCTCAGCTCAATTAATGCTAGGAGGTAATCGGGCAGCGCAGTGCTACAGCACGGAGAGCTTAATTTGTTTTCTTCTTCTGCAACCCGACTTTGAATCAAGTGGCATCTGAGGCGCCCAATCATATCCTGGACCGGTCACAGCTCTAATCCCCTTACGCAATTTATTAGGCTTGACTTATAAATGAGTCGGCCCGCACCCACAACCTTCCCTCGATTCTCAATGCGACACGCAAGCTCTCTCTCTCATCTTGCGTTCAAACCCCAGATTCCAATCATCACCACCCTCCACTCTTCCCAGTATACCAAGCCAATCCCCAACGTTACACCGAGGTCAGCATGGATTCAGCCTCATCTGCCGAGGAGAAAGATCCCGATGATATCAACGTCGACTACACAACGATGTTCGTAATGGAGAAGCCCCAAATTTATCGGTCTATGCTAGCGCCAAAGTGGCTCAATATGCGGTGGACTGTCAGTGTGAACAATCTCAGCTTCAACGCAACTTCTTTCATTTTATATCCATCGCCGCCAAAGTTTACCTCGGGCGACCCGCAGAACGTCTTTACCTGCGTATACCAACAGAGCCAGTCAATAAATGCGAGAACGGGTTCCAATGAGTTTGGGATTGCCATGCAAGGTGTCGGCTCGCACCCGATTTTTGTGGTCACAGGCTCCCCCCATCACCAGTTGGAGCCAGGCCTGCAGGTCTATGCAACTGATACGTGCGAGACCTATCTGGCTGAGAACCCCCAGACAAGTTGCAACATGGTCTTGCCTAAAGATGCAGCGGCATCCTTCACACCCGGATCAGGCCGAGTAGACAAAAATAGTACGTCAGAAAAGGCCTCCATTCGCATCTCATGCGACAGCTTTGCCGGCAACGATAAAGGTACGTCATGACGAGATGCTCATACCTCATATGATGCCACTTGAAGGCGGGTTTAAATAAACTTACTCAACCATTTCTTTCCATAGCACGACCATTCGTTGGACTGGGTGCGCCAGCACCATTTGGAGTGGGAATTGTGCCAACCGTCGTGTGGAAAGCAGTCCCCAACCAGAGTTTCCACTTAGCACCAATGTCTAATAAGTGGAGGATTGCAAAGTCGACTGCCAAAACAAAAATCATCTTGGATCTTAGCTCACAAATGCCGTCTGATTGGATAGAGGTCGAGTTCACCGAGGACAACCGGGAGATACAGATCGATCACAACACCGATGGTACTTTCTCGTTCTCCAGCGACGAGTAGAACGGTACCTTAAGGGTTGGCCGAGAAGACATCCCTCGTTTGTAATTATTGACTACTTAGCCTGCTTGAAGGAGCCGTAGAGAAATTGTGAAGTAGACAAAGCAACACATTTCCGAATCTCTACGATGATGCCCCCCGTCGAAGAGGCGTGTCGTTGAAACTGGCCAACACGTGACTGGCACGTCGAGGTGTGGATGGAGCTTACAACTGCGTACCTGGACCGGGGGTTAGGTACTGGGGCTTCATGGTGTGATTGAACTTTTGACCAGGCGTGATGTATCAGTCAGCATCAACGACTCTCACTAGCAACTGAACAACTAAATGAAAGAGCCTATCCCAGCACAGCAAAAGATACGATAGGATGAGATATGTCTGCGTGGGGACTGATGCCCGGTCTTCCGATTTGGTGGCTGACAACTTTCAAGACCTCACGTGCACCCGGTGCCAAGCTTGCTTGACTTCATCCAACACCGACCGCACAAACGCTGGGATCAAAATGACTACAGGATAAGATCAATCTGGAGAAATCCGTACACTGTGCGAGCCACCCAAGCAAGCAACGACCTCATCCGTTCCGTTTCTCAAGGCAGAGCGCAGAGACCACTCCAAGGGGCCAACACAACGTCTCAAGACATGTCGTGCATATCGTCTCGTGAAGGAGTCTGCCGCATAATCTCTCGTGCTCCAGCGTATGAGAAAAATCGAGAGAACGGAGAGGAGACGAGAAAAAAAGGCTTCTTTTCAGTCTTGACCAGGAGGTGGTCCATCCGCACCACCCCTCGGACCTTGAGCGACCTCGCGGTATCGGTACACCCGGATGAAGGAGCACAGGAATTCAAGGGGGTTGAGAGAGCGTACGACTTGAGCGATCGACCCGTGAATCACGAAAGCGTGAACCAGATAAAAGCTGGGAAACAGAAAAAAATGGTCTTCGTCATCCATCAGGAACATCCATTAGGATGTCGTAAGGAATACACACGAGTAACGGCTAATAAACCGCATAGAGGGGGGGAAGGGGGTAAGCCCGACGTCTCAATGCCATCATGCCTAAACTCTCCTCCCGGGATTCCCGCTTCTCGCCTTTTCGCCTCTCTCTTTTCTCGCCGCCTCGCGCCCACCCTCCAAGTCCTTCCTCCTCCCCCGTCGTCCCGACTCGAGAGAACAACATTACCGGTGGACGGATCTTGGCCGTCGTCAAAAAGGGTGGGAACATGGACCACCAACCCATCCATCCCTGCCTGCACGGCGTTGCCAACAACGCGGGAGAAAGTCCGGAGGTCGGAGAGGTTACGGTGGGGAGAGAAGAGAGAAAAGAGGAAGAGAAGGACGGCTTACGCATGAAGCGGTCCGAGTGTCCTGGTGGTCAGAAACAGCCGTAGTTGCGGAAAAGGTTGAACCTTTGCAGTTCAGGCCCAATGGGGGGTTACTTCTCGGACGGGAAGCAAGGGTGACCAGAGTCTGTTCAGTTCTGGGACTCGAGACATCTGAGTAGTCTTTTTTCTCGCCTCGTAATACAGATCGGGCCGAAGGATGTTGTAAGCCTCCCGAGGGAGCGATGTTGGGCTTTTGATCAAAGTTGGAACAGATAGACAATGATAGAGTGTACTATCGGGTTTAGAAGATGGAAAACATGTCACGAAGGAGGGAGCTCGCAAATTTGTTTAACTTGTTCAGATTTAATTGAATTAACCGACCGACCCTTGACCCGATCAACGCCACAACAATGAACATGATGGTCTTTTTGTTACATTACAGAAAACTGCTCGTGAAAATGGGTCATTAGTGACAGTCGTGTTGATGTCGCCAAATATTACCAAGCGCGTCATCTAGAGGTTGGTGTGTCCCTCGCCTTTCCCTTTTGGCTGGTCTTTCTCTCTCTTCCTCGCACCTAAGAAGTATCATCGCCTTCTTCTTTCTCTATAGTGGGATATGGAAAAATTGATTTCAGAAATGGATTTTTTGTTGTGAAACTCTCGATGCCGTTCAAAACACGCTTTGTTTGTGACTGCTCTGCCGCGCGCGCTCCTAATAACATGATGTCTAATTTTTGTGTTGATTTTTTTGATTTCTTTCATGTTTTGGTCGAACTCTCCAGTTGCTCGACTCAGGACGCTTAGCCCTCCTCGACGACGGCGCGGTTGGCAATGTAGAAGCGCTCGCCCTTGTCGTCCTTCTCGTGCTCGAGGGCGACCTTGCTCAGCTGAGTGAGGACGTTCTCGATGAGGGTGTCGGTGACGCTGCGCTTCTTGCGGCCCATGTCGTTGAGGACCCGGAGGTTGGTCAGGACGTAGTAGACCAGGGCCATGACGATGGTGACGGCGACGGAGTAGACGAAGACGACGCAGACGGTGACGAAGTCGGTGCGGCCGTTCTCGGACAGGAACTTGTTGAGCGAGGGAGGGGAGGCGGGCTCGCCGCGGCCGCCAGAGAACCAACCGAAGACGCAGAAGAGGATGGACAGAACGTCGACGGCGGCGATGGCACCGATCAGCTGGAAGGAGGGGAAGGTATCGAAGCCACGGGTGACGAAGATGAGCCAGTTCTGGGTGAGGGAGATCTCGAGGAAGAGAATCTCCTGGACGGAACCGTAGTCGTGGATGACACCACCCTCGGTGATGTACATGGTACCGCGGAGAATCCAGGTGCCGGCAGCGAGGAGGGAGCCGAGAACGATGGAGATAATCCAGATCTTGGGCAACTGCCACTCGACGGGACGCTTCTCGAAGTGGGCGTTGTCGTACTATTGGATTGATTAGTGACTTGAAGCTTGAGTGTGTAGAATGAGGCAAATACTTACAGCGACGGCAATGGTGGCCAAATCAGCGAAGAGAGCGAGGAAGACAATCAAGTCGGCGCGGACAGTCTCGTTGATAATGATCATGGAGGTGACCAGGTAGATCTCCAAGTGCAAGCAAAGGGCGATACGGTACTGGATGTAGGCCTTCATGCGCTGGAAAATCTGGCGAGACAGCTTAATGGCGGAGACAATGGTGGACAGACCGGGGGCAAGGAAGACGATATCGGCGGCGGCCTGGGCAGCCTCGGTGGCACCCTCGACGGCAATACCGCAGTCAGACTTCTTCAGGGAAGGAGCATCGTTGACACCGTCACCAGTCATGGCAGTCAAGTGACCACGCTGCTGGAGCATCTCGACGACCTGGTACTTGTGCTCGGGGAACACCTCAGCGAAACCATCGGCACGCTCGCAAAGATCGTGGATGGAAGTGCCAGCCATGTCGGAGTGAAGAAGCTTGTCGGAGTTGTAAACCTTGGTACCGAGCTGAAGCATGCGGCAGGTCTCGACGGCGATGGCGTGGGCGTCACCAGTAAGCATCTTAACCTGGAGACCGAGGGCCTGGGCCTCGAGAATGGTCTGGCCGGTATCGGAACGAGGGGGGTCGAAGAGGGACAGCATGCCGAGCATCTCCCAAGGGCCATCCTCCTCCTTAACGGCGACGGCGAGGGAACGGAAACCACGGCGAGCGAACTCAGCCGCCTTCTCCTTGAAGAGGGCGGACTGCTCCTCGGTGCAGTCGGTGAGGGCGAGAACGGCCTTGGGGGCACCCTTGGCGCAAGTGTAGCGGACACCACGGTGGGTGGCGATGGTGGTGATACGCTTGGAGACGGGGTCGAAGGGAGTGAACTTCTCGGTCTTCCAGCCGTCAGAGATGAGCTCCTTGGCCTTGGGGTAGCGCTTGAGGGTGAGGACGGTGATCTTGTCGATGGGGTCGAGAGCCTTGATGTTGTGGGAAGAGGCAAGAGCGGCGACGGCCATCATCCAGTTGATGTCGACTCCCTCCATGACGAAGGGCTCGCGGACGGACAGCTGGTTGGCAGTGAGGGTACCGGTCTTATCGGAGCAGAGAATGTCGACACCGGCAAGGGACTCAATGGCGGTAAGCTTCTGGACGATAGCCTTCTCCTCAGCGAGGTAGGCGGCACCGACAGCCAAGGTGGTGGTGGTAACGCAAGGCAGACCGATGGGGACACCGATAATGAGAAGAATCAGGGCGTAGTGGAGCAAGTTGACGGAAGTGCCCTCCTCAGAGACCTCGATGGAGCGGTAGAAACCACCGATCCAGGCGGCGAGGATGAAGATGATGACAAGGGCGAGAAGCGTAGTACCGATGGAGTTCATGATGGCCTTGAAGTGACCCTGGTCCTGGGCGCCCTGGACGAGGGAGGCGGTCTTTCCGACGAAAGAGGCCTGGGCGCCGTGGGTGACGATACAGAAAGCCTTGCCGCGCTTGCAACCGGTGGTGTAGTAGCAAGTGTCGGTCATGAACTTGTCGACAGCGAGGGACTCACCAGTCATGGCAGACTGGTCAACGGCGACGATAGAGTGTCCGAGAGCGGGGTTGGCGTTCTCCTCATCACCCTCCTCGAACTTCTCGCGGCGGGGGGACATGACATCCTGAGCCTCGAGCTCAGCCTTGTAGGCGCTGTAGCCGGCGGGGTTCTCGTAGTCGCAGATAAGCTGGCAATCGGCGGGGACGACATGGCCTTCCTCGACAATGATCTAGAGAGTCCGTGTAAGTAAGATTGGCTTTCCCAAATCGCCGATGCGATAACGGGTAGATGAGACGACTTACAATGTCACCGGGGACGAGCTCACGGGCGCGGATGTCTTCTTCTCTGCCCTGACGGACGACACGAGCCTTCATGGCAATGTCACCCTTGAGGGAGGCGACGACATCGGCAGCCTGCTTCTCCTGGTACCAACCGACAGCGGCGTTGAGCAACAAAATGGCGACAATCAGACCGGCGTCAAGCCAGTCCTGCAGGGCAAAGGCGAGGATAGCGGCACACTCCATGACTGCATTGAGAATTAGCGTTTTGCCCGTGGTGTTTCATGCAGTCCATGCCGCAGACTGCTGCGGTGAAGTGGTTGTTGGCTTGTGCTTACCATAGAGAATGGGACCGCGGAAGAAACCAACGAACTTGAGGAACATGTTCTCCTTCTCGGTGGTGAGTTCGTTCCAGCCGGTGTACTTTCTGCGGCGCTCGACTTCCGTGGGGTCAAGACCTTGCCTCATGTCGGTCTTGAGCCAGTCGGCGGGAGTGACGAAACCGCTGGCACCAGCGCCCTCCTGGGTGGCCTTCTTCCAGAATTGCCATGCTGGCACCTTCTTGGTTGTGGCCGCCTCGGTCTCTTCCACCTCAGCGTTGGGGTCCCGGTAGGTGTCGATGTACTTGATCAGACTGTGGTTGAGAGGTGCGGTGTTAGTCCCCAGCGTTACATTGGAGAGTGACTTTTGAGCCATTGGCACTTGGAGAAGAGCCAATGGCGTGTAAGACTCGTTTTTGGGGCGGTGGTGAAGAAGAAGAAGACTTACGATCTGTACTCCTCGTTGGTACCGCCTTCGCCAGCACCGCCATCAACCCGGTTGTTCCTGGCGCGCTCCTGGATGAAGTTGCCGGTCTCGAGGTCCTGGTCGTCATCCTCGGTGTTGATGGGTTGAGGGTAGTGCTTGTTGCCTCCTTTTCCTATTAAGCCCGCCATTTTGTATGGTGCCATAGAACAACGGAAAAGGAATACAGTCCAGCTGTAGGGGTAGTAGAGGCGAGCGCAGGACAGGTATATATAGGAAGGTAGAGGATGAGGGAGGAGAGAGGAAGGAGGGGCAGAGCAGGGTGAGGAAGAAGGCTAAGCCAGAAGAGACATGAATCACGGTGGGAGAATGGGGCATATTATATTACATCTGTCAAACGGCGAGGCCGGACTGGTCGAAGAGGTTCCGCGGATGGGAACAAGAAGATGGGACCAAGGCAAGGCAAGGCAAGGTAAGGAAGGGCATGGGCCACGGCCCCCAGGGTGGAAGGGGAAAAAAGGTAGACTGGCATTGTGGCATACTCCATACTCTCCGTACTTTGGTACCCTCGCGCGGCAATGGAGAGGCAAGAAACGAGACGAGAGGCAAGAGACCGCGGCGTCGGCGTGTGTGAGCTGTGTGGTAGGTGTGTGTGTGTGAACAAGGGACCGGCGTGTAGCTGCGTACCCCGTCTTGCTCGGATCAACGCCAAGAAGTTGCAAGCATCAAAACAGATGCGGGTGAGGGAAAAACCCACACACTGTGACCGGGCGAGCGACGTCGATGCTATTTCGAGCAAGGGTACGGATACAGAGTAGAGACGACGGGACATTTTTGCCGCTGAGCAAACGTCTGGCGCAAGAAGTAGGAGCAGAAGGGAGCAGCAACAGGAACCGGCCGTCGTACATAGGAGCAAAGAGCAAAAAAAAAAAAACTGGAGCGAGAAAAGGCCGTTGTCTGTCTATCTGGCTGTCTGTCACTGCCAGTATGTACCACTGTGTACGAAGTACAGCTTAGCTGCCGCTAGAAAGACACTGACAAGACAAGAGACGAGGACTTCGTGCCGAAGAACTGGGGAGCTACACTAGGACGAGCTGGCTGGCAGGGCAATCCAGCCTACTACGGCGTTGGACGTGGGGACCTTTGGGACCCGCGTTCCTTTCCATTAGCTTTGCGGCTTGCGGCTGGTGGGCTTGCTTGCCTCGCTCTCTCTCTCGTGTGTGTGTGTGTATGTGTGTGTGTGTGTGTGTGTGTGTGTGTGCTCTGTGCCGTCACGCCGTGCTATCTCTCTCTTTCTCTCTTTCTCTCTCACTTCCATGTCTCGTGCCTTTCTTTGGAGCCAAGCCTCTTCCTGTGTGGAAGAATATTGGCCAGCTTCTAGCGTAAATTTGGTCCCCCAGATGCCCCATTAGACGGGCCGACCTATCAAGACAGAGACAACTCGCTGTCTCATCTGCCAGGATGCGAGGATGGATATCTGACAACAAGGGGAAGCCAGCGTGAGTCGTGCGTTTCGAGGAAGAAACTCTCTAGTGACTTGCCATTGTATGGGGGTTGAGGGTGAAGATGGGGGTCAAGTTCAAGTCTCTATGATACAAAAATAAAATGCCTCAGTAGTACTACACGGCATGTCCTGGGGGGTGGTGGTTATGGCGGGATGGACTGGACTGGGCTGAGCTGGCCGCTTGCTGGGCACGTCAATCAAAAAGATTTGAGGGAAAAAAAAGACAGACGAGGTCAGAAAGAAGAGGAGCTACTACCGGTACGGATACCGATACACTACGCTACGTACTTGACACAGACATAATTCCGAGATTTCGTCGAGCTTTGCACCGTACGGAGTAGTTCACCTCTGTTCTCGGGCAACCCCCCGCGCGCCGCCGCCCAAAAAAAAAAATCGAGCTCCAGGGCAGTCTCCAGTCTGCAAGTCTCCAGAGTTCCTTCGGTTGTGAGGTAGTGCCCCATCTGTCTAGTCCACGTTGAGCGCGGACCCGGACACACCCCCCTGCTAAAGGACATGTTCCGTGGGTTGAAAGAACAAGAGACGTTTGACTATCTGGGACTGGGAGAGTTGGAGCAGCAGAGAGAGAGAAAAGAGTCGGGAGTCGGGACTTGGAAGGGGGAAGGGGGGGGGGTCTGGAGGGGAAGATTTCCTTTCCATTGCCCCTCCAATTGGACGACCGCACCCCCCCTTGAATTTGACCCCTCCAGACTCTGCTGTGTAGAAAGTGAGGGACTCGAGAGTCGAGGGTGAGAGAAAGAGTCCCGAGGCTACGTACCGTGTGTGGTATTCGCAATACGTACTCTTTGTCCTCCACTCCCCATCTCTTTTCGTCCGGCCCCTTGTGGTCGCGACAGTTTCAGCTCTGCTCCGAAACCCACATCACGTGACTCGCCTCGCCGCCGCCTCGTTCCCCCAATTCCCGCCCAAGACCATCAAGAATCCTGGACATCCTGAACCCCATTGCGCCGGTGAACCCTGGAAAAAGCCTTGGTCCACGCGCGATAAGCAACCCAGCACCAAACAGGTAGGTATCTTTGTACCTCTCCGAAGTCCCGCCATCAACCTTACCGCAGATGGCTTGCTCGACAGTGACACTGGAGTCTCCGTACGGCGAACCCTTTCCGCTTGGCATCCACCCGCTTTCGCGTCCCGATTTTGCACTATTGTACGGAGTACTTGCAGACCGACGCTGCATTGCTGGACCTCTCTGCACATCTGCACCGGCACTGAGAACCACTTTGCACAGCAGCAGTGCAGTGCGGTGCAGCACGCAGCGTGGTGGGGTGGAAAACTTCCTTTTGGGGGAGCCGAGGCGGCAGGGACGAAGAACCACCAACGACAACCAGAGAGGTCTTCGCTCTTCAGGCATTGGACAATGGACGCCGCCACCACTACTTGCAACTCCAACTCCAACTCCCAACTCCGTCTGGCTTCCGCCGTACAGTGCGGACGGGCACTTGGACGGGCATCTAGGATAGAGCCTCTGCCAAGACTCCAATTGTCATGTCCACGTCTTGCCCTCGACTTCGGTGATGCAAGTCAATGTCTGGCTCTGGCTCTCGAGACTCCAGAGAGCAGCGCCAAGAAATCCCCGGAATAGACCGCGGCGAAGGGTGTTTGGTTGCGTGTGAAGAGGGTGGTCCATTCACGATTCGTAGGGTTTTGAATAACTCGAAAGTGACAGACGGCGGTCAAAGCCCTGTCTGTCTTCTCACTGAGCTATCACTGTGACACTGCCTCTGCCCCTCCCCCAAGCATCGCCAAGTATTTCCTTGGAAACACTGTCAAGCGATCTGCCTCGCGACGGGCCTTGAGTTGAGGCTATACGTGAACCATCCCATCCCTAAAGTGTTGCGCGTTTGCCTTGCCTCTCTGTCTCTTACACTACACACCTGTTAGCGTATTTCTTTTTTTAAGGTCTTCACCGCTGGAAATGCACTGCAGAGGAAATCTTTAACCCAAATTAAGAACAAGAAAAAACAAATCCGACCAACGAGATACTCCGGGGAGAGACCTGCCAAGCCGTTTTTTACCCCCGGCCAAGCCCCAAACCAAACCTCGATCAAGAGTACAACGGTATCGTAGTACCGTTAAGCGTATGGATTTCCCGGAATAGCAGTATGAGTGGTTTCTACTTGCCACGGTACGGAGACTTCAAGACAAGACAGTTTGACGCCATGTGCCGTGACTATCCAATTACGTACAGTATGTACACATACACACTGATTAATGTTGGGGCTTATGGATATGGGGAAATGGGGAAGAAATCACCGCAATATTGGATGGGGGTGGGAAATGAATGAATCGGCGACGTTCAACCTGCAAAGTCACTTTGCGGGCCACGAAAAAAAAACGAGGCAGATTTTGTGCAGTGCGGGCAGCGCATACGATGCGGGATATTGGGGTCCCGTTCACGCGCCGTATGCGTGTGCTGCACTGCAGCTTGTGCGGTGTGTCCGCGGTGTATAATCCCTATGTCCTCATTTGCGCTTGAACCTGGCTTGACCGACTTGACTGGCGTCCATCAAATGCCTCACCCACGGAAGTCAATAACGCCACTTGGCTCGTTCTGGCCATATCCTGGGGGAGGACCTGACTGGTCTTGCTCTTGGCTTGCGTGTGGTGAAAGTGGAAGCGCTACGGATACGTCAATCTGCCTAGTTCTCGCATCTCGGCACGCAAGGCAGCGTGTAATACAGAGTAGTCAAGTGGTCTCGACAACAAGATAGGGCCAGCATGGCAGTCGGAGGCGAGATGATGATGGGTAATGGTCTCAGACGGAGCTGGATGGATGATTGCTGTTCAATGTGGCAAGTCGGCCGGCCCGTTGACCGGTCACTCCTGTCGACGAACCCCGTTCCAACGAAGTTTCCACGACTCCTCCTACACAGGTACCCAGCTGTGAATTACTCTCCGACCTCCGACTACTTGACGAGCGAGCGGAAGTGAGGACTCGACTAGTCAGTGGGAAACCGGGAAGACGCCATTGGACCAACGTGGCCAAAAGCGAGATTCGCGCGAAAGAGACCCGTTGGATGATCCGTGTGCAATCTCTGGCGTAACACGCTGCAAAGAGTCGTCGCGCTCCGCTGCTTGTCGTGCTTGTCTGGCACTGGTGGGAGGAGCCACGAACGTCCCAAGCCAAGCCTGGAGGAGGAGGCGAGTCCTGACTTTTCCGACTCAGGGACATCGTGCATTGGTGTGTGCGGCATCGAAGGGAAACCGTTCGCGCAATGCATTGCTGGAGCCCATTTCTTTGCCATGGATGGGGGCACCACTGGCTCACTGGCACACTGGGTGGGCACCGGCTCGGTTCCATGGAGATGCCTGCCACGATAGGAAAACACTAGCAGCAACGCTAGAATGAACAGAAGAGGAGTTCCTGGGGCAGCAAGCTGACGGGGAGGGTCCCCTTGCTCCAATGACAAGGCCCCTGCAGAGCCCCAGGGAACCCACTCGATCCCCATCAATCCTCTCGATCGAACAGGGGTTCTGGAGCTTCAGTTGCCGTGGGGTTTCTCTTTTGACGTGCTGCGAGCTGCAGATACGCGGGCTGTGGCCGAGCCTATGCGAATTCACTTTTTGCTCGCTCTTTTTTCGCTGTGTTGCCCTTCCCTCTCGTCCTTCTCGTGTTATCTTCTCTCTCCCCTTCGTTACCAATTGGTGGCCAGTCCTCCCGCCTAGGAACTCAATCTTCGTCCGACCTTTGCTTCTTCCTTTTGTCGATTGCGGCTGTGAAAAGTCCCATTGATGTGCTGGACCTGCATGGGAGAGGGTGGCCGGGAGAGTTTATGGGAATCGTCATTGCTGAGGTACGCGCCAAAGTATGATAGTGGTGACAGAACACCCAGCCGGGCCAGCCACGGGGCTTCGTGTGCCTGCTCAGAACTTGTCGGGGCCTACAGCGGTAAGAAGAGACCAGCTTCAGCTTCAGCCAAGCCTCCCCAACCAGAAGTTGCCAAGACATGGCGGGACTGGGCCCCCGGAACTCTGTCTCTCTGTCTGGTTGTTCTAGCTGGAGTCGCTCTCGGTGCCGTGTTCTTCTGCCCTTCTTTCCTTTTTCGAGTATTTTGCGGTCGTCCTGTCGCTAGATAGAGCGATGACATTGCGCTTGCCAGACGAACGTGGAAAATCCCATCCAACCTTCGGTGCTTTGGGTGAAAAAGTCCCGCAGTCTCGGTGCAGCAGCCGTGTGGGCGGGAATTTTCGACACACGACAAACACGGCAATTTTGCGGATCCCTTGCAGGTTAGCTAGCCCACCTTTGGCCTACCAATGCATGTCAACGAATATCCGAGCCGTCATTGGCTGGGATCGATGAAGAAGAAGACGGGATGGGATTGGATTGGCAGTGCTGGGTTGAATGAATCGGTGGATCAATGTTCTGCAACTGTGGGAACTGCGGAATTGTTCAGGGTGTGGGTACAATTCAGGTACGGATACCCCTGCTATGTCGGCAATTCGACGTTTCTCCGTCATGGTCTCTTTCCTGTCTTTCTCTGTGGCTCTTTTTGTCTCTCTGTCTCTTCCTGATTCGAAGGGGTATGGATGGGATGGGACGGAACTGGGATGCTGTTCCTCTCCTTCTTCGTCTTGCTGCGTCGCGGGAATCGTCGTCGTCGTGGTTGAGTTGAAACAGTCAACACTGTGGAAGATCAAACATCCAAGGAATCTGAAGGGACGAATTGGGACTCTGCAAGTGTGCGTCTGTGTGTTTTCTCAACCTCTTTTCCAGGTTGCCTTGGACCTCCTTCATGGTAACCGTAGCGTTGTGTGTCACAGGGATTGGTAGAAGCTTTGGTCAAGACCGACCCTCGCGTCGCACGACCAGGATGCATTCGGAAACAACCGCTTGGCGCGCGATCCGTGATCTGTATCCAACTCGGGAGGAAGATAAGGGAAGGACATATTTTTTGGTGCTCGATTGCCTTGTCCTGTGACGAACGTGCCTTGTTGGCCCGGGCTTGAAAGTTGGGCCAAGATTAGTCGCTGGCGTGCCTGGATGAGGAATTTCACAAAGTCGCTGGGTCATTTTGCCGAGGCCTGGGGAGGCATGTGTTCCATGGTCATGTTGGTAGCACTAACTTGGTATCTGCACTCCGTAGACACGTCTGTGTGATCGTGTGCGTTGTTGCGTCCATCGCTCGCCCCGTCCGGTCTTCTCTCGGTTTGTTTATTGGGGAAGGGTATTTTCCCTATCTTTTTCGATGTCGCGGCTCGCTTGACAAAGTAATCTCACAAGCAGCCAAGCCTAACCCGGACACTTCCACTTGGCCTTGGGAATCTGGGGTGAATGAGTGGTCAGTGATTAGTGGTGGATGGATGGTGGATTTACCGCGGCTTCGGTTCTGACGAAAGAGAAGACGGGACCGAAATGGCATTGGCAACGGATTACGGGCCCCCAACTTTCCAAGAAATCAAGGAAATCAGGCTGGAGGGAAATCAAAGGCTCAATGTTCGGGAAAGCTTGGGTGTGAGTCTCGCTCTCTCTCTCTTCGTTTAAACCCGGCTGGTCCTGCATCTCGCGTCATTACCGAGATGCGAAGTTTTGGGTCCTGGGCTCTCCTGCCGTGTCTGCCTACCAAAGGAAGCATAGCGCCCATCTCGGTTCTCTCCTTCCTTTTGGTGCTTTGCAGCAGTTTTTTTGTGGAAAAAAAGGTTGGAAGGAAACAGTGGGGCCGAGACATGACCATCTCACTTTCCAATTGCGACTTGTGACTTGACCATTTGACCCAGGCCTCAACTTGCCAAGATTACTCTAATGAAATAAAAAGCTGGGGGAAATCGGAGTAGCAGGCCGAGTTTACGAAAGACAGGCACTGATGACAGACACGCCGCACAACACTGCGACAGGCAAGCAGGCATTCCGCGACATTTGATGATGGAAAGTCAGATATCACAAATTACGCAACGTCCTCCTGCTCAATGCCAACAAACATACATTGGGGCTTTCTTTCGGTTTCCCCCCAACCCCTACCCAGGCCCCAAGTTCCCAATAATCCCAACCTCAAGGGCATTGACTTGTCTGATTTGAATATTTCGTCAATTGAGGCTTAGCAATTAGACTCTAGCCTCAAGTGAGAAACCTCTTACTCTTGCCGAGTCGTGAGCTTGGACCGTGACCGGTAAAATAGCCACTTGCATCGTCATAACCCAAGTCAATTCACCCGAGCCACCGATGGCGCCTATCAAGCGTCGGGTGGCTCTTCCGACTCTGGTTGTTCCCGTCGAGTTATCCGTACACTAGTTGTGAGCCTTGCACTTTCAACAAGGTGCCCTGCCACCCTACCCTGCCTGCCCTGTCTTCAGATGGCTTGTGCGTGCGCAAGTATGCTCAAGGCTGTGGGATGCAAGATAAGAACCAACAACAAAACGATTTGTGCAACAAGGGGCCTCGTTCATTGAGTGGGGGTCCCTTGTACCTGAGTTTCCGTCTCTTGTGCAGGACCGCAGAATGCCGCTTTGTTGGTTCGAGTCGTCCGTACCTCGACCCTGGTCCCGCGCGGCCGACGAAGAATGTAAGACAAAGAATGCCATATCCCAGGTACCATTAAACATGAAAGGACAAGGAAACGAGGGAGGGAGAAAAAGTCAACGTTCGGCGAAGGCGACAGAGGCGGTGGTGGCGGCGGAAAAATTCATCGACGACGTTCTTGCATCTGCAGATATTTTGATATGCACTTGGACGACGGGACACCGCGGCCACGGCGGATATTCCTGTCGTTATTCCTGCGGTCAAGGTTGGAAACATGAACGGCACTCCGAACGGCAAGCGCCAAGCGTCGTCAAGTACCTACCTGCCTTGCCTTGGTGCTTGGGTGACTTTGCGGTTCCTGCCAATCCTTTTCCTCATTCACCTGCCTTCCTCCTTCCTGCCTCACCTTGCTCACCTGCCGCGCCTGCCTCACCTGCGGTGATCTGCGTAAGCTGCGGCAGGCGGGCAGGGCTGGACTTGGCTGCGTGTCGGAGAAACACCATCGCTTCCCAGCCGGCCATCAACATCCAACCACAACATTATCACATACTTCAAAGCCACGGTCGAAACGCAAGCTCACAATCCCAATGTCGTCAATGTCGAGTCGCACAGCCGATTGAGCCTCCTTTCTCTTGGCATTCCCTCTCTCTATTCCTCGCCCCGGTCTCGTCCAACCAAAACCCCTACACCACCAACGGCATATCACGACATAAACACACATGGCACACACCTATCGCACACCGCACACCGCACACCGCACGCACCGCACACTATTCGTACACACTACATACAAGCACGACGCCACCAGACGCCAACACTGGCGGCGTACCACTGTCACTCTTCAACGGCGGATGTGCCCGTCAACACGATGCCCGTCCTAGTACAGCCGATATCTGCAGATCGGCCACTAGAGGCTTGTGTCTCTTCGATGGCGTCTTGTGTTCTGTGCCCTTGACACTGGCTGGTGTCACTGTTATCCATCCACCACCATGTTCCCGGCCCCCCCAGCCACTCTACACCCTTCCCTTGGCTTTTGGGAGCGCAAGTCGCGGGAAGCATACAGGAATCGTCTGTGCCTGGCCTGGCCCCGGCCTGGAGTCCCGGACGAGGCTCGTGACTGAAAGTAAACGTCGTGGGAGCCGTGGGAGCGTACCTTAGTGCCGTGTCAAAAATGTATCGCGCTTGTTCGTCCGTCGTCCAAGATCACCAAATGTTGCCGCAACCCTCCCACACCCCACGTTCCTTTCCCAAGGTTGAAGGCCCCTAAGAATACGACCTCGATAGATACGGAGTGAGATACGACTCCCGCCGAGGTCGATGCGACCGTCTCGTTTCTGTCAGGGTTGCACACACAAACAGTCAAGTACATACCCAAGGTACTCCGTACACGCGCGCAAAGTTGCAGCCGATGAGCGAACCCCAGAGTTCCTGCATGTCACGACCAGTCAAGGGTTCAACAAGTCTCCTAGCGTCCGCAAAACGCACAGTTCGCCTCATCGACGTGTGTGGTCGTGTCGGGTTGGTGCACGACGGGTACGGTACTACGGATACACTGCGGCGGTAGGTGAATGTAACCCTCCACGTTGGAAACGCGGGCCCCTCGTTCAAAACAGAACGGAGCCGTCTCTGCACCCGGGAATACGCCGTAGACTTGTGGAGTCCCCTAGGTGTGTTAGGACGATACCACAGTGAGTTATTTGGCTCATACTGAAGGCTCTTTACACAGTAGAAGGCCTTGATTCACCAGTGAGGCGTGCATAGCACAGCGAATGTGGCGGTCTGGGAGTCGGAAAAGGGCCGACGGCGTGGCAGACTCATCTCTCCCAGATAAAATCTTCCTGTCAAGATAATGCAGCAACAAGCAGCCGCACCAGTACCAACGACAACGCCAACAGATGGGATGTCAGGTTTCGAGCCGAACCATACTAGACCATACCATGTACCGAACTGCTCAAGCTTCTATTTCCAACGTGGTATCTGTCGAGGACAGGGCAGATGCAACCGCGAGAGTTCCGTCGCGTTGCATTATCCCATCTTGTCATCAGAGGAAGAGAAAAGTCAACGGCAATGGCCAGCTACCAATCTTCACTTTGACTGAAACCAGGCGAACGACCTCGAACAAAAACAACCCCCAGAGCTCCATCAGTCTAGCCGTCAGCCGTCCTACGGTCCTACGGCGGCGGAGGCGCTTGCTATCCTCGTCCTCCGATCCTCGTCGTCGTCCTCAGCTTGAATCAGCCTTCGACTCCACTCCCAGCCACTAGAGACCCTGTTTTCTGCTCAAAACGATGATCCAGTTTTATTTTGATTTTATGCTCTTCGGTTCGTTTTGCCATGAGTCTCTTCGCGCTCCGCTGATTCGTGACGTGGGGATTCCCAGAAACGGCGCGTCGTCAAACAGGTTCCCATCAATTACCCAGTTCAAGTCGGAGTGTGATGGAGGACAATCCAGGGGTCCCTCTGTGACGTCCCGTCGTTGTCGTAGTCGTCGTCGTCCTCGTCGTCGTCGAGTGGCACCCGTCCGAGGAAGAGGCCCCCTTCCCTAAAATTGGTCATGGGCCGAATCGTTTTAGTGCAACAATGGGAACTCCATCTCATTCCTCGAATCCTCCTCGGTTCCTTACTGCGTATTAACACTAGAGGCTAGTGGCTCCTTGTGGATATGGGGCTAATCGCGCCGATGGATATCTCACTCTCACTCTCTTCGTGTCCTCGGTATCCATTCCTGGCATTCCAGGCTTTCCCGGGTTGTCCTGGCCAATGACAAGCCTTGAATCGGGATATATCTCCTTGTCTTTTATGAACAAAAAAGATTAATACAAAGAAAATAAGGGCAAACCCGCCTGCCCCATCGTCCCCATCTCCGTACCTCGGGACCGCACCGGCGTGGTCGATTCGATGTGGTTTGCGCGAATGACGACGTTCGTGCTATACCCGGACGGCGGTCGGCGCGAATTGAGCACCGGGCTGGCCATGCCGCAGCGCAGAAATACCCGCTGTCAAACAAGAAGAGCCCGCGGATCTTGACCGCCTCATTATTTCGGAGAGATTGTGATTTGCCCACACGCACATCTCCGCGCGGGCGCGCACCATGGACGAGGCTTTCACGACTCACGAGGGCACGCTACCGTTCGCGAGGCTCCAGTTTCTCCTCCATCTCTCTGCTTCCCCATCGTCCTTCCCCAGTATTTCTCAACTCCGGTCCCATTTGTTTGGAGCACCGACAACGACAAGGCCATCTCCGAGCCGGGTTTCCAGGCACGCCAGGCTTCCAGCAGGTTCTTGGTTCTCTCAAAGTTCCTTGAATTCGACCAACCAAGGCCAACCCTTTGGTGGGTTCCCATGAGCTTGGTAGTGGGCGAGGCCGGTAGTGATCGGCCGTATCCCATTCTGAACACGGCCCCCAATGGCCGACCACTTACCTGTCACGCCTGTTACCAAAGAGAAAACCATGCCCTGTATTTTCTCCAAACAGCAAAGAGGATACCCCAAGGGCAGGCCCCAAGAATGGAGTCGCTTTCCAGGTTGTGAACCAAGAAAGCCACCGGTCAATTGGCCGTCCCCATGGGGGTGGTTGATGGTTCAATCGGTGTAACTCGGTGATTTTTTTGGGGTTATGCGATGTTCGATGTGATCCCCATGCTCCTGCAGGCCAGCCTCGATTTCCTGTTTCCTTTGGTTGTCACTCGTCAGGACGTCCCTCGAGATTGTCTTGGCAGGACTGCAACTGATTCAGCGCAAGACTTTGCCAAGTCACAGATTTGGTCATCCAAGTGCCGTAATGACTTGCGGCACGTATCAACTTTCGCCGTTTTGGAAACATGGCTCGTGTCTCTTTGGCCATACAGCCGTACACAAAAGCCCTGCAGGGTCCGTTTTACCAGTTTTGGTTCGTGGTTGGATGAGCACAGAAGTTATACATAGTAATACCTACCGCTGCGGCACCAGATCAACAACGTGATTGACTAAGGTAAGACACACGCAGACAAACTGCACTACAGAAATGTGATGCTCGTACGGAAGGGGGAAAGGGGGGACCTCCTAACGGTCTTTCTGCAACCACCTCAAACGACATAGAGACGACACACGTTCCTCGAGAGAGAAGAATCTGTAAGCCTGTGGCCTGTGGCGCTTGTAGAATTCATGCCTGCACTCACTTTTGCATGCTTGGCACGCCCGACCGCTTGGGGTTTGCCTGTCCCGTACGGAGTATCCCTCCGTAGAAGGGAAGAGTGATCGCCCATCAATCCCGTCGGGCGGGAAGGGGGGAGAGAGACGTCTGAACTCTCTTTCCCAATTTTTCGTCTCATCGCATCTTTTTTCTAAAAAAACACGCAAAAAGTTGCTCTCGACCAACAGGTTCCTCCCCATCCAAAACACCTAGCGGACCTTTACAAACCCGCCAAGAGCACCCAAGAGTTTCCAAGAGGTCCTCAAGCCTTTTTTCCCACCCCAGACCACCCAAGAAAGTCCCAAGACGATTTGCCGGCATTGAAGCTTTTTTCGATGCTCACGAATATCGGTCTTGGCTCCGTTGAGGCTGGGGGCCAGATCGGCATTGGCGTTTCTTTTCCCGCATGTCGTCCTCTCTTCCTGTCACCTCTCTCGGGCATTGATGAAGTCTTGGTTGTCCAATCCCAAGCCGGGTACCAGATTTCTTGTCAAGATCACTAAAGACAAAGACCCCTCGCCAAGAAGTCTCTTGAAGCATTGCTGGCCACCTTTTCCCCGTGTTTGTCGTCTTCCTATCGTGGTAGTTACACTCGACAGCCAAGAAGTTTCAAGCAACATGCCATTTCTTGGCTTGTAAAACAATGGTCAAATTCCCGTCTCCCCCTACCTTACCCGTACGGCTAGATATCTGTTCTATTCTCAACCCAGCTCTGAGTTCCCCTTCTGTCTTGATTGGGGAAGATTGATGATCCCCGGATTTTTGGTTTCCTTCGTGATGGGCTCGGATCTTTCCTCCGGGTGGCTTTGTTTTGTCTGCCTCGCCGTTGCCGGTCTCCCCCAGGAAATGTCACCGTCGGGCACCTATCAAAACTCCCCGCCACGCCAAATGTCAAACCAGCCCCCCAAAGTCCCATCCTCCCACCCAAACCCCAACCCCCCGCGTAACTGGGTGCGTTTTTTTTATAGAAACGACGATGGGGGAGAACCAAGTTCCAAAACTTGCAAGTGCCGAAGAGAAGGGCGGGTCGCAACATGAGGTGAACGCTGAACACGGATAACATGTCCCATACAACTCTGCAGAAAATATCCCAGTCGAAGATCATCCATTGAATGATACACCTTCTCTTCACACACGCAGATCAGATACCATCCCACAGGCATTCTCTGTACAAGAATAGCACTCCTCCAAGTTTGGTAATGGCGGCACGACGGCCGGCGGGTACGGTCCGTACGGATAGAATCGTCCTGTCCTGGCAAGGCTGAGTAGGAACTCACGAGAGCCAAGACTACTACTGAACCAGTAGCAAGTCACCAATCAACTTCGCCCTCGGCTAAAAGCCTCAAGGTATGGTTCATATGCAGGACCTGTAGATCCCCCGGAGCAGGCCGTAGTCTAGAGAAAAGGGCGGTGGCCTGCTTTTCTTGGCAAAAGGGCGAGGGGGGAAAGAAACCAATCGTCTCCGATGCCTTGCCCCTCCTTCCCCCTCCCCCGCCCCTCTCCTTCGATAGAATCTTCCTTTTCTTCCCGAAAGTTGCTCCAGCCACAGATGGTGACGTGGGAACGGTTGACCAATGAGGCGTTATCCAACAGCCCTGCGGCCTTTGAGCAGAGAATGCAGAGTCGTAACGTAAAGCAAGGTTCCGGGAGATCTACCACCAAGCCGCATGCGAGGGACGGAGGCGCAGACGTGCTTGTTGACAACGTACCAACCAGTGTATGGATATGGTGAATCTGCTCTGCTTATTCGTTAGCGATAAAGATATGGGGAGGGGATGAGTTGTTCACCGGGCCGCGTAGTGAGGGACGCGAAATGGCCAAGACTTTCATGGTGATGATGTTGATCTTTCATGAAGATGAAGGAGGCCATCTTCGTCGTCGTCGTCGTCGTGGCAAGAGGTGGATTACACATTACCAAAAGGGCAATGCCACACTTAACAATGCAAGAGGCAAGTTTCTCCCTCTCTCCATGACGAGAATGAACAATTGTGATTGATGGTTTTCGTAATAGAAGCTATGAATGGTGCCAAAAGTAAAAACCCCTAAGCTCATTTCCACCAGAACTTACTTACAGACAAGGCAAAGCCCCCCCGTGATATCAAACAATCAACCGCCACAAGTCGCCGCAACGCCATTGCCAAGAGACTTCCCCCCTCTCGTCGATGGACGATGACGAGGGGAGCCCCGATCCTCAAGCCACCCCCATAATGAAAATCATGAACATGGTTCCCACAGAACACACACCAATCAACCTCTCTTCACATTTACTTTCCTGCCGCGACACCCTCGACGAAGCTCAGCGCCTCTTCGGTAGGTACACAGTCAATGGAACTCGTCTTGCTGTGGAAAGTCACACCGTAGCACTTGTCGGCGACGTGAACAATCTCGGGTCGGAAGGTGGTGCAGATGAACTGCGTTCCGGCCTCTTGGGAGATGGACTCCAAGAGGCTGGCGACGGCGGTACGGTACTGGGCGTCGAGGTTGGCGTCGACCTCGTCAAAGATGACCATGGGACTGCTCTCCGTCTGCTGAAGGGCAAAGATGAGACACAATGCACACAAACCTGGGCAAGTTGTTAGCAAGACTGGTACGATCACATTAGGAATAGGGCCTGACTTACTCTTTTGACCACCACTGAGTTGCTGGATCCTCTGCTGCTCGTCCAAAGTCTTTGAGTTGAAGGACACACTGATACCGACACCGGTGTAGTTCTCAACGCTACGGTTCTGCTCCTCATCAGACTCCTCAGGGTCGACGCGGCGATCGGTTCGGCGCTGGATGACTAGACGACCATGTCCAGCCGGGACAAGCTTCTCAAAGATGGTGGCGAACTCCTTGGACACTTGTTTGAAGGTACGCTCAATGGCCTCGTCCTTGCGCTGATCGAGATGGGCAACGAGCTCCTCGATAGACTCCTGCGAAGCATCCAGTTCTTTTCTTCGCTTCAGGAGCTGGTCCTGTTGCTGGGTGAAGCTGTTGTACTGCTCAAACGCCTTCTTGTTGACGTGCTGGAACTTCTTGAGGGCATTGCGGACCTTCTTCAACCGTGAGTCGATTTGCCTGGGATCCATCCTCTCGTACTTGTCAAAGGCCTCCTCGGGCAAAACTCCCAAGTCTCTGATCGCCTTAGCGGCATCCGCAGCCTGCGCCGTGTAAACGGCCTTCTTGGACATGCTTTTCTCGATCGAGCTGCGCTGCTTGGCTTCTCTTGCGGCAACGGTGCTGCGGATCTCTTCCTGCTCTGCCTTCTTGGCTTCGCGACGGTCGAGCTTGCCACCCTGCTCCTCGAGTTTCTCCTCAATCTCCTGCATCTTGGCTTCGATGGCGGCGGTCTCTCGTTGAAGCTTCTTGAGTTCCCTTTGCGCCTCCTTAAGGCTGCCAGATTCGCCGGAGGAAGTGTTGTTCTCGAAGGCCTGACTGTTGAGCTGATCCAGACGCAGCTGAAGATTCTGATTGATGTCTGTCTCGAGGATCTGTTTCCGGCTTTCCGCTTCTCTCCGCTTCTTGCTGGTATCGTTCCACTCCTTTTGAAGGCGTTGCACTTGCGCGTCTAGCTCGACAAGCTGCCTCTCCTCAGCATTACTGAGCGACTTTTTGAAGTCTGACGCGAGTTCGGACTCGTTTGCGGCAAGACTCTCAGTGAAGATCTTCATGTCTCGCTCAACGGCATCGCGATGCCTCATGGCATCGTTGAGACGTCGCTTCTCGTGCTCGAGCTGCCCGTTCTTGTTGGCGAGTTCGTGCCTCAGAGGTTCGAAGCCGCTTTCCAACTGACGAAGCTTCTGCTCAGCCTTCTGAACTTCACCCATGGCACGAGTGATCTCTTGCTCCTTCTGTTCGATCTGGTTTCTAATCCGATCAGACTGCTGCAGGAGCCGCTCATACTCGTCTCTCCACTTGTTGACAGCCTGAACGCCTTCAAGTCTAGATCGCCTGGGGTCAATGTAACCACCAGTCATCGCACCCCTCTTGTTTGTGGTATCACCATCCAGTGTAATGGCATCAACACCGTGACTCCTTGCGTACTGGCCTCCTATGCTCAGGTTGGGGCACACGACGACTTTGCCGAAAACTTGCTGGAAGGCCTTCTCGTACATAGGATCGTAGCGAATCTTGCTCAGAAGCGGCACGATTCCATCCTGAGATCTCGGCATGTTGATGTTTCTCGGATGGAGGCGGTTCAGAGGCATGAAGGTCAACCTACCTCCGTAGTTAGACCGGAGGTGGTTAGTGAGGAATGTGGCCGTTTGATCGTTGTCGACGATGTAGTGGAACATGCTGTTACCAGCGATTTGCTCGACAGGAAGGCGGTAAGTGTCGCTGACCTCGAGGAGCTCCGCCATAGTGCCGTAGGCGCCGGGAATGTCTTGCTCATGCTTCAGGCGCCTAATCGTGGCAAGACCACGGGCAGTGTCGCCATCCATCATGGAGCTAAGCTCACGCTCGGCCCTGTCTCTCTCCTGGCGAGCATCTCGCAAGATGGTGTCGAGCTTTTCTTCCTCACGGCAGAGCAACTTCTTCTCGTCGTCGAGTTTGTCCAACGTTTCCCTTGCCCTGCTGGCTTCCTCGAAAAGCTCGTTCCGAATTCCGCTTGAGCTTTGCAACTTTTCTCTCAAGCTGGCGACATCAATCTCGAGCTGCTTGATGGAGTTCTCGGTTCCAGTGACATCCTCATCAGCGTCCATCTTGTTGGCCTTGTGACTCATGAGTCTCGAATGCAAATCCTCGATTTCTGCCCTCAAGTACTTGTCGCGCTCAGCCTTGTTCTTAAACTGGGAGCCACGACTTTGCTTGGTGAATAGACGGTTGCGTGTGGCTTCGGCCGTGTCCAGCTGCTGCTTCTTCTCGACCTCTTGGCTCCTCCGTCTGGTATACTCTGGGACGACATTGTTCAGCTCCTGCTTCTTCGTCTGGAGCTCTTCAATGGTCGCCGCGAGATCGGCCTCATGTTGTTGCTGGGCTTGCACAGCCGCAGACTGACCATCTGACAAGGTCTTGACCTTGAGCTCGGCCTTCGCTTTCGACTTTGCTGTTTCGCGGCGGTCCTCTTCGAGCTGCCGGCGCTCGACCTTGAGCAGATCCATCTCCTTGGTCAGCTTGTGGATCTCAGACTCCAACTTGGTCAAGGTCTTTTCGGCATCCTTGAGCTCAGTTCGTATCGAGTCGGTGTTGTCCAAGCCGTTCTGTCGAATGTTTTCGATGCGCTCAAGCTGTTCCTGGATTTGCTGCTGCTCTTGATAATACAAGGCGTACTCGAGGCATCTGCGTTCGCGATCCTTGTCCTGGAAACCACGGAGCTCCTCCTTTTCCTCTTCCAATTCAGCGAGACGCTCCTTGATGTAACCGAGAAGTTCGTCAATCTTTTCTCTCTTGTTGTTTGTCTCGTTCATGATCTTAAGCGACTCGGTTCGGCGCGCTTCGTAGACCTGAGTACCGGCAACCTCCTTCAGAAGGGTGAGTCGGTCCGATTCCTTCATGTTGGTCAGGGCCGTAACGCGACCCTGAGGCACAATGTAGTAGGGATTTGACCTGGAGAAGCCGGCAGCCTCGAGCAGATTGACAACATCGTTCTTGGTGACGACTTTGCGATCGACCGAGTATTCGTCCTTTTTCGTTCCGATGGTGCGACGCAGAATGACCTCCTTTCCTCCTGTAGGGAAGCGCTCGTCGCTGTTGTCGAAGATGATCTCGACATAGGCGGACATGACAGCCGATCCTGATCCTTCATGCAATAGAGCCTGGCGCTCTTCGCGGGTCATCTGAGTGTAGGCGTCACTCAGGACGAAGCGCATCGCCGCGAAGAAGTTACTCTTGCCGGATCCATTGCGACCGACAATGACATTCGTACCGGGGGAGAAGGGTTCGATGACGGTCTGTTCCTTGTAGCTGTCACAAGTCAGCGGGGTGTCACTCTCTACTATCTTGTCGCAAGGGGGCACACCTCTTGAAGCCTTGGATGATGCACTGTTTAATGTACATAGTGACGGTGAGAGTCGCGGCCTCAAGGGCGGCTATTTTACGCGGGTGAAGTCGCTGATGGAGTTCGCTGCGAGTCGCGGAGTATTTTCATCGGTATATTGAGAAGTCGTAACCGTCGATTGTTGGTGGTGGGGATAGACGACGCGTCCAGGAATCGCGAGGCCCTCAAGCGTGGCAGGTCAAGGCGCGTCAAACTTGGGGTGCCGTCGCTCATTTGGTAGGCGGTGCATGCCTGAGGACGAAAGGGTCGAGAAGGCAGGATCGCACAGTCTGAGGTACAGTGTGCGACAGCTGTTACACGACCTTTACACTGTACGCGACTTCCACTTAAACCATTCACCACCCTCATCCTGAACTGCACAGTCAATATTTTGCACAAAGATGAAACTCTTTGGCATGCCGAGTATGGATTAATCTTGCCGACACACTCTTCAATCATCCCAGAAGCACCTGACCTGGGCGTAAAACGTTGGCTGTGGGCTCTCTTCCAGTCTACAGCGAAATTTTTCATCTTTGGTGGTTATCTTCGCGGGATGAACAGCCAAAGAAAGCTTCACTCTTCCGATGCCCATGACTCAAGGAATGTCATCCGTCTGTTGTTTTTATAAGCTTATTGAAGGAATTGGCTGAGCTTCCGATACAGCAGCGGCCGTTCAGCCTGTCCAAACACTATCTACTCAGGTACAGTGAAACTCGCCGCTATGTGGTTGGATCTCTGCAAGATCCATCCATTGCTTGATATACTTTGAAAACTAGCAGTCCGACTCGGTCTCGCCATTTGCGCTCGGAGACTTCTTCCGCAGCAAAGCATCTGTATCCGTGATCGCAGAAGAACTATATGCGAATCTCCGACAATACCAGAAGTTCGTCATAGACGGGCACACTAGCCTGGACAGGCACATTCCCTTCGAGACAGCACCTGTCAAGCGTCAAATGTGGAGGCATCAGACGTCAGCCCGTTTTTTCCTTGGGCCTTTCTTCTTTCACATCCCTCGACCGTTCCGACTCTTCCGCGCAGACCTTCAACTATTCGCAGGGCCTGCATCTGTGTGCCTGAGCGTATGCAAAGCTGTCTGTGACTCTGTGTCTAAAGGAGGCCGGGGCAAAAGTTTTCCTAGTGTGCAGCGACCGGGAGACTCGATTATTGGTCTGCATGAGGCTTGAGCAGCATTCATGACACCGGGCGATCAGCAAGTAGTTTGAGCTTCAACATGGATAGAGCTGGGTCCGTCCAATATGCACCCCAGTCAACTCACCGGGAAGCTATGCGCACTGACCATACGGACGACACAGAGTACACGTACTCCCTCCAGCTTTTGACCGGACAGCCACGTTGCTGGATATTAAGGTGTCGGCGGGAGAGCAGGAACCAAGGCGATTCGCTAGTGCTGTACGAAATTCAGAGGAAGAAGAGAAGAGAGAATGGGTTTGCAAGCCAGCAGATGGAAAGCCAGGAAGACGATGATTAGAGTCGCATCCATTGATGGCTGCGTTTTGGCTTGCTCAGGCAGTCGTCAGGGGTATAAAAAACCTGGAAATGGCAGCGAAGCCAAGAGCCAGGGTAGTCGAAAAGACCGAGGCGGGTAAGACAGTCACTCCAGCAGCTCGCCCTGGAACGGCCGGGGACGGACGGGACGAGCGGAGCACTACTGAGATGACATGAGGCCATCGCAATCCAAATGTCCGTAACGCTTTGTTTTCGATAGCAGGGCATGTGCTGTGTAAGTGGTTGCGATCACAGTCAGCTCAGCCAGCCCTTCAAAGATCAAAAGGACGGACTGGTGGCGGAGACGAATCAGAGCAGCGTGCCGTTGGAACGCCAGAATCTCGGGACCCTGGGAGGGCGACGCTGAGATTCCCAAGCTTACCCCACGTCTTGTGGCAGCCGAAGCAGCTTGTTTCCCATTCGAGGCATCGGCCTAAACTGGCCGCAGCTGCACCAAGCATGCCTGTGATGATCCTCGCGCTTTTGTTGGTCTGCTGCATTCGCAATACGCCTGCCCCCATCGCCATCTATCTATGGACGATTTCTTCCCTCATGTCATCGATCCATCCAAAGAACTGAGCAGACAGTCATCCAGTGATTCGTTGCCGCAACAAGCCTAGTCATCGGATTTCCTGGCGGCGCAAGGTCGTGAAAGGTTGCTTGATGCCCAGTGCTGCTGATAGGGCGAGAGGAACAAGAGGTCGTCCTGTCTGTGTGTAGCGCAGGTCCGGCCTAAGCTCCAAGGGGCAGCCCGGCCTGCTCATTGCAGGGCCAGCTTGGAAGCCTTAAACCGATCTGTCTAGTGGGTTTAATCAGATGCGATGGATGACCAGAGTTTGGCGTGTTGCTGAAGAGCAGCCCGTACCACGGCAACATGGCAATTTGGTGTTTCGGTTTGGGAAAAAGCCACGCCCAGTCAGTTGGTGGCAAGGGGCAACGGTGGTGGCAGGTATCCAAGAGAAACCGCTAAAGATTTGCCGTCAATTCTTGCAAGTCTTGGAAAGAAACAAGACATCACAATCTCACGCAAGGGAGAAGAAATTGAATGGCGCTTGCGAACCCTGAAGCCTGTGCGCATAGGTGTTCACTGGCTTTCACTGTAATTTGATGATGCCATTGCAGACGATGAGACGCCGTTCTGAAAAGTGCCGAGCGGAACTTTGCGCGTGGGGATGAATGCCAGTCTGTCAGAGACGGAGAGAAACTCAAAAGTTGGAAGAGTTCCGAGGGTTCGCGACGCCAGATGTATGTATGTGTATGGTGTGGTGTGGTCAGCGAGACTGTTCCTGTCTCCTTGCGGTTGCACTCTTCAGGGTGGGTGAGTCTTCAATGACGAGGTCGAGTAAAGTTTTTTTGTTCCCCCATCTTCCCCATTCAGAGATGCGCCTGAGAGAAATGGCGTCGCTGGGCTCGTGGCGTTGAAGTACATATATTGGATTGCTAAAGCCGCAGTGCATCGATGACACGGCTATCATTTCAGTCTGGTGAAATTATCGGGGGGTCATGATGGAATGGACATGGTCGCGAAGTGAGATGATGATGATTCGCGAGGCTAGCACTACTGGCCAGGGTGATAACAGAGACGGGATATCGAAAGGGAGAAGTGGACGAAAAGGGACGATGAGATGGAAAAAGGCGGCCGGAGAAGACGACGACAACGACAGGATGCAGAGTGGCAGACAGGGTTTATTGTTTGCTGGGGAGTGGAGGTGGGCGCGGTGGACCAGGGACACTAGGTGACTAGATGACGCTAAGGAGATTAAGCGAGACGCCGTCGCTGCGTGAAGGAACGGCTGGCTTTCCTTCCATTTTTTTTTCTCTCACGGGCCCACGGGTAATTATAAAAGTACTGCAGGCATACCTTTAAGACTGTCCGGGCCCCTCCACCCCAAAATTTCCCTTCCAGAGCGACGTCGAGGTGCTGCCCTTTTGACGCGACCCCATTAACCCTCGCATCTCATTGGTTCATTCCTCACAGGCTGGTCAGCACCACAGGCATCAGCAGCACCCCAAGGCACCCAAACCACCAAAAGCCTCACCCAAAAGCCTCGCCGCAGCTCCTCCCAGCAGCAGTAAGTGTATCCCCTCCGTACCTTCCCGCCCGTCCCATTAGGTTGGATCTGGATCTGGTACCTCAGGCAGGCACCATCCCCATCCACATCCACAACCACGCGCGCCTTCCACGCACCTTACTGCACTGCATTCCCGCCTCGCACCTGGCTGGCACTGCGTTTGCCTTTCCCTCAATCCAAATCTTACCTTATTATTGAGGTGGTGTTGCCCATATGTACATATGCGCGCCTCTTCCTTCCCACTTTAAGGCGTCATCCCTCCCATTGTTTCGAGCCTCACCTCACCTTTTAATAGGCGCCTTTTTCTTTCCTCTCACGACTTGACGCTTATTTCTTGCAACAGCAGCTTTTGCGACCACTCGGTACCACACCCCAACTATCCACGACGCGCCTACACATCACACCTTGCATCGAGATTTTACGTGTTCACGTTGCTTTCTCGCATTCCGTCTTTTATTCCCACAACCTGCAGCAAGCTCCGAATCAACGCGGCGATTCTACCTGCATCGTCCTCCTTTTGATGCATGCATGGTAGTCGCATCCTTTGATTAAGACTCGGCTTGATCCGCAGTGGACAGGATCGCGATTTGCATCCGGCCCCATCGCCGTTACCCGCTTTCTCAATTTCGGTACGTATTGGCTTCGCCCAGTCCGCGTTTCCTTCATTTCCCCGTTATGCTCATATCCACCCCAAACCTTGCACCATTTCTCCCAATTCCAACATGCCATTGGGTGTTTCGGTTCGGCACGTCCTGTATCGCATCTACCTGCACTTCCCTTCACTATCGAGATCACCTCATCCAACGTGTTACTCCACCAGCCGCCATGATTCAGTCTCTACCCCAGACTGCATCATCTCTGTTTGGGCACGGGAAGGTGGCATCCATGTATCTATCTCCAACCATGTATCTTGTCATCTTTCCTTCACCCAGCAGCTCCTGGACTTACATCGTCCCTTTTTGAACCCATAGTTAACATCTCTCACAGAAGTTCAGTCTGATGATGAAATTCTCATCAAATACATCTTAATTCAAAATGGCGTCGAGGTATGGTTCATTCCTGGCAACCCTTGCGATCAGGCAGATCCGATCAACTCTGAACTAGCACTAACCTTGCTTCAATAGACTTGACAGATTGGTCACGTGAGTCTAACCACATGGCACTCCTCATCATAGCAGCACATCAGAGCCCCTGTTGTCTGCCTCTCCTGGCTTCGGCTTAGCTTTCGATGCAACTTTTATGATGCCCGTGTTGAGCGAGCTTGATATTCAGTCCGACACAAGACTGTGTATCATCGTGTCGCCACTCGCTTACTAACTGCTTCGGGTAGGATTCTCGAAACGGGCAGCACCCGTCTGATTCGTGACACCGCTGTCAACCAACTTGCCGACTGGCAAAAGCAGCATCCCGATGAGCTTTTCAATCTTCTTTCCAGAGTAGTGCCTTATCTTCGGCATAAGGACTGGGAGACACGCTCTACAGCAGCCAAGGCCATAGGCAAGATCACCGAGAATGCACCCCTATACGACCCCAACGAGGATGAGGACTTTGCGCCGGTCAAGAAGGATGAGCCAGAAGAGAATGGCCACGTGAAAAAGGAGGAGGAAAAGGACGTTACTTCTTTCTCTTCCAGCGAGCTCCTCAAATTGGGGTCGCTCAACGTAGAGCACATCATCAAATTCGGTCGCCAACTTCTGAGAGGTGGCAATATCGAGTATGCTCTGGCATCATTGGACCCCCCCGCGCGGTTGGCACACCAAAAGAAGACCCTCAATGGACGACTCGGCCTATTAGGCAGGGTTTTCGAGGACGCCGAGATGCCTGTCCTTGTTGAAAAGGAACCCAGCCCTCTTACTCCACAAGAGTCAGCAAACGGCCACAATGGCAACAAGGAGAGCACCACCTCCCACGGCCAAAACCAGCCGGCAGAGGAAGCTGGCTTGAGCTCTAGGCAACTCAATGTTCTCAAGAGGAAGCGCAAGAGAGAGTTGCAGAAGGCTGCCCAGGGGAAAGGAGGGTTTGGAGATTTGACCATGAGAAGGACAACCACAGCAGGGTCCGAAGGCTTCGACGAAACACCAGCCGCAGACGCCGACGCGAAGCAGAAGAACGGAAAGGTCAACGACTACTTCAACTTGGACAGACCGGCAGACGTCGATGAGGAATCAAAGGTTGTCAGCGAATTCAAGGGACAAGTGATACCGATCAAGTCTGAAATCGAGGTTGATGAGACCATGGAGGGTGCTGAGTGGCCTTACGACAGACTGTGCGATTTCCTCAAGGTCGATCTTTTTGACCCTTCCTGGGAGACTCGCCATGGAGCTGCGATGGGCATTCGGGAGGTGATTCGTGTTCACGGAGGCGGAGCTGGCAGGGTTCGTTCAAAGTCACGGGCTGAAAATGACCGCTTGAATCAGACTTGGTTGGACGATCTGGCCTGCCGGCTCTGCTGCGTCCTAATGCTGGACAGATTTACCGATTACAGTTCCGATACCTCGGTCGCGCCGATCCGCGAAACTATCGGTCAATCCCTCGGATCGGTCCTTCGCCATATCCCGGCAGAATCTGTTCACGGCATCTACAAGATTCTCTACCAAATGGTCATGCAAGATGATCTCCAGCTCGATATGCTTCAGTGGTCTGTTTGCCACGGTGGCATGGTCGGACTGAGGTACGTCGTTGCGGTTAGGAAGGACCTGCTGCTGGAGGACAGTGAGATGATCGATGGCGTTGTTCGCCTAGTCATGAAGGGTCTGGAGGAACATGACGACGACGTCAGAGCAGTGAGCGCCGCGACGCTGCTCCCCATGACCAAGGAGTTCGTCACATTACGACCTGGGTCTATTGATAGCCTCATCAACATCATGTGGGGCAGTTTGGCCGACCTCGGTGACGATCTCAGTGCCAGCACTGGTAAGATCATGGATTTACTCGCGACACTCTGCAGTTATCCGGAAGTCCTGCAGGCCATGGAGACGTCCGCGGCACAAGACGAGGAGCGTTCGTTCACCTTGCTAGTGCCGCGCCTGTACCCCTTCCTTCGACACACCATTACTTCGGTTCGCTTAGCTGTGCTGAAGGCTTTAATGACGTTCGCAAATCTGGGAGCTGAGAACTCTCGAGGCTGGCTCAATGGAAGAATTTTACGACTCATCTTCCAGAACGTCTTGGTTGAAAGGGACAGGGAAACACTGGCAATGTCTTTGGACGTTTGGACAGCCTTGGTTCGCTCACTTGCACAGACGCCCGAGATTCTTGCCGACGAGTTCGCTGCTCACGTAGAGCCTCTGATGAGACTTACGCTACACCCTATTGGTGTGTCCCGGCATCCCTTACCCATGCCCGCCCACCTATTCCAAAAGCCATCAGGCGGCACGTATGCCCCTGTCGCCGTCACGCCCGCCCGGAAGGCCTCATCCCCCGACGGGCCCGAAAGAGCAAACAAGCGTCGTCGCAAATCTGCTAAGACGGATGACGTTCCAGTCACCTCTCATACTCATGACGTTGACGGGCACATGATCCAGGGAGATGTGGACCTCGTTGGCATGGATACTCTGATTCGATCAAGAGTCTCAGCTGCCAAAGCCATGGGCCTGATCATGTCTTTCATTCCGGTTGCCAACCTCGCCGAGTATGACCAGCTACTTCTCGCCGGTATCTCAGACCGGGCTTCGTCCACACAGCTCTCAGCATGCATGATCATTGACGAGTACGCTACCAACGGCCCTGCCGAAGGAGCCCAAAGATATGCGGCGCCTCTTCAGAAGATTATTGAGACTGAACGTCCTGCTCACTACGGCGACCTAGTCAGCTTCATGCACCGGGTGCGATCTCAGTGTCAACAACTTCTCAACATGTTCCGCGATCACGGCAAAGTGTCGAGTGGACGGCTCCCGACACTGGCTGTTCTTGTTCAGGGTGACGAGCAAGCTGGCCCAGGTGCCTTCTCCATTGCCGTTGCAGACAAGGTTGTCGGAGAGGATTTCGACAAGCTCAAGAAGGCCATGTCTCCAGGACAGCGTCTTGTTGCCAGCCAGATGCTGAGCGAGGCCAGAGAAGTTGCCGTGTCGGCGATTACCGACGCGAAAGCCGCTAAGGACTCACGAGACGTCCGCATCAAAGCAGGCGCCGCGTGCGCATTGGTTGCGATCAAGGCCCTGCCCAAGAAGCCCAGCCCGCTGATCAAGGGCATCATGGACAGCATCAAGACGGAAGACAATCAAGTGCTTCAGAGCCGGGCATCGGCGACCATTGCAAGACTTGTGCAAGTGTTCAACGAGATGGGTCGTCGCGGACCGGCCGACAAGGTTGTTTCCAACCTGATCAAATTCTCTTGCGTGGAAGTTGCCGAGACTCCAGAGTTCCCTGTCCACGCAAGCAAGACAGATTGCGTGCTTTCAATGCAGAAAGAAGAAGATCGAGTCGATCATGCGGACGCTGCCAAGTGGGCAAAAGAAGTCAAGGCTGCGCGCATCACCCGTCGTGGCGCCAAGGAGGCGCTGGAAATCCTCTCCAAGACCTACGGCGCCGAGCTGCTCACGGCTGTGCCTACTATCAGGGTATTCATGGAGGATCCTCTTGTCAAGGCTTTCTCTGGCGCATTGCCGGCTGAGGCTAAGAACCCCGAGGATACATTTGGCCAAGAAATCGTCGATGCCTTGTCCCTTATTCGGACACTCATGCCCACTCTTGACAAGGCCATGCATCCATTCATCATGGAGAAGGTTCCTTTGGTCACTAAAGCCCTGCACTCTGAGCTTTCTGTCTTCCGCTATATGGCAGCGAAATGCATGGCTACTATTTGTAGCGTCATCACAGTCGAGGGTATGACAGCCCTTGTCGAGAACGTCTTGCCATCCATCAGCAACCCTATCGACCTCAACTTCCGTCAAGGTGCGATCGAAGCCATTTACCACTTGATTGCCGTGATGGGCGATGCCATTCTTCCTTACGTTATCTTCCTCATTGTTCCCGTTCTGGGCCGCATGAGCGATTCAGATAACGAAATTCGTCTAATTGCGACAACCTCTTTCGCAACCTTGGTCAAACTCGTGCCACTGGAGGCAGGCATCCCAGACCCTCCTGGACTGTCTGAAGAGTTACTGAAGGGCAGAGACCGCGAACGAACATTCATTTCCCAGCTGCTGGACCCCAAGAAAGTGGAATCATTCCCGATTCCCGTCGCTATCAAGGCAGAACTTCGTTCATACCAGCAAGATGGTGTCAATTGGCTTCACTTCCTCAACAAGTACCATTTGCACGGCATTCTCTGCGACGACATGGGTCTCGGAAAGACCTTGCAAACCATCTGCATGGTTGCCAGCGACCATCATCAGCGCGCCGAAGAGTACGCAAAGACAGGCGCACCCGATGTTCGCCGTCTCCCATCTCTGGTCGTCTGCCCTCCTACGTTATCCGGCCACTGGCAGCAGGAGATCAAGACTTACGCACCCTTCCTGAGCGTCACTGCCTACGTTGGCCCGCCAGCCGAGAGAAAGAGCATGAAGGACAACCTGGACAAGACTGATATCGTCGTTACCAGCTACGATGTCTGCCGAAACGACGCCGATGTCCTTGCAAAGTACAACTGGAATTACGTCATCTTGGACGAGGGACACTTGATCAAGAATCCAAAGGCCAAGATTACGATTTCTGTCAAGAAATTGGCCAGCAACCATCGACTGATTCTAACCGGAACCCCTATTCAAAACAACGTGTTGGAGCTCTGGTCCTTGTTCGACTTCTTGATGCCTGGCTTCCTTGGTGCTGAGAAGGTCTTCTTGGACCGGTTTGCCAAGCCCATCGCCGCAAGTCGCTTCAGCAAGGCATCTTCCAAAGAGCAAGAAGCGGGTGCTCTGGCTATCGAGGCTCTCCACAAGCAGGTCCTGCCATTCCTTCTGCGACGCCTCAAGGAGGAGGTTTTGGATGACCTCCCCCCCAAGATTTTGCAGAACTACTACTGCGACTTGAGTGACCTTCAGAAGAAGCTGTTTGATGACTTCACCAGAAAGCAAGGCAAGAAGCTGCAAGAAGAGGCCGGCCGTGAGGACAAGGACGCCAAGTCACACATCTTCCAGGCCCTGCAGTACATGCGAAAGCTCTGCAACTCTCCAGCCATGGTCATGAAGCCTGGACACGGCATGTACGAAGAGACCCAACGCATCCTTAATAAGCAAGGCACTAGTCTCGAGGATCCGGTTCATGCACCCAAGTTGACCGCTTTGCGAGACCTACTTGTCGATTGCGGCATTGGTGTGGAAGAAGCCGAGTCGAATGACCCCCTGTATCAGCCAATCAAGCCTCATCGCGCCCTCATCTTCTGCCAGATGAAGGAGATGCTGGACATGGTCCAGAACACGGTGCTCAAGACCATGCTGCCAGGCGTCACCCACCTTCGTCTAGATGGTGGAGTCGAGGCCAACAAGCGTCAGGATATTGTCAACAAGTTCAACAGCGACCCATCGTACGACGTCTTGCTCCTGACCACCAGTGTCGGAGGTTTGGGACTCAATCTGACGGGTGCCGACACGGTCATTTTCGTTGAACATGACTGGAACCCGCAGAAGGATATGCAGGCCATGGACAGAGCTCATCGTATCGGTCAGAAGAAGGTCGTCAACGTATACCGACTGGTGACCAGAGGCACTTTGGAAGAGAAGATCCTGAGCTTGCAACGCTTCAAGATCGATGTCGCTTCAACTGTGGTCAATCAACAGAACGCGGGCCTGGCTACGATGGATACAGATCAAATTCTGGATCTCTTCAACCTTGGGGACACAGGACCCAGTCTCATATCAGACAAGCCGCAAAACTCAATGGAGGGTAGAGAGGAAGACATGGTGGACATCGAAACGGGAGATGTCGTCACGGGCAAGCAACCCGGCAAGAAGGCTTGGCTTGATGATTTGGGCGACCTATGGGATAATCGCCAGTATGAGGAGAGTTTCGATCTGGATGGTTTCTTGAAGACCATGCAGTAATAATACCCCCGACCACGGTCGTATCAGCAGGAGGGTGGAGAGAGGCCGTCAAGGGTCTTTGTATGGAGTTTAGCCTGGCATCTGGTTTAGATAAGAGCGAGTTGGATGCCTTTTCGATAGGGAGGCTTGAGACCTCTCACGCAGCAGTGTACTCATAACGAAACGTGTGCGTGGAAACACCTGTACTATATGACACTAGCAATTTTTACGACTCATACGACGCACGTGGGGTTGAAAGAAAACAGCTGAGCATTCAAACTATTTTGATCATTCATGATATAACATTTCACTGCATCTGACCTTGTCTCACGAGTAGTGACTGACGCTCCTGATGTGTGACTGTGACTGCCTTTGACATTTCTTGTTATCTGAGATGGTCTATACGCTGCAACAAGCAACGTCAACATTGATTCCCTGTGGCTTGACAATGAAGACGATTTGATTAGATAATACACAGTACACCCGCAACCGTGTTTTGAGAGGTTTTTGATAGGTTCCCTTACTCTGGCCTTCACATCAACAGTCTAGATGTGGCCAAGAAGCAAGACAGATCAAAATCAGTACTGCAAGATCTCCCTCACTTATACGGTCTCGCCCAGAAGAACAAGCCGCCGGATTCATGGCCATGGACGAGGCCTCGTCAGGCCTTGTGCAATTCCTCTCGGATCTGCATCTCGAAGCCAGCAGAGACTACTCGACCTTTGACTTTCCCGTCACAGCACCCTATCTCCTCTTCTCTGGCGATGTCGGTAGTCTATCCGACTACGACATTTATCTTGGGTTCATCCAGCGTCAGACGGATCGGTACAAGGGCGTTTTACTGGTACTTGGCAATCACGAGTTTCATGGTCTCACGTACGACGGGACGCTTGCAGAGGCGGCAAGGCTTGAAGCAGAGCCGTCGTTGGAAGGGAGGTTACATGTACTCCACTGCCGCGGATTTGATATCCCCGGTTCCAATGTGAGCATCCTGGGATGCACTCTATGGACCAATGTCCCGGAGGAGGCGGGGGCTGCGGTCGTGAGAAAGGTCAAGGATTTTCAGCATATTGAGGGATGGAGTCTTGAAGCACACTGCGCGGCTCACAAAGAGGACTCGGGTTGGTTGAAGAGAGAGGCGAGGGAAGCGGTGGCGCGTGGGAGAGAGGTTATTGTGACTACTCACCATGCGCCTTCGCGAGAGGGGACGTCGGAGCCTAGGTTTGAGGGGGGCCCTTGGTCTTCTGCTTTTGCGACGGATGTGTTGGAGGAAGTAGGGGATTCTGTTCGGATGATTTGTTGGGTGTTTGGGCATACACACTTTTCGACAGATACGGGGGTGAAGGGTGTCAGGATTATGAGCAACCAGAGGGGATATGTTGGGACTGGGAGAGTTGCGAAGGAGGGCTTTGATCCTACAAAGGTGTTATCTTGCTAGGAGCAAGTGGTGAATTTCAGCCTCATACCATTTGAAGAGAGAGGTTGCCATTTCATGATGGCTGTCTGATAGATGGCAGCTTGTCATCAGGCGAACCTATTTGCTGTGTGTCTGTGAGCAAGTTGTGTTACACCGTTCAAATAAGGAGTGGAAGCGGGAGTTAAGATGCCTCACTGCTGATCTCATAGCTGAGCTCAGCTATCGGGATAACAATGCGGCGGCGGGGTAGTGCCCCGCACCTGTGATGCACTGTGGCACCGTACTGGCTCTGCACCAAGCTCCTGCCAACCAACGAGCATTGTCAAGCAAAATCCAGAACATTCCACTCAACAACATCGCTTCAAAGTCAACAGCTGATGCCCACATCAACTGGAGGCAATCAATCATCTGCATCGTATTGCTGAACCATTCGCCAAGATGCCCGTCGACTACAGCAAATGGGTGCGTTTCACATCACCCAATAGCTCCCGACCATGGTTGTTATGACGCCGACCTCTGTAGCTAACATGTAAATACGACAGGACGCGCTGGAGCTCAGCGACGACTCGGATGTCGAGGTCCACCCCAACGTCGATAAGCGCTCATTCATCCGTGCAAAGCAGAACCAAATCCACCAGGAGCGACTGCAGCGTAAGCATCAGATCGAGACGCTCAAGTACGAGCGTATCATCAACGATGGCCTGATGAAGCGCATCTCCAACCTCCTGGACGCCCTCAAGTCCCATGCCTCCGAGGCCGAAACCCGAAACCCTGGCGAGGTCGCCTTCCAGGCCGTCATGGAATCCGCCGGCAAGCCCGAAGATGACCAGCCGCCCCCACGCCCCGAGGGAATTCACGCCGACTCGGAGCCGCTGCCTAGCTTCTCCAAGATGATGGCCGTGCTCCTGGACCAGGTCAACAAAGAGCTGGACGAGAAGAAGCCCGAGAACCGTTACAAAGCCATGCTCGAGGGCGTCGAGGGGCACCTGACCAAGGTGCAGAATCTGCAAAAGGAGCTGTTTGCCAAGCTGGCGGAGCTGGAGAAGGAGGAGGGACGCAAGATCACGAGCGAGGGCATTCACACGGGCTTTGACAGCTCGCACGTCAACAAGTCCAAGGACACGGATAAGAAGGAGGAGCAGCGCAAGCCGGAGCTCCTGAACCCCAACTTTGACATGACGCAGTCCCTTCCAGCCAAGCCGACCCAATCGTACGACGACGACGAGGAGATTGAAGCGTCGCCCGCCGCCAAGAAGTTTGCGCAGATCAAGGCCGACGACTACACGTCCAGCGCCCAGTACCTGTCAAAGAACCCGCAGATCTTGACGGAGCGGGAGACGGACGGCCTCCTGGTCCTCGCCTTCGACGCCGCTCTCGAGAGTAAGGACGACTTCTGCCGGCAGTGCGTCCATCAGGCGCTGCTGCTGCAGTACTGCAGAGCGCTGGGCAAGGACGGCGTGGGCATGTTCTTCAAGCGCATCACGACAAAGGGTCACCAGGCGCAAGAGGTGTTCTTCAAGGACGTGCAGGATACGTACGGCAAGATCAGAAACCGGGCGCGGGAGATTGTCAAGGAGCGCGCCAGTGAGCCCGAGGGCGTGGAGCAGATCCAGCTGCACGCGGTGGAGCCCGGCACGGAGATCAAGATTACGATCCCGCCCAAAGACAGCGAGGACCCCGCCGTGAAGGAGGGCCGGGACATTTTTGAGACGTTCAGCGCCGACTTCCAGAAGGCTCTGGAGAGCGGGAGCCTGGATGAGGTCAACAAGGTGTTGGGCAAGATGAAGGTTGAAGAGGCCGAAGACATTGTCGGCAAGCTCGGAGACGTGGGTATTCCTTCTCCTGTGCAGATGTATGATGAGCCGGTTCACTAACATCATTATGATATACAGGCCGGCATCTTGAGCCTGGAGGAGCAGATTATCGATGCCACAACGGAAGAGGGCCAAAAGGCGCTCAAGGACATGGAGGCGGCGCAGGCCGGTTCCGAGTCCGGGTTCGCGCCGGACCCTGAATAAATGAGGGGAAAGGAAGCATTCGTAAGTCCACTAGAGCCGGAACATGGGGTAAGGTCAGAGCACATTGAGCAGACACCGCGACGGGGGAGAAGTGTTGGTTAGCGCAAAGGCACGATGAACAAACAAACTGATGAGAGCACGGAAGGATGGCCTGTGTGGTCACTGAGTAAGCAAGATTAGAGAGATTCAGAGATGGACTCAAAAAGAAGATTCTGAGCATTGAGCACGACTTGAGCGTTGCATGAACTGCGGCTGCGCCCTTTTCCGGGTTGGACACGCGTGGCGGGAGGGGGAGAGTGAAGTCTTGACAATGGCATTGACGGCATTGGGCGAACTCGTCCAAGAAATGGGCAAAAGACGAACGACATTTCGCTCGTGTGTGGCTGCGGCCGGCGTGAGTTGTTGCGCTCGGCGTGGCTTAGGTTGACAGTCGAGTCCTTTTTTTCTTTTTTTTCGGGTGACGGTTCCTCCCCCACCATCCCTTACCGTACCTAATATCGTCGTTCCCGTGCCTTGACAGGCTCCGAGCCCGGCCCCCCGGCGAACGAACCATGAATGATTTTGATGAAGACTGGTGGCAGGGCAAGGTTACGTACGCCCTTCGGAATGGGCCGTACGATTTTTGTGCTCTCTTGATGAATTCTAGCTCACCAGGCTAACCAACATAAGGTTCTGAACTCATGCCTTTTTGCCTTGCGGCTCGTTACAAATTGGAGCGCAGGGATGTGGGCGCATGGTGCCCGGTCGAGCGCCAAGGTGCCGGATTCCCTTATGACCGGGGGGGGGGGGTTACCTCCAAACTTCGATAGTGTGACATTTTCATAAGTTGCGTCTTCGTCTTCGCCTTGTGAGGCTCAGAGGAAAAGGGAGAGGCCGAGAGCGTGGGGCATAAGCGATTGGACGTGGTGTCGTCGCGGTCATGCCCCTATCCCTCGGTCCTCGGATGGGGTTCAGTGTTCACGATGTTCTGGACCGGGAGGCGACATTTGGCATCTACCTTAGTAAATCCCTAATGACGAAGAAGCTCGGTCTTGGGAGTCTTGGTACGCAAGCATGGAGTGACCTAGAGATTCTAAGCCTAGTGGAGACGTTCCGATGTCGTGGGCGACCTCAGCGTACCTTAGGTAGGTAGGTAGACTAAGAGGATGTGCTTGACGCGGCCACGCATATCGCGGGCATGGCAAAATGCTTGGTTCGTCTAGGCATTGGGTTTGAGGTGGTCTTGGGGTTCTTGGGGGGAGAAGAGACAAGAGAGGATGTGACGAACACAGAGTCCGCGCGGCGGCGAAAGGAAACGAACGGCTTGTGCGCAAGTTTCTCGACCCAGCGCCTGGACCTGTCTAACCAGCTAGAGAAGACAGTTGTTCGGATAGAGCTACCGAGCAAGGCAGACGTGGCTTTTCGCCATCCTTGCCCCCGGGATCGGATTGACAGATGTCAAAACGTTTGTGTCTCGGAGTTTGCTTTGATCTGCTCTCTTGACTGCCCCCGCCCGAACAACTCTCCAGGTGATTTTGACGATGTTGGCGATGTTTCACAGAGGTTCTAAGACGGCAGCACAGCATCACGTGGACAGGTGTGAATAAAACTAACAATGTACCCTGTACGAGGTAACGAATAGTCTAGCTTTTTTTTTCTCCCGACTGAACAGAGACGTAAGTGATCGGCATGGCGGAAAGAGGCAGAGGCAGAGAAGAAAAAAAATAAGCATGTCTTGGTCAAGCTATCGCTTAAACCACCATGTCGTCAGGTCCCGAAGAGGGAGGTTTGAGGCTGAGCAAAAAAGAGAAGAAGAGAGTGACATGAGCAGACGCGTACTGCGCAGACTCTAGAGTTCAAAAATAGCAACGGGAGGCGATCTTGGGTTGGGTACCCCCTGTAGAGACCCCTTTTTTGACGGGAATACTGCGGTCTATTCGGCTCAGCAGGCTTGTACCCGTACATTCACTGCCTTGGATAGTTGTACAGTTGGGTGGGCTTTGTCAGCGATCTGCTACCCAGTGTCGTCCAGTGAGAATGCTTTCTTGGAGATGCTGGTCTTTGGTGGGCGGGTGTTGATGATGGCCATGGTGACGAGCTGCTCTTCTGTCCGGTGGAGAGCTTGTTACCTGTTTACTCGACTTCCTGTTCCTGTTTCTTGATACTGTTCTTGTCCACTACAGGTCTCCATCAAAATACTCAAATGGCATCCCTCCTTGGGATGGCAAAGGGGATTTCACTCTACTAGTGGCGAGCCTAGAAACTGGGACAGGTTTTCCCGTGGCTTGGGATTTCTTTTCTTGGAACGACGCTGGAGAACCCGCCGGCAGATGGGGGGAGGTTCTGGACCAGTCAAACCGTCTCGCTGGGCGGAAGGGACAGCCACACCTTTTTTCTATGGTGGCGGCGCTGGACTTTCTGGAGACGGATGTGTAGATCTCTGAAGTGCAAGCCACTCGCTTTTTTTTCTCTCACCTCTCACCCGGCACCCAATCAGTGCGTCAGTATGGGTGAGTGATCAACAACAGAAAAGTTGGAGGTGGGCACTTGTCTTCGAAAGTCTCCAATTTCTGTACGAGCCAGCCTTGGACAATCAACAGTTACTCGGCTGGGCGGCTGGACAACCCCCATTTGATTTGGGTGTGTCGTAGTTTCGGTTGTCGGAACGGCATTTGCAAAGCAAATCGGTTGACATGCCAAAGTCGGTGAGGTGACACAAGAATGTGAGGCGACAGGAAGAAGATGCAGAGTCAGCCGCAGTCATTCAATAGGTACCACGAGTCAGCCAGGCAGCCAGCCCTTCTCAACAAGCTAACGCTCTTCAATGCGATTCTCTGGCCGAGTTTTTGTTGTTGTTGTCGGTCGGTGGTTGCGAGGTTAACCATCTGCAATTGACGACGGTGGTGCCAGAGAGATCTGCACACCGCATGAATAATACTGGAGCCCGCGCGTTGTAGGTTTTCCAAGTCAGAAATGGCCGTGGCAAGAGAGTTGCAAGTTGCATATTCAGTTGTTTACATCACTCGAATAGCGGATGAAGATGGAAATAAAACAAGAGGTTGACTTGGTTACCGACCTCATGAGTATTCAGTCTACCTGGCGAGTTCGGATGTATCTGTACAGAGCATGAGAGTGCACCTTGCATGTTCTCCATCAAAACGGATCCTCACAGATTCCAACGTTCCTGTAGTGTAGATACGTCATTGGGGCCCCAGAGAAACATTTCCATCTTTCAACTTCTCACACACGGATCGTCTTCGGGCGGTACAACGGCGCCGAAAGCGAAAGGGGACGGGAAGTCTGTCCTGGACCAGGGTAGTTTTTGCAGAAAGTAAGCAGCAATTAAGCAGTAAGCAGCGTAAAGCACGAGACAAGATGGTTTGTGCGATTGGGCAGAAGATCTCGGGTTGCGGCTGCAACTGCGCAACTCACTCTGTCGCGCAATGCATTCCCATGCTTTTGAGCGTGGTGATGGCGTGGCCGTGGAGGGAATAACGTGGTTCCAAGAGCGCAGAGAGCGTGTGAGAGGTAAGGGAGGCCCCCCAGCGCTCGACCGAGCCAAAGTCAGGGGCTCCCTCCCCAAAGGCTTGGGAGGTGTGATACTGAGACGTTCGAGCGACCATTGCGACTGTCTATTCTGTTTTCTCCTTCGGCTTGGGACTTGTCTCAAGTCCGTGGAGTGAGGTTGGCCCTCAACTTCTATATTGTTACTACGAATAACACTAGTTGAATGGGCGGGATCCAGCAGAGTGGGAAAGGTGGTGACAAGTAAAGGTGACACGACACGCACGCACACCACCTTCTCTTGACACTGGTGTAAGTGAATAAGGAAAAGGTCGCTGATGGCACACGCTACCTTAATTCCTAGCTCCGTCTCGGGCTTACTACGCAACAGCTAAAGCACCTAAAGCACTCTGGATGAGGCCGCGCCCATTCCTTTGTACAGAGTACAGTACCTACAGAGAGACATACACTCACAGAGTTCCGGCCTGGGTCTGCATGTAACGGGCATTACTGGGGGGAAAGCTCTTATTGGTGGAAGCAAGAAGGGGGATGAGGGGGAGGATGAGGGAATGGGAGTTCAATGGTGAAATGTGCTCGGTGGTGGGTAAAACATCACGCATCACCCCCTTTGAGTCTTGCTGCACGTCTTTGCTGACGGACTTGGGCCTGATGCACAATTCGGAGAGGGAGGCTGTGTAAGTCTGAGAGGTGAGATGTACGTGTACATTTGGCGGTGCAGACAAGTTGTTCATGGCAGATATATTGTACCCGCACATTACAACATATGAGGCAAGCACGTTCAAAGTGAATTAAAAATCACAGTGGCTAGAGTTGGATTCTTTTCGGTGGTTTACATCGTTCTTCTCGTGCAATTCTCGTATGTACACTCACTAGGTATTCCATAAGGTACAAGGGGGAAAAGAGCGACTGAAAACAAGTACGAGTACAACCGCGACTGCGCCATGCCGCCATGTAGCCCGCCCACACGCCCGGAGCCCCACCGGGAAACGGGGGACGGACTGGGGGGCCACGCAACCAACAGGGTCCAAGTCTCCCAGACTCTCTGCCAGAATGCCGCACCTCCTTCTTCAGCTTCGGTCTTGTCTGATATTTCTCCAGCCCCATCGGGGCTACGTAAGGTATGGGTACGAGCGACAGGTATGGGTACGGAGTACGGATGCAGACTATGGATTCTGAATGGGGGACGAGGAAACATCCCAAAGTGCTCCTTGGCCTGGCCTTGCGAGGATCCTCCCTTCATGTGTCCAACATATTAAGAACTGGGGATCCGGCACCGACCTTTCCTTTGGCCTCCACGCTTACTCCTAATACACCAAGTGACACTACGAATACGCTACCTCTGCCTCGCCTTACATCAGACTGTCGAGGATTTTGCCTGTCTTGGATCTACCTTTAACCTACCTTGTCCGGTAACATCCCGTCTCTCGTTGCCCTGCCCATCTCAACCTCCTCGCTACTCCAGTCTCCGCCTTTTTCGACTGTCTCTCGTCACCTCTCTTCCTCTGCCTCAACTCCGACCTCGCGGGTTTTCCTGCTTCCTTGCAACTTTGAGCCAGCCTCCTCAGAGTTGTAGAGCAAGATCCTCGTAACCGACGATCACTGTTTTCGACCTTTATTTAGTCGACTGCCTCCCGCTTTCGTCGATTTCCGCAACCGAGGTTTTGGACTTCAGTCTTACACGGACAACACCAACAAATTATACACGCTCTCACACACATCCATCAACAATCGACATGGTCTTCTCACTCCGCAAGGCCTTCGCGGCCCTCCTCGCCACAACCGCAACAGTCTACGCCCTCCCCTCAGACTCATCCTCATCAACAGAATCAACCGTAAACACAACCTCCCTCGCCGCCACCTCTTCAAACTCAACAGTCTGCAACAACTCCCCAACCCTCTGCAGCCGCAAGTACAATAACATCACCCACATGGGCGCCCACGACAGCGCCTTCCTCCGCGACGCCAGCACCTCAAACTCCATCGCCGGCAACCAGTACTACAACGCCACCGTCGCCCTCAACTCTGGCCTGCGCCTGCTCCAGGCCCAGGTCCACCTCGTCAACGGCACCTCGGGCAGCGTCCTCCAGCTCTGCCACACCACCTGCAGTCTGCTCGACGCCGGCACCCTCGAGAACTGGCTCTCCGCCATCAAGGACTGGATGGACAAGCACACCGACGACGTCGTCACCATCCTCCTCGTCAACTCGGACAACCAGGCCGCCTCCGCCTTTGGCAAGGTATTCGAGTCCTCGGGCATCTCAAAGTACGGCTACAAGCCCTCCACCTCCTCCGCGACCTCGAGCTGGCCCACCCTCCAAACCATGATCGACGCAGACACCCGCCTCGTCACCTTTGTCGCCTCCATCACCGCCGACACGGACTACCCCTACCTGCTCCCGGAATTTTCCTACGTCTTCGAGACGGCCTACGAGGTCACCTCCGCCGCCGGCTTCAACTGCACAATCGACCGGCCCTCGACCTACTCCACCGCCGCCGCCGCCGTCTCGGCCAACATGCTGCCCCTCATGAACCACTTCCAGTACCAAACCCTCGCCACCGACATCCTCATCCCGGACGTCAGCGACATTGACACGACCAACTCGGCCTCCACCAGCACGGCGGGCAACCTCGGTCTCCACGCGCAGACGTGCAAGAGCCAGTGGGGCACCAAGCCCGTCTTCGTCTTGGTGGACTTCTTCAACAAGGGCCCGGCCATTGACGCCGCCGATAACCTCAACGGGCTGTCTTCGTCCGACATCTCGGGCCGCAGCAGCAGTAACAGCGCAACCGCGAGCTCGAGCAGCGGCAAGTCTGCTGGTAGAGCACCCGGTGGTATGGAGACTGGCGCGCTCGTCGCGTTCCTCGCTGCTGCCGTGTTCTTGTTTTAAGGGGTGTCGTCCTGTTTCTGATTATCAGGGTCCGAGCCAAAGAAGGATGTGCCACTTTTCATGCGACAATCTCATGAAAAAGAGTGTCTGTGTGCGTACACTCGTGCGAAGGACATATCTCGGATGAACACTAAGATTCTCTTGTTTCCCTCTTTTACCTCTTTTTTTCCTTCTTTTTTTCCAACAAAAAGATGCATAGCGACGGCGTTCTATCATGAGTCGAAATCATCGGCAGAAACGACTCTTTTTCTTGCTTTCTTCACAGCTTTGTTTCATATACAACCCGGGGCAAACGGCACCCCCCGCGAGTTTTGTTTGGAGGAGAGCCCTTTGGGACGTAGGGCAACACCACTGATCGGGATTGGATCAGTGAGGTAGATAGATATCGAGCATTGAGTGAAATCATGCTCAGTTCAATATGAAAATCAACTTCATGAAATAAACCACCAATGGCTAGTGTTATGAATGAGTGAGAGTGAGAGTGAGTTGAGGTTGTCGGCTTAGACGTGACGAGGAGGGAAACTCAATAGGAAGGTAGCAAGGACCCCTCCTATACGGTTAGGAACGGACCACCCCCACCCCTCATTGCATCATTGGGAGAGGTACTCTGCACGACGACGGCATCTCAAAGTCCACGACGTATGAGCTTGCCTAGTCATTCTACGGTTCATCATCAAGGTCCTTCGTTGTATCTATCGTAACCCTTCTGTTTTCCTAAATTCAGAACTTGTAATGAAATCGAGCTCTCGGCCTCGCCTAAGGACCAATCCCACAGCTCTCGACCCTCAACACGCCACACAACCTCAGTACCTAAAGCCGAAGTCGCGCAAATCTAACCCCACCACATACCACTCATCTCACTCAATCCGAGCATCTCCAAAACTTCAATTCACTCACAAACATTCACCTCTCTTACTCACCGCACATATTCTCACCACAACATAAGCAAAGATGACTAGCGAAGACTACTCCAACATTCCCACCCCCAAAGCCGCCTACGCAGACTTCTGCCTCATCCCCGTCGGCACAGGCAGCGTCTCCGTCGCCAACGAGGTCGCCCAGGTCCAGCGCCTGCTCAAGGCGAGCGGGCTCAAGTATGCCATGCACTCGGCCGGCACCACAGTCGGTACGTCGTCTCCTCTTCTCCTTCATACCTTATAGTACAGAAGACCTCTCTCTGTGCTCAGAGTGAAATACTAACGCCATCGTGCTTGCTCGCTCCATAGAGGGAAGCTGGGACGACGTCTTCCGCGTCATCGGACAAGCGCACTCTCTCGTCCATCAGAGCGGCGTCGTGCGTATTCAGTCTTCGATGCGCGTCGGCTCGAGGTTTGTCTACCTGAAATGAAATTTCTACTTCACAACGAAACGAACCAAGCAAAGTTGTGTTTGCGCGGAGAGAATATTTGAGTGGCTGATGATGGTTATCTCTCTTTTGCGCAGAACGGACAAGAAGCAGTCTGCCGCCGACAAGGTGGCGCGGGTGGAGGGCATCCTTGCGCAAGACAAGTAAACATTGAAGACCAAGCTGTGGTATGAGAGACGGTTCACGGTGATGACACAAGACAAGAAGTTGACAGCTTATTAGGTTATGATTTGACACGAGATATACTATTTGATTTACCCCGCCGCCGCCACTTTTCATGATAGTACATGTACACATCTCAGCCTTCGTAGATTGTAATATTGACACCGCCGACCCTCCTTGGACCCCCTAGACCGCCCTCGGCCTTTTTCCCCTCCAGGTTTAAAAGACATTGATGAAGGGTAGCAACTTTTTAAGAGCTTCCGCTAAGGAAAACATTCAAACACTGCTTTAACCGCGCATGGTCTGCTTCTTCATGCTCTTCTTGAGGTCGCGCTCACGCTCCCTCTCGAGGTACTTCTTCTGGGCCTTGGCGTCCAGAGCGCTGAGCTCAGCATCGCGCTTAGCCTTCTTCTGCTTCTCGCGCTCGAGGGTACGCTCCTCGGCCTTCTCAGCCTCGGCAGCCTTCTTGAGCTGGGCGATGGTCTCCTCGCGCACGCTGCGGACCTTTCGCAGGACCTCGGGGCGGAAGTGCGCACCCGAGACGAGGGCGTCGGGAATGCGGACAAAGTATTCGAATAGGGGCAACAGAGATTCGTAGTTGTTGCTTGAGGGGATGCGGTAGCGGAGGAAGACGCGCTTGCGGGGGGTGGTCTCCTCGATGCTATTACACTGTAAGTATTGAACATGACCGACAAGTGGCGGTTGGAACTCACGTGCTGGGACGCTCGATGGGCTGGTCAGAGACGATCAGGTAGTCAAACGCATCGCCGGCAGCCTCAATGGCCTTGATAAGCTCAGGGGTCAACAGCTGCTCGGTGATCTCGGCGCTCTCGCTCATGACGGTGACCCAGTTGGGAAGCTTGGCATTGTCCTTGGTGAAGGTGATGGAGACGTCGTAGCGATCGTCGCGAACCTGCTTCATGCGCTCCTTGGAGACGATGGCCCAGACAAAGTTATCGTATGTGCTCTTGTTCTCCTTGCTGCGCAGCTCGTGGGTGCCGGGGATCGCGGGAACAGTGAGGCTCTCCTTGCCGTCAAAGGGGTAGATGACAGCTTCGACAGAGTCGTGAGGGGCCTCAACGGTATCCATGAAGAAGCTGGTGACTGCCTCGATGATGCTGAGGAACGGGTTGAAGCGCTTGGTTAGCGTCAACTTGACGTCCATGAAGGCGACATTCTGGCGACCGGTTCCGTAGCTGGCAAACTCGAAGAGAGACTTCTCGCGCAGCAGACCCGTAGGGTCTTTGGGGTCGGTGTCGGTCGTGGAACGCGGGGAGAAGCCGACGGAGGCGAACTCGGACTTGAGCACCGGCGCGTGGGCGGTGGCCCAAGACTTGGCCTTCTTGCGGTTGAGGCGCGAGCCAATGATGTGGAGGAGAAAAATGACGGCGCTGACGGCGAGGATGGCGCCCTCGAGCTTGAACTCGCTGAGGGAGTGGCGCTCGTGGATGTTGTACCACTTCGTGAAGGGACGTCCCGTAGCCTCGGGCGCGCCGCCGAGAGTCGTGCCGCCAGGGGCAGCTGTGAAGGCGCTGGGCACGGGCGACGGATCAGCAGCACCGGCGAAGTCTGCAAAGTCTATATGCGAGAGATAACTGCGTCAGTCTAATGAGGTTGTGGATTTTGTGGGTGCTGAGGGGAAACTGGAAGCTTTGACAGCACGGGGGGTGGTTTAGGGGGCAGGGGAATTGAGTCTCGAGAGTAGCATACCGGAATCACCGCTGGGAATTGGAGATGCAGAAGGCTTGGAGCCTCCGAAGAGGCCGTTGAGGATGGCGGCCATGGTTGCGGTCGAGGAAGGGATGGCTGGCTGGCTGCGGTGGTGTCGAGATCCAAGACTGCAGACAGTGAAGCTGCGAGCTTGTGAGGAGGTATCGCCAACCAGAAGGCGAAATTAGGCCAGTCGTCAACCTGTCGTCAGCCAGTCACATCGCTTTCCTGGAAGCTGGGGCACAGTGATGTTTCTCCACTTATTCATCTGAATGCGGTCGACCGTCGTAGAACCCAGCAGCGTGGGTTCAGTGTCTCGTGCCCGGCCGGGGCCTGGGGGTCCTTTAGCGGCCCCGGGATAACGCATTTTCCGGACAAGCTCTGGTTGTCTGGACGACGCGCCCGGAATGTCAATAGTTGCCAACGTCAGTCATGGCGACATCATGCAATAAAGCGTCAAAGCAGTAGCACTCTACTCAACAAATCAACCCTGTATGGACTCGAGAAGAAGAAGAAGACAAAATGGTGCGAACAACGGCAGCTCGTACTTACGGCAAGACCTCAACAAAGGCAAAAGCAAGGCGACTGTTTGCTGAACTTCCACAAACGCCGATTCGGAAACCCAATGCGACAGTCACCCTAGACTCCGAAGATGACTCTATCATCAAGATTACCGAGGATCTGGACGCCCTTGGGATCAACTTAGATTCCTATTCCTCTGAAGATGAGCTATCAAAAGACTTCAGCGAAGTTGTCGTAGAATCTCCGCCAACACCACAAAAGCCGGAGACTCCCCCGAGGGCGGTGAAACAAACCCCACGGACCGCAAAAACCACGAGAAGGATAGCAAAAGGAACGCTCCTTACACCCGTGTCGAGGGCCGAAACGCCCAAGACCAAAGCCCCCGAAGTGCCAGTTGAGCCTCAGCCTGAATATCGCATCCTTACCTGGGAGGATGTATGCCCACCCGGAGACACGATCGAGAAGATTGCCGAGGCTTCCTACGCAGAAGTATACCGCGTCCGAAACGACCGTGGCACAAGCATTATCAAGTGCATCCGTCTTGAGTCGCCCATTAAGGCCCAAACTAAGGCTCAGGAGCGATCTGGACTGGTTGACGAAGAGCCGCACTCGGAAGACGATATGCGTGGTGAACTAAGCATATCCGAGTGGCTCGCTGACATTCCAGGTTTCGTCATTTACAAGGAGCGCTACCTTGTGAAAGGAAAAGCACCAAAGTGCTTGCTTGAAACACACCAAAGCTTTCATCGGAAGATGAAGCGCAAGGACCCGGATAGGCTGCAGTTTTACCCAAGCCCGAGTCGCTATCTTGACGAGACCACTTTTCTGGTGGTAGAGCTGGGCGATGCAGGAATTGCGCTCGAAGACTTCGAGCTTACGGATTCCGGTCAGCTGTGGGATATCTTCTTTCATGTGGCAATCGCACTGGCTAGGGCGGAAGATCTAGCTTGCTTTGAGGTATGTTGGTACGCCATTGAAGCGACTGGCAGGACGGCGTGAGCTAACACGATCAGCACCGCGATCTGCACGAGGGCAACCTTTGCATACGGAGATCAGAAGACCCGCAAACGCGGAATCCGAAGAAAGCAGGGCCGTACTTTGGCTACTCTGGCCTTGACATCACGATTCTTGACTATGGTCTCTCTCGCGCCGAGGATCTCGAATTAGAAGAATCTGAGCCTATTGCGCTCGACCTCGAGAAGGACCTCAGCATCTTCACCAGTACTCACGCCCCACAATGCAAGGTCTACCGCCAAATGCGATCTTTTCTTATGCGCGGCGAGCGTGGGCATCTGCCACCGTCCGCCCACAAATCACCTTACTGCAAGGGGGTAGATGGCGAACCTCTGTCATGGGACGTATTTGTGCCGTACACTAACGTCTTGTGGCTGGCATATCTCTATCAGTACATGATCAAGGGGTTTCAGGGCGACAAGAAGGACCTCGCAGCGTTCAAGAAGGTCACGAAAGAGCTGTGGAAATACCTCGATCCCGATGCCAAGGCTGGAACGCCGGCATTTGGGACTTCAGCCGAAGTCGTGAGGTTCGCGGTTGAAGCCGGCTGGATAGACGAGTCACAGCTGATGGGGGACATTGAAGAAGACAGGGAAGAGAGCATCATTCTTTCCAGAGAGGAGGTGCAAGAATTGGGTCTGCGGCGATCACCGCGAAAGCTGCGGTGATCTTAAAGAGTGTTGAGTTACGAGCATGGTTTGATTTTACAGCGCACCGCATAGCAAGGAGCATAACGGGCTGGACCATTGCATATGGGCACTAGGCGAAACGGCGGGTGTAAGATGCATGCATAGATGATTGCAAATACCCAATTGATATTGTTCAACAAAGCCATTCTGTGATACGAAGCGAATGTGGATTTATCCAGAGCTAACCCCAGCAACTCTGTCCCTGTGAGTAAGCCTTTCATCCAATGAAAAGAAGTTCTGGAGTCAAACAGCCCTGCCTGCACAATCATGACAAGACCACAGCGTTATGGACGTCTAGTTGAACAGTCCTTCGGAACTAGTCCCACCCCCACAGCCACTACCTTAGCTGACACTTGCTCTTTCCTTCTTTCCGCTGTTTCTCTATGCTTTGTACTCTCCTCGTCACGACCGAAGATTCACGAGAATACGGCCAAGAAAGCGCTTCTTGGGAAGGCTTTGTTCTTCAGTGGGAACCTCTGGGGCAGTATCTGTGCCCGGATGAGAAGAATGCCCTTCGGGGTTCCCAGCAAGCTCAAGTGCGTTCCGTCGTAGCGTGACTTGTAATTTCTTCGAAGTCTTCTGAAGAATATCTGCCGGCTGCAGACCATCGCTCAAGGCTTCGCGGCAATCGTTGCTGAGGACGACAAGAGTTGCCAAAGCGGAATCCTTTACGTCCGCCGGGACGTAAACATTTTCCGGTCCTATTTCTCGAGATGCCATGCTCTGTGCGGCAATGACGATGGTAAGGCAAATTACTGCTGCAGCAAACTCGGCGGCGATGAAGGATATCCACCCCCCAAATGATATGAAGGTACGAAACCTCCTTCAAAGGGGTTCCGTCGATAACGACCGCACCTGGTCTCCCGTCCTGGCCATGTGTGTATCGTAGACTGTCAAACTGAGTCAGAGAGTTGAAACCAAAATAAGAGAAGAAATTACTCAGATGAGACGCTGGTAGCAATATTAAGCAAGAAGTTGTTCAGGTGGATCTCTCGCCGCGGGGGATTAAAAACATTCTTGTTGCTGTATGTCACATCACGATACCAGGCCCGGGGAAAGCTGCTAAACCAAAAGTGGTTCAATGTTTCATTGGGCGTAATCCGTAATTCTGCTTTTCCATTTAGCAAAATAGATATGCCCATTGCCATATTCCACATGGTGGCGTACGAGGCGCTAAACTTCCGTGGTCCAGCATTCGGTGGTGTGATCTGTGCAACTAAGTCGCCTGGCTCTTCCAACGGCTGACATACCTCCTTTGTACACTTGCGCCCCAAGACAATTCCATTGCTTGGATCGTCTATTTGCGATACAGTGTCGCTTATACTGGTCTCATCCAACCCCGCGCGAACTCTTGTTTTGAACGTCTGAACGCAGATGTGGAACAGGACTTCGCGTGCCTCATATTTGAACTCTGTAATCGAATCGATCACATCATCGATAGCGTCGGAGTCAGCCGGAAGATTTTGAGTTTTGCTTGGTGAAAGGGGAGAGGTGTAAATGAGAAAATAAAAGAGAAGCCTGGCTTTGAGAAGCCTTGTGTTGTTTGAGTAGCCAAAGGTATCGGCTCCTTCAAGCTCGCCGCTTATGACCGTCAATGGACTCTGATGCAACATCCCATATTTGCCTGAGAGGCTGACATTCCATTCCTTTAGACCGGGAATCAGTCCCCCATTACCGTCTTCAAATAAGTCCAACGTCAGATTACTTATCGGCTTCGTCAGTAATTTTGAAGTTATGTTAGCAGTCTTTACACAAACACCTAGTGACTGGTAGGGACCAAAGTCGCAATTTCCTGTAGAGCACAAAGCTTTCTGTGGAGGAGCTGGGACTTCGTAATCCCCATTATCCGGCAGAGTAGCTTTCAGAGATGCAGTTTCCGCCAATTTTCTTGCGTAGTTGTGGCCTAGAGTGATTTCATCGATCGTAAACATCTTAGCCTCCTCTTCAGAAGCGGTGTTATTTCTCAAAGGGTAGCTGATAGCTAACTGAGTTACTGGGGAGGAGAGATTACTAACAATCATCAAGATAGCACCAATAGTGACTGTGTGCTTAAATCGCACACGAAATAGCAATTTCAGGGAACCCAGCCAGCCTCTACTTGCCTGGTCAAGGATGTAAAAGTCGTACAGGGGGTTTGGTTTCAAAAACCAGGTGAACTTCGATTGACTGAAAGCCAGGGACACGGGTAGCATGAAGGCTCCTTTTGCTAATGTTGTGAAGAAAGCGAGAAATGTGTTGAGCGTGATCTTGAAACGCCAAGTTGGCAGGTTGTGATTATCATAAGAGGCGAGAACGATGACGATGGCTGGATTATTTTATATAAGGTATTAGTCAAGGACGTTTCCGGATGAGAATTGGATACCTGAAGCCCAGCCACGCTTGCTTACCAATGAACGAAGCAATGCTAGCTATGATGCAGAGTATCTCTTTCCACCAGACTTTCCAGAATGGGGCATACACTCTCAGCGACGCAGAGGGATGAAATTCGGTTTTTGGGCCAGTGCTCCCGAATGAGGGTTGCTCCGAAGCTATGGGCTGCTCTTGACTGAGAATTGGGGCGCCGTCGGTCACGGGCTCCTGGACGCTGAGAGAATCTGGCATGTTGTCAAATACGGGCCCTTGATCGATTTCGCGACCATCTGTGAGCCTAAGAGAGAGGCTGGCTTGCTGTTGAGGATTTATATCGGCAGGCATAGTATGAAGGGATGGCGACGTTTGCCTGATGATGGCGCGTCTCCGTCGGCATGCCCCGACTGAAGCCATCGGGTTGATTCTGGACAGACTCGACAACGCCGTCTTGACTTGAGCTTGGATCTCTTCTTACGACACCTGAACACGACATGGGCTCCGATGCGGACTAGATTTATGCAAGTAGCCTGAAAGCAGAATCGCTCAAGAGCAACTCAGGGAGTAACCTTCTTAAACATAGCCTATGCCACACCGATAAAACACCATGGGCGGGTTTGGATTTCTCACAATTTTGGCGGTGAGTCCTATGTATCACAAAGCGGTACGCCGCCTATTGCCCAAACACAAGTGGAACCGAACGTCGCCCCCGAGTGTCGCTGCAGCTTGCGCGATGCCAGAGTCCGTGCAGTTTTACAAGCCTACGATAACTTTGGAAATCATCAACTGAGAGCTATAGCTTCGTGGCATGGTTGAAACGCGGATCTGCTTGCACGGTAGAGTGGATAGTCATCTTCGTAAAATCTTGTGTTGAGGTAGACCCAATTAAGGCTGATGGTCACGAGTCCTTCCGTTCGAATTAGATTACCTCTTGGTCGATACCAAGTACATGCTGCAACCAGAAGCTTATCTTCATTGCTAAATCCTGCGATACTAAGACGGTACGAGCAACAAAATAGCCTTCCTCGCTTGAGCAACATCACCGCACCTGCTTGACATTCAGTGAACTGCGCAAAACCGACCGAACTATCAGTCTATCTATAGAATACGTCTCTTGGATGCGTGACGATAGGATCAGGGACGACACACGGAGCAAAGTGATTGTGACATTTCGGAGTGAGTTCTCGGATTCGAAGCTGTACGCAACTGAGTAGTCAACCGTTGAAAAGAGGTAAAGAAGGGAGGAAGACGTTGGGTAACTTTCGGTTCAATATGAAACCACCTAGTCACCGCTCAGCCAGGCGCTCCACAGCTAAGTGCTCTCCACGCAGGCTCAGTCATCCCGATGACTCTCCCACCCGCGACATGGTCAAGCTATTTGGAGAGAAACGCCTTAGACCTGAGTATTCGAATTGAAGGGGAAGGAGCTTGATCTTTGTTTCAATTAGGCATCGTCCTGCAATGTTCGACTTTGGAGACCATTTAGTGATTGTTCCGTTCCTATATGTCTACCAACCAATACTGTTACCGTTTTTGAGAGACCAAGTAAAGCTCTCTTCGCCTCCGTAGATACACAGTGCACTATCAAATAAATACCGCGACCAGCAGTTCCGGCTCTTAGTCAAAGACTACGAATAGCCAGGTCTTAATACCTCATATGCTGCCCTGAAAAACCACCTTTTATCCAGTGTATATACCGTCTTGTATACGTAAAAGTATAGCAGGGTACATGCACAGGCAGCAGGCTTTCGCTATGCGTTTTTGCCGAGGCGAAGGTGTTCTTCAACGTCCCACAGAGAATCTCCTTCCCCAGAGTGCTGGCAGCCGCCAAAAAGCTCCATGATGGACCAGAACCACCACCTAGCCTGGGTCATTCGTCAAACGAAAGGCGAGCATCCGATTTAGATAAGATAGCAGAAGCTTTGGCGAGGCGAAGGGGCCTCCCCCACTTGCGGCTTACGGGCAAGGTCTCGAAATAATACATCTTGACATGTGTTTCAGTCCAGTAGCCTGGCAGAGCGAGACTTTCATTCCGAGGAGTATGTCATTCTCAGAAGAGAGGGGTATATTATTCTAACTGTCTATTTTTCGGTTATGCTTGACCAACTCTTCGCCGCCCTCAACCGGCAAGCAACTTATCATCAGTCTCAAGAACCTTTTCCTGAACACTTTGATCCTCCTTCTCCCCATTCTTCTTCACTTCCTCCTCCTTGCCCTCCTCCCTTGCTGTCTCCCCATTCCCCGCAGCCTTCAACTTGGCCTTATCCTTCTTACTCAATGACACAGCCCCCTTCGCCATAGCCTCCTTGGGCAAAGGCCGAATAATCGGCTGCACAACCCACCAAGGCCTCTTACACCTCTTCACTGCGCCCCTCGAACTCTCCCCATCCTCCTCCACAACCTCCGCAGCATCGGCCTCCGGACCCAGCACCTCGTCACCCGCAAACATCTCCGCGCCCCGAGCCTCGTACTCAATCAACCCCTCGGCGACCTTCCTCTCCACCATGCTCAAAATTCTCTCGTACGCCTCCAAATCGCCCGCCCGGCTCCGCGCCAACAGGTCCCGCACGTCGGTGTGCTTCGACACAAAGTGCCGCAGCAGATGGAACATGTGCGGCTGCATCGCCGAGTAATTCGGGCTCAACGCCCGGCTCTTGGCAGATTTAGGCCCGTTGGTCACGTCCCGCCTCCTCTTCTTCCGCTCCGGCTCGTCCTGCTCCGCCTCCGCACGATCCATCTCCTCCATCCACGCCGTGTCGTCACCAGGCACAAACAGCGGACGCCGCGAGGGCGGGTCCTGGCCCGCGGCGTACTTGTGCAGGATATCCATGTACCGCCTCATCACCGCGTCGACGCGGTACCCTCCCTTCCCGTCCTTGCCGCGCCAGTACTCCCTCGTCTCGGTCCCGGCTTCCGGCGGTCGGCTGAAGATGGCCGGGTCACTCAGGTTCCCCTCGGCGCTCATGACGCCGTCCGCGCCCGTGGCGTCCAGCGCACGCTGCAGGTCCGCGTGCTGCAGTATATTCCCGTTCGCGAACAGCACCGTCTCAGGCGGCAGCTGACCCCTCAACCACCTGATGGTCTCCCAGTCCGCCAGACCCGTCAGGTGTCCCTTCTGCTCGCGCAGCCGGCCGTGGACCGTGAGGATGGACGCGCCCGCCGCGAGCACGTTGCGCGCGTACGCCAGCGTCGCGGCCCTGGTGTCGAGGATCCGGATCTTGGCCGTCACGGGGATGGGCAGGTTCTTGTGTAGGGTGTTGATGAGCTTGAAGATGAGGTCCTGGTCCTCCTGCAAGAAGGCGCCGTATTTGCCCTTCTTGGCGATGCCTTGCGGGCATCCCAGGTTCAGGTCCACGGCGTCGCAGTAGGGTGCGACCTTGAGCGCGGCGCCGAGGAGAGCATCGGGGTCGTTTGCGCAGAATTGCACAAAGAGGGGTCTGTCGATGGCAGGGTTGCCGTCGAGCCAGGGCTTGGTCGTCGTCGGGTTCATTGCAGTGTCGGTCGCATCGTTCGAGTCGCCGGGTCTGACCGCTTGGAAATGGCACTGGCGGTAGTTTTCCGTGTCTTTGTACAATCGCGCATGGAACATAGGCGTGTAGGCCACCAGGTTCTTCTGCTCGGACGCCGGGATGAACGACCGGCTCAGCATTCGCCATGCCTATCGAAAACCATTAGCAACCCCGTTCCCAGACAATGTCTCTTCGCACCACGAGCTTCTTAGGGCGAAAAGAGAAAACCTACAAATTCAGATTGATCCACCATAGGTGCAAGTATATACTTTGGACTTCCGATGCTCTCATAAAATGCCCGCCCGTGCAGCTTCGGTCTGGTCGCGGCCGCAGATGCTGATGCTCCGGCCTCAAGCCCCGCGGTCGGGGCCTCTGTCGTTGTCGCCATTCTTCTCGTCGAGGTCAAGAATCGGGCGAACCGGGTTGTCTGAGACGTCCGGAGCCTCCAGAGCTTGAGAAACCCCTCCAGGATTTCGACTGTAACTGAAGAAAAGGATAAAAGACTCCTGATGACTAGGTAGCCCAATTTGTCATCGCACGCTCGACTGAATCCCGTCTTGACGTTTACTGCGACTCTGTATACTTTAGCTTGTGATGGAAGAAATTTTTGGTTGAGCCTTGCACACTCACAGAGTGCGAGGCTGAGAAACCCCAGATGGGAAGCTCTACCTGATTGGGTGGGATCATGGGCCCAGTGTTTCCCCCACGCATGGAACCCAAGGTAAGGAAGTGCGAGGGAAGCCACTGTCACCTATAGCAAATGACGTCGTCCCACCGATCAAGCAGAAACGTTCTGCGGAGACAAGTACCTGACACCGCGGCTTCTCAAGGCTCATCTGGCTCTAGTGCTGAGACGGTGTGTCAGACCATTCATGACACACGCAACCCAACAAAGGATTGCTTGCGTAGGACGGGGCTTTTCACATGCAAACTTTTCACCATGCACGCTCGCTCGCTCGCTCTAGTCCGCTCTAAACTATTCAATTCGCTGGAGCGGTCGATACCAGCATCGAGACCTCGCTGAGACTAATCTGTTCTTTTGGAAGAAAAAAGCCACACTCTATTCCGCCTCCTCATGACCCGACGAACTTTGAAGGCGACGTAACTCGAAGAGAACCGACAGGTAACGAAAAGTCCTTTAATCCCTTACAAAACAAATATCGAAACACTAAAACTCGACCTAGTGTCAAGTATGTGTGTGTGTGAGTGATGCCATCTTTTCAGAAATCCGCATCTAGTTCGTCAGAGGACTTTAGCCCATCTGATAAAGTGTAAGAGGTCAACGCTATTATCGCCATCATGTCCTCGAGGTCCGTGTGATTGCTGCTCAAATGCAAACAGGCCATCGGCCCGTAGTCTGCACTGACTGGCCTACTGCAAGGCTGTCCCGTCCGGCCGCCGTCTTCGTATACCTCCAACCCCTTGTGGAAATAGTTAAAAAAGAGAAAAAAAGAATTAATTGATAAAGGGCGGCCGGGCAAGGCTTCTCAGTCAGGCAAGAAAAATGCTGTCGAGTGACGATAGTAAACGCCCTGACACCGTACGATGCTGTTCCTAACGCCGTCGAATGGTAAATGTAGTTCAAATACATGATTGAGGGGTTGGTGCCCGTCATCAAGAAGCAAAAGTGGTGAGATTCCGTCTTGCAGGCGTAGCCGTCGTTAGAAGAAGTGTGTGTAAATCTTGGAGTTTTCGTGAACTTCCATTTCCTGTGAGCAGTTAGCGATGCATCAATCTGTGATGTCAAGATCAGCACGTACCATCTTGAATGTGTTGAGCTCCTCCTTGATCTGCTGGGCAAGCATCGGCGTCAGGCGATTGCAGGTAGCAATTTCGCCCCTACGATCATATTCGCCGCTGGGCCAAGTGTCGTGGAAGACAATTCTTGGCGAGAAAGTTGCGTTCCTCTTGGCGGAGCCCGAAGGCGTTCCTGGGGCACTCTTGGTGTCCTGGCGAAGCCTCAAGGCAGTCATGAAGTAGTCTTCGTTACCGATGGCTACAGATCCGGAACGCTTATGGCCCTGAGCCTCGTCATTTGGCGTGCTAGGTGCGGTTGAGATGGGAGAATCGGCGACGTTCGGGATTGCGGGCAACTCGAAGTTGGATCGCGGGTCACGAGCAGGGCTGCCTGATCTGTTGTGCTTTAGAATGCCTTTCCTGACAGCAGCAAGCACCTCGGCACGCTCCTTGTCACCATCGACAATGCTCTTTCGCCTCGCGCTATCGGTACCTGAACTTCCAGCACGCTCCGAAACCATGCTAGGGGTATTCGAAATATCCAAGGAGTTGCGTTCCAGATGAGGAAACCCAGTGCCACCGCCGTTCTGTGCATGAGGATCAGCGTTGACATTGACTCTCTCGGCTTCAACGGTAACCATCGACACGGCAGCCTGGCTGGCTTCTGGGGTCAGCGCATCTGCTGCCGGGACGCCAATGACGGACTTTGGCCGGAAGAGGCCGACGAGGTTACGAGTGCTCTTCTTCATGCCACGACCCATCTTACGGATCATGATTGAGGCAGACGATGCGGTGGACGAAATGGAGAGGTTGTCGGTGGAGCTGGAGAATAGCCTTCCGCCATAGATATTGTTCCCGATGCCCCCTTCCTCCTGCTTCTTCGCGATGGCGGCCTGTTCTGCATCGTAGATTTCGGCCGCTGTCGGCTCCTTGTGCAATCTGGTCGGATCAGACACACTATTTTCGTCGATAGTAGGTTCGGGACCGGCGGCCTTTTTGAAATCGGCCGCGCTGCCAAATGAGAAGGCTCTGCGCAACCGCGATGTCTTGCTCTTGGATTTTGTACTCTTCTGGTTAATCGCAGCCAAATGCTGGGCTGCGGGGCTGCTAGCGTTGTTGCTGTTGGACGCAGTCGTGCTCTGAGACAAGACCTGTTGCGGAGCATTGCCCAGAGAGGAAGGTGGTTTTTGGGGACTCGAGTCGGTCGCCATGGTCACCGGCTTTGAGAGAGGAGAGGGAGTAGACTGCCTCTTGGCCGCATCTGACGATGAGCTACGTGGAGGAATATTCACGAGTTTAGGATAATCTTGCTTTGAAGAGCCATCATCCAAGTGTGAAGGAGTTGAAGAGGAAGAGGGGTTGCCCGTGGGGGTGGGTACGCTGCGGTTGGCAGACTGGTGGAAATAACCTTGTTAGCGATGGAACACTTGAGGATGGCTGGGCCGGTGCGTGATTGGGCAATCGAATGAAGGGATGAGGCGGAGACAGAGCGCCTCCAGCGACACCGCAAAAACCGGGAGTGACGACTTACCGAAGATGGTCTGGAATGGCTGCTGCGGCTCGATGCGAGGCTTTCAGCGCTGCCATTGCGGACATGCATGTTGTTGTCGGCGGGAGGTGCAAGACTGGAGACGATGCGAAGTGTCTTTTCGCTGTTTTTGGGAGTTGGCACGCGATCGGAACGGGAGGAATCTTCCGGGTGAGAGAATTCCTGTGGGGTTAGCGGCTTGGGATAATCGGCAGAATCAAGCGAGTGCATGCTGCGCCGCCTGAGTCGCTTGCTGTCTTCTGCACTTTGTTGTTGACTTATTTGCATGTCATCAACCGCACCATAATAACTGTTTGGTCTGCTCTGGAAGGACGGGTTCCGGCTTCGCACTGACGCGTTCTTTTGCTCATCATTGTACAAATGACTAACAGTCGCCATGCCTGAGCCTGACGGGGCGCTAGTCTGGCGAGGTTGTTGTTGCTGGAGAGCCGGGCGCCGGTACCTATCAGGCGTCGTCTTAGTCCCAGCGGTCTGAGCGAATGTCATTTGCTGTGTCGTGTTGCCTGCCAAATACGCCGACTGTGGCCTCGGGGCCTGTGAATTTGTGCGAGCAGCAGGAATGCCCGAATCGTCCCTCGAACCTCCTTTGCTCGTTCCCATACCGTGATTGTAGCCAACGTTTGATACTGAAGAGCTTCCTCCGTGACGCGCGCCTTGCGTCGGTACCGCAGGTGAAGATGCCGTGCGGTATCCGTTGCCATATTGCTGCCACTGGTTGTTGGTGTTCAAACTCGGGGTGCTGGTGAAAGCGTAGGGCTGGATTGGGGCATTACTACCGCGATACACGGCGGAACCTGAAAAGTTCCTCTGCGATTGTTGAGCAGCCATGTATTGCTGGTTCGCCTGGGCCTGTGTTGGGACCATGTTGCCTGAGGGTCTCGACTGGAGAGTGGTAACAGTGGTGGTCTGCTGGGGATACGTTTGAACCAGCGCGGCCATATTCCAAGGAGCCGTCGAGAAGAAAGAGTGGCGAACAAGCAGTCCTTCACCGGTCCTATGTTCGGGCAAGTTGCTCGAGTTCGAAGCACGGCTAGATTGTCTTACTCAAAGGGAGGGTGAAGACGGGTGATAGCGGAGCCGAGCGGTTTGCTGGCCGGATGTGCAGAATACTGAACGAAGCAGGTAAGTTAGCAAGGCTCTTTCAACTCGAGTTTGATGTCGGCATCAGACGCCCAGCAGGCCTGGCGGATGGCTGGCTGCTGTCATACGTATGGCACGACAGGAAAACGGCCGCCGGCAAGAGTCAAGGTACGAATCTAACGAACCTTTTTTTGCTTTCTCTTTTATACGAAGGTAGGAAATGGAAGAATGGTTATTCTGTCCCAAAAACGACTGACTTCTTTCTCGAAGGAAGGAAGCTGTGGTGGAAACAGATAGCGATTGTGGAAACGAAGGTCGCCTGCGGCCAGGGGTTACAGCGAGAGTATCGTCGTACTGAGAATAAAGATGATGGTTTGCTTCTCCCGCGAAGGGGCTGTTGAAGAGCACTCGTACGAGACGATGTAAAATTCGACCAAAGGGAGGCAAGATCAAGTGTCACCGAGACAACTCGAAGCAAAGCTAGCAGTCGACCGGGAACATGGAGATATGAAGCACTCGTATCCGGCTCGAAATCGCAGCTAGAGAATCGTCGGGGACGGGTCAAGGTGGTGACGAGTCAGCCACGCAAGCCTGAAGCTCGTCTTGTAATCGGGGTTTGAGATGGAGGGTGTCTCGAGATTTCGGGTCACAAAAAGAAGTTGCAGTCGTTCAGCGTGGAGAGGGTGCGGTTTGTGTTCGTGTTTTTTTCGGTTGCTTTCTTTTCTTCCTTACTCTTGGAAGGACGAACGGGCGACACGTGGAAAGGAAAGAAGGCAGAAGTAACGGAGATGCAAAAGGCGATTCAGGGGTGACAACGAGGAGACGGGGGAAGAGACGATGGATCCAAGTCGGGAAGGGGACCCTGAGAGTCAGGCAGCCTCTTGGGTATTCCGTTAATTGTTTTGGGGGAAGGGAAAAGGGGGTACGTTGGTGATGTGGGTTGAGATTTAGAGGAACGACGGTGGAATTGGGGGCAGAGAGGCGTCGGACGGGAGAAGAATAGAAGGAAGAAGGGGGAAAGAAAGGGAAGAGAAGAGACGGGATATTTTTTGAGGGGATACAGAGAGAGCAAGTCGGGTGTGGTGAGAGGGAATTCCCAGGAGGAGAGGAGGAGAAGGAGGTTTCTCTCAGGCAAAATGGCGGTTCGGGGTGGGCAGGCGCAGTGAAGGGTCGAAATGGAGATTGCCAAATGGGAAGGTTTTTGGTATCGTACCGATGGCCCATGGTGCTGCATTGGTCTGCTGGAGCCAGGCGACGATGGAGTTCCACTTTCCTGGAGACCATAATACTGCGTACACAGTACACAGTACTCCGTACCTAGTGCAGGAAATGGATCATAAAAGTACCCACGCCGCCCGTTTATGCGGGCAGAAATACATGCAATGTGCTTCCATTGCTTGTAAATGCACAATCCACCGCGGCCTTGATCCTAGGCAGGTCCCCTACCCTTGATCCCATGTACCCTGTGTTTTTTGTTACGGCAGACTGGGTGCCCCGGTTCAACGCCATCGTATCTGACTGGTCCAGTCTAGTCTTGCAAGTGCGGTTCAATGTACGGACACTTTTCCTCTCCTAACCATCCGTAGGACATTGAGGAACATTTCGGCATCCTATCTGCTCGTTGACTTTCTACAACTTGACTCTCAACTTCCTACAGTGCCTGCTTTGAGAAATAAAAGTATAAGAAGTACACACAGAACAGCTTATGTCAACATGATGGGCAAAAGGTCAGTTGTACTTGCTCCAGCATCCACTTAGGTGAGATATCACACGGCAGGCCATCAACGTATCAGTGTATTAGCTGGTGAGAGGTTCAGTTGCTGAGGACTCAGGAGAGAGCCCCCTTCCATGTATCAATGTACTGAGGAAGGTAGGTAGGAATCGAGGATATGTAGCCATGTGTGAGACTGTACCGTTCCCCTTGTTATTCTCTTCTTTCCCCATGACACTTGCTCACAGGGCGGACCCCCAAAATCTCCCCCGAAAATAACCCAAACAGGAAAGGCCAGGACGCGTCCCTTGATCTCATGGGAAGGACGTGAGGACGTATTTCTACGCAGTAGTCGGCTTGGAGAATTTTGGCAATCTGTCATTGGGCGGATGAACGAAATGCGGCAAATCACAACCACGCTACCCCTTGCTCCTAAGTGACTGAAATGCCCGCCGCGCTCAGAGTGCCACGAGTGCCTCCTTCCCGTGTGCCTGGTGTCCCAAATGAGGAAGCCCCAAGGGATTCGGGAAACAACAAAAAACACAGCCACAACATTCAATCCAGCACTTACCGTGCCGGCCCACCATTGCCGCGCGCCCGTCCCTATTCACTACTACTTCGTAAAGGTAATGTACGGGGTAACTGCTCACTTTTTTACGTACTCGGGTGGGTAAGGTAGCCCTTGAGGCTTTAGCATCACCAGAAAGATGGCAAAGGTGCAAAAGCAAGAGCTACAACAACCACATACTCCCTAAGGAACGCAAAAAACCATACGAATGCTCAACATGATCATCTTAACTCTTGTGTATGCAGAGAACACCACCGTTACCTGCAACCGCCATTCCCATGCGGCACCGGGCATAGGTCCGGGCACTGTCAGAGGAGAAAGATGGGATGCTCGAGCTCAAAGATGCAACACCGCCTCGGAAACTTGTTTAACGCGCAACGTCGATCCATCGCGCGTTAAACAATCGTCCAAAGAGGTGGAAACGAAACGCCCAGCTCTCGAAGGCCTTCCCCTCAACGTTTACGCTCCAAAGCTCGCCCGTGCTAGATTATCCGACCTCACACTGCCGAGTCTTCACGGTAGCCGTACGCCTCTTCAGCCTCCCTCGCTAGAGGACCCTTACGCTTGGTACACGACAGCACGGTATGGATGTACAAGCTACTCAAGTGCCCAAGTGCTCAAGTGCTGAAATCCAGCGGAGAGCCAGTTCTTCGGGATCGAGGCACACGCACACGCACACATACCCAAACCTACTGGGCTCTAGACTCCCACACGATGGGACGAAATGCAGATTCTTCGGCTCGACCAATGTCATCAGCCCATCAGCAGATCCCACCAAGGGACGCATGTATACATAATACCTAGATGCTTTCGCACTTTTGTCTAGACCGTCTGGATTCACCAGCTACAAAATTTACCTAGGTCGTCGATGCATCTCTCGGCGGACTAGACGACAGACCGCCACGGCGGTACAACAACATGCCTCGCCAACAATCCCAGCCAATCACCATCTGGTTCGCCTCAATCTTGTCTCTGGAACTGTCTCTCCCCCTTCTGCAGTGCAGTCTGCGGCGCGGGTACAGTCGTCAGTCACCGGTTACGTGTGATAATCGGCGGATACGAAGGGGCAGAAGGGAACGCTTCTCCGTATTCAACTTCACAAAGTACCCCACCATGGTGGCTTTGCCATGCTAGAGGTGGTGAGGTAATGCTACCTGCATATCGGAAGGGATGGCGTCCCCTGCCTGTTTTCGACAGGGAAAAAATTGCAGGGCCACTTCACCAACCTGCTCTGTCCACCCTCCGCCTCCCACCCCACGAGCAAGAGACAAGGCCAATTCGTTCGACTTGTGCGAGCATCTGGGAGACTGGAGCATACTGGACTTATTGCCGCCGCACTTGATCCAAAAGGCCTGGGCGTCCGGGTGGTCACCGACAGGGAGAAGTAAGATAGGGGGGGGGGGAGAAGCCGTTCGTGATGGACTCCGCAGGTTGGCGACATCAGCAACACCCTTACCAACAAACCCGGAAAACGTGATTTATATCCGAACCTCGACGCCTTGCAGAAAGAAGGCAGATATGCCGTGTGATTTTGTCTTATCCACGGTCTCCAGGAGACGCTCTCGGTGCCGCTCGGGCAATCGACCGTTGACTTCATATATACGCGCACTGTACTCTGTATTCACAACAGTAATACCGCACACGCACATAGTAGTGATACAATCGCCCACGCTCACTAGGCTGTACCCCGACCTGCCCGATTGATACATTCAATCGGCCGCTCTTGACAGCGCTGATGACGTTGGCTAGAGCTCAGCCTCCGATCTGATCTGATCTTGAGGCTTGTTGATATTGCAATGTTCATGACCTCACTTGAGCTTCCCTTCTTTACTCCTTCATTCTTTCATACATACTCGCTCTTCCTGCTCTTCCTTTGACTTTGAGCCTTAGCTCGCTTTTTTACACTATATTTAGTCCACTGCGAGAGATCAGCCAGGGGTCCACAAGACAAGTCGTCGACCAACGACCAACGGGTCGCCAGTGGCACAGAAGCGGCGGGCAATGGAGAGACATTCGAGGTATGTTGTACGTGGGATGCACGAGCACTTACATGCAAAGGGGCAACGCTATGAGCGGCCCACTACGTACATGTACTTCTCGCACTGCAGGTGGCGGCGACAGCTACACACAGTACCGGCAAGCAGAACAAGCACAACACGCACACACGAGATTCTCACAGGCTATCGGACGGATTCTTGTTGGCAACGACAACGGGGATGAGGTGGAAACGACGCTAGCAGGCTACAGATTAGCATGCTCGCTAACAGGCCATAATCGCTTCTCGTGGCGATGCGGCGGCGGCGTTGCGGCCCCTACAAACTTTCCGGCGCCCCTGCCGATGAGATATGATGTGCTCGCATGCTAGGAATCTAGCAGGAAGCTGGAGGATGTGAGACGAGATCAAGTTCGTAAAGATACAAATGCGGAACATCCGATCCAACAAACCCGCACAAGTGCGAATTTAAAGGAAGCCAGAGTACGCATGCAGATACCGCTCCGATGCGGCTCTCAGCCTGTATCATGCGACGGGCACCTTTGAGATACAAAGAGCTGCTTTGAATTGTGGTGAAATGAGGCAGGCATCTCTTGCTGGGGAAGGCCAACGGACAGCCCCTGCTAATTTTCCGTACTCCGCATCGCAAGCTATTCGTACGGATAGAAGCTCATGCTTTGGAAATGAAGGGAAGGTTTTCCGTCAGCAACCACCGAAACAAGTCAGGACCCGCCAGCATGACGAACAAGGAGACGCCCCGTCGCAAGCAATTTGCTTCTGACTGCGAATGCTCTTTGCTATGCAACGCACAAACTCCAAATGGTTGACAGACACTTCAGCCCTGCGGTGCAAGCTATTTAAGTGTATTCGAGAACAAATGGGGCCCCTGGAGCAAAGCATGAAGTTGTTGCACAGAGGGAGTGCGGATACCCAGAGCACAACTACCTATTTTTTGCAGCTCATGTTGTTTTTCCATTCCATCTACGCATTGATCTCGAGATTTGCCATGCTCAGCCAGGGAGCACTTAATTACCATGGATGATGCGCCCATGCCCGTGGTCCTAGGCTGCTTTGCTGGGCTTTTGCAAAACTCGAACAAGTCTGTTCACAGACGATGCATCCAAGCACCGCACCAGGTCATCGCTCAATTTCTCGATGCTGAAGTAAGCATACAGGGTCAAGGTTGGTCAGAAGATCAGATCATGTCCGACCGGATCTTGAGCGGCATCGGACAAGATTGCAGGACAACGGCAAAGGTGGAGTGTGGACAAGAAGTTGAATACATGACCGGCATTCAGTTTTCGAGCACAGTTGTCAGTCAGTATTCCGGGCGGATATCTACCCTGGCTACGCCGCCGCAGCCGTTGCTTCTCATCCGCTTCTCTGATTGCTGGCGCTGATTGGCATCAACATCGTTGACGTCTGTGCCTAGCAGGAAGCTTCACCTAGGGCAAAGACAATTACCAAGATGCTTCGCAGGCAATGACCTTGGCCGAGAACGTCTGAAAGGGAGGCCGTAGGAGCCGACGGCTCGCACCTACTGCAGGCGCGAGGCAAAGCCCAAGCCAGGTGACGGGTGATTGATCAAGGGTGACTCGATCATCTCGACAGAAACGAGCCGCTGTCTGCTTGAAACGACAGTCCCAAACGCCGATGCTTCAACGCGTGCGGTATGTGATTTCGATGTTGACAGGTGCTTCCTTGCCAGTAGAACTCTATTGGGTATGGAAACGCTTGCGGTCACCACTACCACCCGGAGCTTGGAGGAAAGGGATTCCTTCTGTCTCAACCTGCAAAGACGGCACGACAGAGTTCGGACATGCATGGCTCTGGCAGTTGTCTCGCTCGTCCGGTCTTGCGAGTTTGGCGGTCCAAAGGCTCATGCCTTCCGTCAAGTTTCCATCATCCTCGACATACTTTCGGCAGCTTCCAGCTACATCTTCTCCACGAGTCCAGGCCTACACTACCTTAATCAGAATTGAGGTGTTACTTTCAGCTTGTCTGTCTGGAGCAAAGCCTCCGCGGGAATTATGAAAGATTTCCGACTACACCCCAGTCCCTGTCCCCGACATCTCATGGGCAGACTTCCTGGATCTCAGTCGCCAAATCTTTTCTCCTTTCGCGGCTTCGCCAGACTTGAACTTTCTCTCTATTGTTGGACTCGATCATGACGCTACCTTGAAGCTGCGCACCGGCATAGAAACAAGCTCACCTGCAGCCTCCACTGACAGAAACCCCATCCGCAATGCGAGTCTATCTCTGCCCGTATGGACTGTTAGGAGGGCTTGAAGGGCCGTCAATCAACTCGACTGGACATTCCAACCAACAAACCATCTCGATGTACGGCTACATATTCACTATCAAGCCCCAGGAGTACGGAGCACTCGCCGCCCTCTCCCGCGAGTATGACCCGATCTGGCAGAACATCACCGAAAGGGGCCGCCGCTCCCTCTCGGAACCTCAGTACTCGATGACGCGGGCATATCGGTCGTCGGCAACGTATCAGGCCAGTCAAGCCGGGCCACATCTACAGAGACAGCATTGTCTAGCAATTACATGTGCAGGGTCGCAAGCCTGCGCGGATTAGCTCGAGTCTTGAATATGCTAACCTCAGATCTGATGCTTCTTAAGAGACTTTATTATACCGAACAACAGCAGCGGCGAAAAATATGGCACCTGTTTTGCTGCCCGATGAGCCGTGTCTCGGCACTCAGTATCGTGTCCGGCGGAAGGCCATGAAGGGCTCTACACTATCCGTCCGCTCAATGTCGTGCCGAAGCAGAGTGCAATGAGCTTCCACGGACCACATGTCCCACCCTTCTCCCTCGTCAATTGGGTGTCTGGGCTCGTGATGCCCTTCTAGCAACTTCCTCGCGTCTAGGGCCGAGTTTTTCTCGAATTGTTCGGTTGGGAGGAGGTGCGCTCAACGTCTGGACTAGCCCATGCGGGAATCGAGCCCACGGGTCTTTTCTTTTGTCGGCTGTTTCAATCTCACCTGGCCCCCAAGCTTCAGCCCAGCACGGTTTGCAATATTGATAAGCGGCCCATCCGTCAAAAGGCTGATACGGTGATACCTTATTCGACAGTCGCGCGCCCACCGCGTCCGTTCCACCCGCCACCGGCAATGACAACAAGCACAGAGGCGCGACCGGCTGCATGAGAAGGCTTCCTTTTCCCTCATCTCGGTCAACTGGGATGGCTTCAATCCATCATTTCTTCTGATGCAGTGCGGGGGAGCAATGGCGAGCCATTATTGGTTCAGCCCGGATCCCGTCCACTGCAACGCTGCAGCTTCACATGCGCTTATCCTGCTGCGCGCTCTCAGGCCTTGCGGGGGAATCGACCACACCAACGCGCGACCCTTTTTTTTTTTTAGAGAGAGAGAGAGAGAGGGCAGCAGCGCGATTCAGAGGGAAATGTGCTCTCGAGATTCAAACAGTCTCGCGGCACGGACCCATCAAGCCTGTGTCAATTTGCACGATAGTGTCCCTGGATCGCTGGATCTGAATGATGGATCTGGCAGCACAACGCAACACGATGTCCTATCAACGCAAGCACGGCGAGCTTTTTCCAATAGTCAGTGTCAGTATGTGAGAGCAGGGCATCCATCTCAGTCTTCTATCTGGATCACCCTTGCACACTGCAGGAGGAACAACGATACGACGCCTCCTCCAAGCTCAAATCCATGATATCTGCGGATGTCCTGGCAGCATCGCTGAAGATCAGACGCATTCTGTGGAGATTGTCCTATCAAGATCTTCTTGGCCCCGGACCGACTTGGTAGTGATCGCTTCGGGGTTGGATAGCAGCCATCAACAGTGCTCTGAGGGGTTTGCTGCTTGGCTACCAGTTGTGACCCTGCCAACACACTGCACACGCACACACGTAACAAACGAGCAGTGGGATATTCAGGGTCTGATCCATGGAAGTCGCCATGGCGTATCCTCAATGGCCTATACTACGACTACTGTTATGCAGGACAGCCCGAGATCCAAGTTTGCACCCTTGTTTCGCTATTGTCTGCAAAGATGAAATCGAAGGCGGTCTTCCAGAACGCAGCAGAAGCTTTTGCTTCAAAAATCTCGAATATGGGGTGTTTGGCCAACGTTTTCCCCATGGCGGGAAGTGGAAATTATCGAGAGTTTTCGCCGATTGCCTCAGTTGCGCGGCCCCCCGTTTTCGCCCACAGACTGGCGCAAGCAAGCCACGAACAACAGTGCCAGATCATGAGGCCCGCTCTCGGTCACGGAGCGAAACAAGTGGCTCTCGAGAGTCGAAGGAGTTGAGGACTGAGGGACTCGCTAGCAGTCTTGCACAGCGTCTTCTGTCGCCCCACGATCAAGGGTTGTGGGTTCCTGGCGTCGTGTTCTAGTCGGCAGCGCGACTATCCACAACGCCATCGCCCGTATAGTCTAGCGGCAGGATGACGGGCGACGATCATTTTACCAGAGACAGACCGTCTCTATTTCGTCGTCCGTTCTGGCGGGCCGTGTACGACACCCGCAACAAATCGCAGCGCCAATTGATCGTGAAAAAGGCAACGCAAGTACTTCGATCAAGTTCCAGCTGCAGCAGACGGCGCACCACGAGCGCTGCAAGCGATGCAGACGATGCAGGTCAAAAGGCAATGGCGCGAAGCACTCCCGATAAGGCCACACTGGCCGGTCCATCGGTGATATCTTGCAGGACCCATTCTCCTCCACCCGTGCGTACGATCCCAGGGCCCGAGGGGGCTTGCGAATGGCGTGGCCAAGACCGGGCATGACCCCGAGTTTGTCCACTGAAGTCTGACGGGGACGCCCCATCCTGGATGATGGATCACGGATTAGTTGCGGTGAGATGAACGGAACCAAACCTCCATCCCCGCACTCATCAATTCCATGCCACGGATCACTCTCATCTAATTAGTGTATCCTGCCGAGGCCGGGAGGCCAAGACGACTTCCGCGAGCGATTAGCGAGGCTGAGTAACTGATTCTGCGATGGTTTAAGCCACAGTCATCGGAGAAATGATCAAAGGGGATGCCAATTGAAGCATTTCGATAAATCGTCAGGCCCAGGTCAGCCGGCCGCACGCTCCAGCCACTGCGATGAGTTGGCCCCCAATAGCACGGCACCTCGAGGCGGCCAGAGTCCTCAAAGAGACCAAGAAGACAGGTATCCCAGTCCAATGGCCCGCCGTTCTAGCAATCCAACTTCCCCGAACCCACTGGATATGGCTCATGTTCAGTTCCAACTTGGAAGTCCTCATCTTTATCCATGTGAACGGAAGCCATTCCTGGACATGTGGAGCCTTAAGAGGTGAGTTATTCCCCGCTTATGGCCGTCAACTGACCATTTATGAGCGAAACGACACCATGGCTGTACCGACCGCTTCCACTATCGAGGCGACCTTCCTGGCCGAGATACCAAACGGGACTCGACAAAGGCATTCACTTCGCAGCGTGACTGTGCAGATGGAGCATTGCCGCCCGTTCTTCTCTTAAAGTTCGTATGTATCTGTATCCGTAACCATCCCTGTTTTTCGGGGCCTTCATGTTCACACCGGCACCATCACTCTTCCGAGCCAAGCCGGGTAGTGGCTGTCATACTCCAGACGGCCGCGAAAGACGGGCCCTTTGGTCCACTCCCGTACGCGGTCACCTGCAGTGGTGTAGCACGCCGTGCAACAGTATCAACAGTACCGAGAGCTTTCCCATATCAGTGAGCGAAGAGACCGATCGTTCAACGTCGGGTCCGGCGCGGAACCTGCTGCGGGAGACTGACACGCTTCCCTCTCAGCCCTCTCCGAGATTGTTCCACGGAAACATACAGGTACTAAGGCAAGCTCCGCTAAACTCTTCCTTACCTGCGGTGAAGAGAGGGGGAGGACATGTGTCACCGCCGACCCAATAGACAGGATGCGGCGTCGCACATGGCTCGCGAGACGCTGTACGATGGATGAAGAAAGTTTTTCGCTAGGCATTTTCCCCTTGGCTTGCCGATGTCGTGCGAGATTCCACGCGATCTTCCCTGAGCGTTGGGCTGTTTGGCCCGGGTCTCCCAAGGAGATCGCGTCGTCTGATGGGCAGGCACGCGAGTTGGTTGCACGACTATCGGCCATCTGGCTTCCGAGATATCTCCACCATCGGGCCCGAGGCCGTGGTGCGTCTCCGGCCCAATCGGGGTAGGCGGGCCGGCGGCATGTGTGAGCCTCCCGCGGGTGGCACAGATAGTATGAGTGTCGCCTTGGTAAGTACAATATTCCATATTGTGCTGGCAATGAATCGAAAGCGTGGTAGGTAAATAGTTGTTGATTTGCTATTCATTCAGTTTCCCTTGCCATGTTGACCTCGGGACGGTTCTGGGCTTGCGACATACCAGCCAAGAGGGCAGCATCGGATTCTTGACCAAGCCTCCTTCATCCGTCCCATTTCACGGTTGACGTGTTCCAGAGGCCGTTACTTGAAAAGCGGTATACATGCTGTGCGCCTCTGCGATGTGACCATGATGCTCAAAATGATGACTGACTTCCAACGTCAGCTCCCTGATCCTACCTACTCTTTTCGCCTTGGTATCAGAAACTCCCAGGAGGAGCCCACTCTCTCTCTCTCGCTGTGCGATATCTGTCGGAGTTGGCTTCAAGATTGCAACAAAACGAAAAGACACAAAAGAAACAAGGGGCAAGTTAACATGTAGTAAAAGTCAAATGTGTACACCAGCGATGGCTGAGTGTAGTAATTCTTTCCCGCACCGCTGGGTATTTTCATGGTTCTTTCTGTACTTTCTGGTTCACTTTCTTCCCCTACGACTAGCCGGTAGCAAATTGGGATAGATATGGCTGCTTAGGTACTCTTCCCTGTGTGAGGGCTCTTATTCCTCAGGCTTTACTGGCTTTAGAGGGCATCAATCTGAATGGCAACTAGCTTTCAAAGTAAATCATAGGCGACAGAGTAGATATGCATATAAGACAGCAACATTCACGGATAATATGCCCCCGTTGGTTATTGTAAAGTTTCGTGGTTCTATGCTAGTAAATTAATCAACACGAATTGTAGGAAGGGGAAATGCTGTGCATGGAGCGAACCGGATTAGAAAGAAGAAGAAAAGAGCTGGTAGGTCTCGGGTGCGACTCTCTTAGCCCCGTCAAATCTCTTTGTGTTTCTCCCTGTGTGAGTTGTAGTGATTCTCTCATTCGTAACCTTCTAAAGTCGCCTGATAGTTCATAAAGTTGATGAAATGTATATCAATATCCATCTCGTTGCTAGGGCGACGGAGGTGATGAGTGACTACTTGGGTGCCTTGGAAAGAAGGTCACTCTGATGCCACGTGAAGCGTGTGCTTCATCTCCTGATGGGAAGACGGGGACCACTTACCAATAGCTCCTGCCTGGGTAATGTGCTTGGTGCGCAAAGATGGCCTCTAGGCGGGCGGCGGCGTCCTTACCTGAAGGGTGTAAATTCCATCTGATAGACTATTCCGCCCCGCCTGAATATACAACAACAAGCCTTCATATACCCCTCCAAGTCCATTCTCGTCACCAGCACAGCAGGCGCCTTCTAGGTCGGGGGTCAGGTCAAACTGTGGCGTGGGTGGTGGAATGGTTCATGGTCAACAAAAACTTTCCGTCCATACAGCCTACTCGACGACAGGCTAAGACTTCGAGTTCGATTCTCCCACCATGAGCATCAAGAGACGTAGCCTCCAAACCGGCACCAGGGGGGCGAACTCTTTTGATTTTTGTTTTGATTACCTTGGGAGGCTGAGACCGTATGGACTGCTCGAAACTCCAATGCTGTCTCTCGATGACCCCAAACTTACTAGAGCGAGATAAAGAAGTAAAAGGACCTAGATACGGGCATGGTGGCGGCATCTCTTTGTTGTATAATATACATGATATGCTAAAGCGAGTGACTGTCCTCGGAAGCTGGATTTCACTCAGGCTATTCCGCCGAAATTCAGTGAAGCTGGAAGGAACGACACCCTCGCACAATGGCCTTGGCAACGGCGCTGTGGTCACCTCCATCGCCGAGTACGTTGATGAGGCAACCTATTACAAACTTCCGCCATCATTCTCGAGTACCTGGGTGTTTGGTAATCATGCTTCGTTTCCTGAGATGTGTTCTGTGATTGGACGTTGGAGATGAATGTCCAATGACCTAGGCAGGAAGATTTGTCCAGGGCCAGTGCGCATGATGAGCAACAGTGGGAAAGAAGTGGTCTCTAGCGAGCAAAGAGACCAAGGCAGGGGTATGTTCTTACTTTGCTGTTTTAAACTCCATTAGAGGGCTGCATCTTATTTTTAAACACTGTCTTTTCCTCGGGAATTGGCAATTTGATATCGGTGAAAAGGGGTGGTTGTTGAGCCCTGTTGGGGCACGCGGTCGTACCAAATGTAGGACTTCCCATTTCCAGAGGAAACATTGGCATTCAAGGGACCAACTGATGAAGATAAACGGAACAGGAAGATATGAAGCGTTTTGTTCTAAGAACAAGGGTTCGTACAAGCAGAGGATTTCGAAGGGGTGCTGGCTGAATGTATTGTTCTGAGCCTCATGTCGGAGTCCGTGACAAGGTAGATGGGCGCGCGGGCCTGTACTTTCAAGCTCGTACCCCGTTGTCAGGGGGCATCTAGCTTGGCCGCGGATCAGTGGCCGAGCCGGGGTGATGATCGATTGCTGCAAATGTTTGTGGATTGGCGGGTAGGCGGGTGGCCGATGAGACAAGTTTGCTCGACTATTTGGTGACACGTCTGCCGGGGTATGGGAGCAAAGGCCCTATAAGATGGTATGCGCATTCGAAGTTGATATGACTGGAGAGAAACAAGTCTTTCGAGTATGGATATGTCACTCGCGAGGAGGGTCTGCTGGGTGATGCTAGGTTCAGTAGACTGACATTGATATCCGTACAGATGGCGACGGTGTGACCAGTTGTGTCGAGTTGTACGTCGTGCTCATGGAAGAGCAAGAGTCTTGTGCTAGTCGTCGGTCAAGCCTTGTTTGGTCCGATGTCAATCACGGAGGGACAAGAGATTTCGACTCTCCAGCGGACGAAGAGCACTTCAAGAACTCGACGTGTGTTAACTCTTAAGTAGACTTATTCGAATTCCTGAACCTATGTCAAAGTTTAAGTTTGCTGGACTGCCACTTCTAGACTGTAGGGATGCGATGCCATGAACGAGGGGAGGTGGGTAATTCGGCAATCGAAGATGCGCTCAAAAGTGGAAAACGCGAGGAGGCTCTCAAAAGCATACGTTTTGTTGCCCTGATAGAATGTCGATACCAAGCCGCGGTGTACACTGGATCTCCAAGTGCCTGAAACAGGATACCGTTTTAGTACTACAAGCGAGAACTGAATCATTTCCGAGGTTGAAAGTAAGACCCCGATTGCAACCTGGGCAAGTGTCTTGCCAAACAAGCAGAGCTATCTGTGTCAGGAGTAGCTCAGCTTGTCCATGTAAACCTCAGAGCGTCTCAAGTCCTCGATCTGAAGGCCAGAGGCCTGGATCAAATTGAAATTAGTTTGCGCAAATGTTCCCCTTTAAAGATGCCCTCTCTTCCGAGAGAGTGGCATAATGGCTGCTTGATGGCAATTGCAGCTCAGCCTGGACTTCCCTTGGGATGAAGTGATAGCAGGACTGAAAGACGCGATATGTGCTCTGGAACAGGCCTTACACGAAGAATCTTATTATAATTGTCATAGCCGCTTATGGCTGGGACATGAATGCGTACTTGATCATGCTCATCTGTCCACGGTTGGGATATTGGCAGGGATAGCTCTGCAATGACATTGACGCCAAGAGAACAGAGGAGGTGACAACCATTCGCTCGCACCCACGCACCATCAGATTCAATCTTAATTCAACTCTCAACCAATCATCTGAGAGGGGAAACAAAGTCGAGAAGTGAATACGACTTTTTGCTGAACATGCAAAACTGATGAAAGGGAAGCGATCTTCATCTTCAATCCCCAACAGCGTCGGCCATGTTCCGATCGACGTTGGATTAACCTCGAAAGTCTAAAAGGCCAGGCCAAGTCACTAAGAATGCAAACGTGCCAACCAAATGTCAAAACCCCCAAAAACCCCCCCGGGGGAAAGAAATGTCTCACCGGGATCGTAACGTACAGTGACGATCATCGAACGTTTTTTTGTACCGGCTAACTTATAATGGGCATCGCACCCCAGCTTTCCCTAGGACTTCTAGCCCGCTTCCCACCCCGCCTCGGATTGATGATGCGGCGCTCGAGAATTTCCCGGTCGCGTCGGCTATTGGGGGAGAGAGAGAGAGAGAGAGAAGCCAGCCGACTGACGTTCAACGCCGTTAATTTTAAGAGTCTCGGAGAAAGTTAAGTATGAGAAACAATAAGTCTAGATGGTTTTTGCCGAATTGGCCGCCCAGGACCCAAGGCTAGTAGCGAAACCTGCACGTTTCCTACTTCTTACAAGAACAAACGTCACGTCAACTGTTGACTGTCGCTCTGCGCTGTCTCAGCTGCCACAAATGGGGCGTGTCCCGTTGTCTAGTGTTACCCAGCACATGAATCGCTCGTTGCACAAGAGACATAAGTACAATAAAATTATCCGACGATGTTGGTAATTTGGCGGCTGACTGATCCGTGGCTGGTGAACTTGTCAAGACGTCTCTTTTCATGGATAAGCGCCATCCAAGTCCGACAAAATGGTGGAGGCTGATGCTGAAGCATGTATTATCTACGCTGGACAATAGCGCTTATTGGAGCTTTGTACTCCGTGCCAAAGATTGAATACTGCTAGGGATGATATCGCAGTGGCGGTACAGGTTCCTTCGCTCATGGTAGGACTCAAAGGTTCTTGAGAACCCGGAGCGAAGGACCTTAAATCCTCCGTGTGACCTCCCACCTCACCGGTCCCTTGACCGCGGCAAAGTTTGATTTCGAAGCAATTTTACGTAGATGCTCAAGTTGCCGCGGTTGAAGGTTCACTGGTGAGCACTACTGACTGGATTCCGCGTGAGATTTCGGCTGTGCCATATTCTCCGTCCGGCTTAGGGCTCCCTCCGCCACGGTCAGCAACAACGAGATTTTAGACTGTCGCGGCTATGCTCTTTGCACCTTGTTGCTTACTACCCTGTCATGATCCTGTCTTCTCTTTTCAAAGCCTGGTCAGTGAATCGACGGAAGTTTTGCATCACGAATGCTTTCAAATGGGTGAAAGGCTCTTGGCGTCAAGTGGCACGAAAATAACACGAAGCGAGAGACTTACAGCAACCGAGCCTGGGCGGCTGTTAATTGTCAACCATGTTTTTGTTTTGCCAATGAGAACCCATGTTCGTTTCCATCTGAATGTCTTGGAAGTTGAGAATCCGTCAGTCACCGCATTTCCCCGCCATGCAAGTGTCCTGATTATGTACCTAGAAATTTCCGCTGGCTGTTGTGGTTCCTCTTTTGTTACTTTGCCTCCTCACCCGCATCTCGCCGTCTTGTTACTCTCTCTCAAGTATGCGCGCGTATTATTGTCTTGGCGCCTTTGAATGAACCTGGCTCGAGTGGGCTTTTAGAGGATCTTCATCTGACGGGGTGCCAGAATCTGACTCTCTTTATCCGTACCTACTCTCTTCAACCCATACAGGTACTGGGGCACACCCACACGCCCACCCCCACCCCCCCTCCAGTTCCATGGGCGCGGGGACTTCTTTCTTCCCTCTTTGGCGGAGTCGCGGAATAGACTGGACTGGCCATCGCTTGACGGTTGACCCAAGGAACCAAGGAATCAAGCTATGCAGGCCAAAGTGCCGTGTGGAGGCGAACTCCTTGGCCGCAGTAAGTACACTGTTTGTTACGCCCAACCTCGTGAGATAGCTGCGTTTGTTTGGGAAGAGTACCTTCTTTCTCTCCGACTCTGGGCCCTATCTTTGCCCCGGAATGGAGCAGGTACCTCCTGAGGGATCCGTCAAGATCTGTCTCCCAGAGGACCGAAAGGTAGGATAAAGAGGTCCTCCGTCCCCCTTCTTCACGCGGCTTGCTATTCACCACCCTTAAGCCCATTTCTTTCTCTCTGCCTCTCTTGAGGAAAACTTTAATGCTGCTTATATCCTAATAAGAATCCATCCTCAGGCCTGCTCATATTCCGACTTACACCAACACACCAGAAACGATGAAGCCATCCCTCCTCCTCCCCTTCGTGACCCTGGCCTCGGCCATCTGCCACCACCGCACATCGCTCTACCGCCGGAGCCACGGCGGCATCGCGCCCCGCGGCGAGGACGGCCAAGTCGAGGTTGCAAAGTTCGGCTACGACGACCTCACGGGTCCCCTCAACTGGCACGGCCACAACAACCAGTCGTCCAAGTGCGCCACGGGTGCCTGGCAGAGCCCCATCAACCTCAACGACACCTCGGCGACGCTCGTCGCCGGCACGAGCTTGGCCTTTGATGTGCCTAACCTGCTTCACGGCGCCGCCTTTGAGAATCTGGGCAGTACGCTCGAGGTCGTGGCTGAGAATGGCACGCTGATGAGGCGAGGGCGCAAGTTTCATTTGAGGCAGTTCCATTTCCATACGCCTAGTGAGCATAGGGTTGATAGCGAGTACTTCCCCATGGAGGTTCATTTTGTTTTCGAGGCCGATGAACAGCAGCTGAAGAGTGCGTCTCCGCTTCCCTTCACTTCCCCTCTTTTGCCCTCGTTCCTTTACAAGTTCCTCGTTCTCGTCAAAAAACAATGAGCCAAGAAACCCAACTTGTACAAACTTGCTTTTACGGTTTCTTGTTGACCATTGAGATATGGGGACTTGTGGATCGTAAGGGTAGAGAGACTGGAGAACCAAAGCGAATGACTGACTAACTGCTTACCCTTCCCCCATAGACTCCACCGGCCCCAGCAACTCCGTCGTGGGGTTCCTCATCGAAGTCGACAACAGCGCACCCTCGCCCTTCCTAGCCAACGTCTTTGCCCACCTCGACGAGGTCGAGGAACCGGGCTCGCACGCCGAGACCGAAGAGCTGGACTTTGGCGAGCTGAGGCGCCTCCTGGAGGGGTCGGACGTCTACCAGTACGACGGCTCCCTCACGACGCCGCCGTGCACCGAGGGCATCGCGTGGAACGTCGTGGCGGAGCCGCTGAGGGTCGACGACGTCACGTACCGCGCCGCCAAGAAGGTGATGAAGTTCAACTCGCGGTATACGCAGAACGTGCCCGGGCAGAGGAACTTGTTGGAGAACTCGAGGGTTATGCTCAATGCCGTGTCCCCGTGAAAGAGGGTATTGGCCCGGAGGGAGTGTAGCTAGCTACTGGCTACAACTAGAGTAAGAGGGGTAGGCGAAATTTAGAGATGTGGAGGAAGCAACGATATTTGGGGTGCGTGTGGGCTGTTCCATCTGGTTGTGCGTATTTCTCGGGGTTGGGTGGCTCACGATGTGGATCTTACGGAGACGGAGTTTTGGCTCAATTGGCGTTTATGACGGGTGCTTCTACGTATGGACTTGCATACGGATGTGGGAAATTACATAGGAGGGAGTTTGGCGAGCATACACATTGTGCACATGGGTGGTCATACAAATACGGAAAAAGACGGCTCGATGTGGTGGGAGCTTGTGTAAGTAGATACGAATACAGCGTACAGATCTCACAATACAATCAACGCATGACAGGGTTCACGTTTCTCGGTATGGACGAAGCACAGGGTTCCAAGAGATAAGAGCAGTCATCGCAAACTTAAATGTATTACGTTGTATTCTAATGAGCAAAAGTCAACTCCATGGTATCTTTCCTTAAACACCTTTCGAGCACCAGTTATTATCGTCCACGGAGTCCGCGCTCATACAAGAGTCATGTTCTTGGAGACTCTGGTCGTAAATTGTGCCAGAGACTCCTCTCTCCCATTTCCGATGACTTTGTCCCTTGGCAAAAAACCCCGGATTTGCGGCCATGGCTTTGTCCGCCTTCTCCGTTGAATGGCGAAGAGCAAATCGTATCCGCATGCAGGGTGTGGAAGAAAAAAGCAATGAACGACATGGACGGACGTTGACCGGAGCGATGTCACGCTCTTGGGCCCGTCTGGTTTTCGTCTTGGTTCTCTCTCCGCAATATGGCGGCGGCGTACATGAAGCACCCCAACCCCGGACAGGTTGATAACTTGATGGAGCATCCGTACCTCAAGGGTGGAAAGAAGGGAGGCTGCTATTGTGCGAGTATCCGTAAAGCGATGAAAGGCCCAATTGCGAAGCGACGGAAGAGGTTGACGACGCCATCGTGTGATTGGTGGCCCGTTTCGATGGCCCCTGGTCCGATTCAACGGTTTTCACTTGGCACAATTCAAGCTCTTTCTGCTACTCGTTGGCGCGAACTTTGCCAAGACACCGGAATGGAAATGTGAGTGGTTTGACCAAAGGGATTGGGTACGCGGACTATGATGCTCATGTGGAGTGTAGAGTGGAGATGAAGATGGACCATTGACTCCAAGTCTTGTCTTGCGTGACGTGACCGCGGAGGCGCGTGTGGGAGGTCGGGGCGCAATTTCGCAATGATGAATTACAACTTTCCCAATGGGTCTCCTGGTCTTGGCTCTCGGCATGGCATGCACGTCTCGGCTATTCCTGCCTCCCCTCACCTCAGCCTGCTGCATCTACCTATCTTTCACTCTGCGGACTTTTGTTCTTGCAATGGGCAATGGAGCAAACACAGAACGAGGCAAGACAGAGATGGGCAAGGGGGGAGAGACCTGGGGATCGGAGGCCGAATTTTGCGGTTTCCCGCTTGGCGTCGGAAGCCGCGTGCCGGTTTCTTGAGCCTTGTGGGGCACCACCGGTCTCGCCGATTCCTTGGCGGGGCTTTCGCGGTCCGATCGCATGCGGCGACGGCGAAGGGACTGCGGGTTGCTGCCGATCAAGTTTGGGGTTGTTTTTGGTATCGGTGCTTAATGTCGATTCCTGGAAAGGCCCTCGTGATATGCATTTCTTTTCCGGGGGGGGGGGGGGGTTCCTCTCGAAACATTAAGCACTTCAACTCGATGAACAACCTAGTCCCGCTTGAAGACGCTGCGGGCCATGTCCGTGAAGGAACGGCCGCCGAAGAGGAACTGGGAGCTGTGGCGCCCGCAGTGGGTGTAGACGTTGACGGTCTGAGAGTGGGAAGACTTGCGCTTCGAGGGGCGCGGGCAGTCAGTAGAGACTGCTCTTCTGTGGGTGAAGGTCTCTGAGCCTGCCGAGATGGAGCTTGCGTCTGAGCCGGCGCGGCTGCTCTTGGGACGGGGAGCGTCGAAGTTGGGGGTGTTGAGTGAAGACATGATGTAAGAGGTTGATGTCTTTTGATCTGGCGTTTGTTTATCTGAAAGTAGATTTCTTCAATGAATGGATGAATCGGTTGAAGATTGGATGATGATTGTACAATGCAATGATGGACTCGTCCAGACCGCGGGGGAGTCGTCCTTAAATGCTTAGAAGCTCGTCATTGCCAGATACGGCTACACGGCGATAGTTTCTTGGCTTCTTGCTTACGACCGCTTGGTCGGCATGGATTCACGACGCCTGGTCTAAGAATGCTGTGCCCCGAGTGGCCGCTTGCCGACTTGGCCGGGTTGCCGGTCGATAGCAGCCCCACACAAGGGCCGGTCTGCTGGACACGGTTTACCCCATTGATGTGACACCGCGACCGAATGCGAGCCGCGGAGTGCGTGAGGTGGACCTTGGCCTCGTAAGGCAACAGCTAATGCAGGTGCGCTCCCTTGTGTTCGTTCGCCATGACATGCTTCCGCATTCGTAGCGTACCCGTACGACGCCAATGGCTATCTTTACGCGAGGATCTGCAAACTGGGCTGATCGATTGGCGACGGCCTCAAAACTGGCGTGCTGACACAAGGGACAGGGCTTGACTGTAATTTTTGAGGCCCGTCCAATATTGCGCCGGAAGAAGCAATAGTAGGTTTCCCTTCCCGTTGTCCAAGCCTCATAATCTGTCTCGCCAGAGCCTCGTTCACTCAAGCAAGAAACGAGGAAACGTGGGCGAGGTAACAGCCGCATATGCACGCATTGCATGGTTCGACCTCGTGACTATGAACGACTTCTCGGTGTTGGCGAATAGGACGGTATCTCGGCACGGCAGCGTCGTCAGCTTGGTTGGTTTAGTCATACGCCGTACCGAAGTTCGGACGACGCCGATGGTTTAGCGCCGTTTGTGGCTCTCGGCGCCGCGGCACGTGATGTTTGTTTATCTGGATGCCTGCTGAGTCGGGCGCACCGAAAATGCTCAGGCCGTAAGGCACAGATGTAAGGTATCCGTACCCACCACAGCCGTGACCCCAACCAGACCAGAGAGAGTGACAAGAAGACAAAATAGGACGCCGCAACTTACAATTGTAACGTTCCTAAGGTAAATTTCTTATTCTTTTTATTAATTATCCTATCTTGAGTCTGCTATCACTTTCATCTTCTGTATTTCCTCACAGATTACTCTTTGGAAAAGAAGAAGAGTAAGAATAGGAGAAAGATGGCTAGAGTACATAGACCGGCAAACGATTATGTCAGCCACTCGAGTGACAAGTAACTTGCCAAGCCAGGGGCACCAGCCACGTTCCCCGGCCACGTTCCTGACCTTGGCGCCCGGAAGCTTAAGCCTGCGGGTTAGGTACCCCAGATTCGGAGCCGTAGGGCTGATGGAAGGGTCGACTTGGTGAAGCTCGAAATTGCACCGTTGTTGAGAGAGCAATTATGAATAAGGTGGTCTTTTTCCGGTTCAGTATTGCTGGAAATTGGACGAGTTGGATGAGATCCTCAGGCGACCCATACAACGAAAGTTGACACCACCAAAACCCGTCCTTCGTTGCTAACAACACCTGATGCTCAGAGACGAGCATTTTGAAGCCCGAATGCGATGGAAAATTGAGATATGACATCATTGGCATTGATCGGTCATTGTCAGGCGCATCTATGCGCCGCGGCTTCTCACTCCCCCAAAAAGCGAGTGGGTTGGTAGCGGCTGTCTGACTTGCGTTCCCATTGAGTGATAAGACGCAGTGGCCCAAAGTTGCACTTCATTCAAGGGCTATCAACGTCTCTCTTTCGAAATACAATAATGCGGTCGCGACAATGCGACAATTTGTGGTGGACACTCATCGCCGCCCACTTACCCCGGGCCCGACTTTTTTAACCTCTTGCGCCGAGGAGCACCGTCAATCCTTGCAAAGCGATTGACATGCTTCAGACTTTCGACAGGTAGAGACGAACATCGGTTGACAGAGCCGCTGACCGTGCTCGGGGAGCAACAAATTGAACAAATAGTCGGATTTGCTCATGCCAATGGCAGGGAATTCCAAATTGCAGATTTCATTCAGATTGAGGCCCCTCAACGAAGTCGGTTGGATTGAAAAAAGAGTTGGGTCTACACTCCCCAAAGCGGAAGTCTCGTAGCCTGAGAGCGTCGAGCGCTCGGACCATTTGTGGCTGGTCGGCGCTGCACGTGAGACCCACTCTACAGACTCTCGTCCTTCCTCGCCCGAGTGAATGGCGCGCAACTACGCGCTGTGGTGATTTTTCAGCGAATCCGACTTTATTATCACCGGGTGGTGTTTTCAATCCTCGCTGTGCATTATCGCCAGCGAAACCCGTCGTCGACATCCAGGTCGACTCGAATTTTTGCGATCGGATTGCTGAGAAGCCAATGGCGTTGTGCCGCGCAAACACCTTTGCCTAACGCCTTCATTGTTCTTGCACATCACTCTCCCTGAGCGCTAAGACACTGGTATGGCCTTCCTACTTCCCTTCACGTTTCCAGTTGCTGCAATGAAGTTGGGGGATTGATCCTGTTTCACCATATTGAAGCTCTTCTACAATTGTTTTCTTGTCTGCATGTTGATGCTAATTATCAGTGTCCAGACCTTAGCTCGAGGTAGCTAGGCAGCAAGCAGTAGCTTTCCACAGCGTGCTCGACGCTCAAAGACCGCGATACCAACCCTTTCAACCACCACACATCGTAAAATTCCTCAATCGAGTCACAATGCCGTCGAAACGAAAGCGCGACATCGAGGATTTCGATCCTAACAAGTCGGATTCCGATGACGAGAACTTCGAGCCCGGCGCGGATGGCCCCCCCGTTCGCACCAAGAAGCGATCGCGCGGATCCAAGGGTCAAAGGAACGCCGGTGGCGGTGGACGGCGCCGGAACAACCGCTATCGAGGATCCGACATTGAAGATGAAGACGATGATGACGTGTCTGATAGTCAAGACGAGGGCTCCTTCGTCTCTGAAGATGAAGAAGAAGAAGAAGAGGTTATGCCTGTCAATGCAGCCGGTCGTAGATCAAGAAAGGCCGCGACCAAGCACAATAGCTACAAAGAAAGTGACGACGACGAATCCGACCCAGCCGAAGAGTCAGACGACGTGCTCTCTGAGGATTTACCCAAGCCCAAGAAAAAGGACAGCTTAATGATCAAGCTCAAAGTGCCAAAGAACGCTTCGACGACCGCTCCTGGTGTTACTCGACGATCAACTCGTGCCCACACCGAGGAGTATGGCGAGGAGCACGTTGAACTCACCAATTCCGGCAAACATGGACGGCCTGCCTCGCGTTCTAGGAGCCCCGAGACCCTGGCCCGCACTCGGTCTTCCCGCTCCATCAAGGGTTTGAAGAAGGGGCCCGAGACAATCGAAGAGGCCACCCAGGAAAGCAGCGGCCCTCGGGAGGAAGAGGATGCCGATGTTGATGAATTGGCTGGCGATGCTGAGCAAGTCGTTGAAGAAACAAAGGATGCCGAGATGGAGGATGTCAAAGAATCGACAGAAATCGTGCAGGGAGACATCGTGGCCGAAGATGACGATGACGACGAAGACGAAGGTCCAATCGTCACGCGGCGAACCAGGGCAAAGAGAGGAAGTGGATCTGGGCCTGCTGAGCCCGCCGAACCGGAGGCTGATGCCGAAGGCGAAGCTGACGATGACGTTCCCAAACGATCTGGGCGCCTAACTCGCCGCAACGGGCTTCGGAAATCAAAATCTGTTCAAGAGCCCAGTAGCGATTTCGAGCCCGGCGAAGAGTCAGCAGGGGAGGAAGACCGCATGTCTGAATCACCCAAGAAGGATTCCGGCGATGGTGACGACGGCGATTTCGACAGCCCGGCTCCGCGCGGTAGGGCCGCCAAGCCAAAGGGTCGATCCACTCGGAGCTCGCGCCGTGGCGCCGAGTCAGCCGAAGAAGCCGAGCTAGACCAGGACGAGTTGGCCGAAGAGCTCCACGAGCTAAGGCAGGACTCCCGCTCGCGGCGTCCGCGACGACCTTCACCAGCCATCATCTATCAAGAAACAGCATCCAAGCGACGCAGAGCCGCCGCGAAGCCCATGAACTACTTCATGCCACCTCTCTCTGCCGTAAATATTGAGGAAGATGACGGCGAAGATCCAGCCCCGACTCCTGCACGTCGTCGCGGAGGCCGTGGAGGTGCAAGTCAAGCTTGGGATCGCGCCCTCAACACAACATTTGGACCTTTTGGAGGTGGGGGCGGCGCCGGGTCACTCCTCGGCGGGCCCTGGGGGTCTGGGATGGCCGCAGGAGGTGTTGATTCGGACAGTAGTGACGATGAAATGGGCCAACGATCAGGGCCTGCTGGTGGAAATGTTGGCATGACGCCCACATCAGCCGCCGGTCCAGCTGGACTCCTTCCTGGCCTTGCGCAGCCTTTGGGTGGGGAGGGTGGCGTGGGGGCAGCTCCCAACGTTGGCAAGATCAAGAACCAGAAGGCTTTGGCAGATGCCGATCCTCTTGGTGTCGATCTGACTGTGGACTTCAATCACGTCGGTGGTCTTCAAGGTCACATCGATCAGCTGAAGGAAATGGTCCAGCTCCCTCTTCTTTACCCCGAGCTCTTCCAGAGATTCCACGTCACGCCACCTCGAGGTGTTCTTTTCCACGGTCCTCCCGGTACCGGTAAGACTTTGCTTGCTAGAGCTCTTGCCAACTCCGTGGGCGTTGGCGGGCGCAAGATCACCTTTTACATGAGAAAGGGAGCCGATGCTCTGAGCAAATGGGTTGGTGAAGCCGAGAAGCAGCTGCGTCTGCTCTTTGAGGAAGCAAGAAGAACGCAGCCGAGCATCATTTTCTTCGATGAAATTGATGGTCTGGCTCCGGTGCGCTCTAGCAAGCAGGAGCAGATTCACGCTTCCATCGTCTCAACACTCCTGGCCCTGATGGACGGTATGGACGGCCGCGGACAGGTTATTGTAATCGGCGCCACCAACCGTCCTGACAATATCGATCCCGCTCTCAGACGACCCGGACGATTCGATCGAGAATTTTACTTCCCTCTGCCTGACGTGGCTGGCCGACGGTCCATTCTTGAAATCCACACCAAGGACTGGGGTCTCTCAGAGCCATTTAAGCAACAACTCGCCGAAAACACCAAGGGCTATGGTGGTGCTGATCTTCGTGCTCTCTGCACGGAGGCTGCTCTCAACTCCATTCAGAGGACGTACCCGCAGGTCTACTCGTCGAAAGACAAGCTCATCGTCAATCCTGACAAGATCAACATCCATGCGACAGATTTCATGCTGTCGATCAAGAAGATGATTCCGTCGTCTGAGAGGTCCGCCGGTACAGGCGCTGCTCCTTTGCCCAAGGGAATCGAGCCGCTGCTTAGAAACCAGTTTGCATCGATCAAGAAGGCTCTAGACGATGTGTTGCCTCGTAAGAAGAAGCTGACAGCGCTGGAAGAAGCCATGTTCGAGCAATTTGAGGATGAGGATCACGGCTTCGGTAGAGAAGCTCTGCACCAAGAGTTTGAGCGGTCTAGGATCTTCCGCCCGCGATTCCTGATCCATGGGTTTTCGGGCATGGGCCAGAGCTACTTGTCCTCTGCCCTGTTGCACTACTTCGAAGGTGTACACGTTCAGAACTTTGGGCTTCCCAACTTATTGGCGGACGGACGGGTAGGTTCATTGCCGTCACATTGTTATTTGCACTGCTAACGTCTCGCAGCCCATGGAACAGGTGATTGTCAGTTTGTTCACTGAAGTCAAGAGACACAAGCCGAGTGTCATCTACATCCCCAGCATTGAATCGTGGTATGCCGCTATGAGAGACACACTACCATTCATCACATTCAAGAACATGCTCAAGTCTATCCCGCCTACGGATCCCATTTTGGTGCTTGCCACGGCTGAGTATGAAGCTGGAGAGGACCTCGCACCTGAGCTCGTCCGGGAGCTATTTGCCTTTTCCCGCAAAAACCGGTTGCAGATTCAGCGGCCGAAGCATGTAAGTACAACAGATGAAGATTTGCGGGAATCTCTTTGCTAATTTTACTAGTCAAACCGGCGAGAATATTTTGCTTCCATTGTTGACCATATCCGCAAGAGTCCGGCTGACTTCCCTGATCCTGCCAATCGGAAGAAGAGAGTCTTGGAGGAGTTGCCCGTTGCTCCGCCGCCGCCACCGAAAGTACCTACCAAGGAAGAGATCAAGGCCATGCAGAAACGCGACCACCAGTTGCTCAATATCTTGAAGGTGCAACTGCAGCCAATTATGGACCAGATCAACAGGAAGTACAAGAAGTTCAGACAGCCCGTCCTTACTCCCGGCCAGCTGGATTACCTCTTCCTCGAAAAGGACCCCAACTATGTCCGCCCCGACGTAGCGGGTATAGAGCATCGGCCTTTCGAGATTGTAAAGGACAAGTACGATGTTGACGTGCTGCGCGAGACAATTTCTGGCAAGACTTTCTACAACCTGGAAACGACCACCATTGAGGAGAGGTTGTCGAACGGCTTCTACTGCCGACCAAAGGACTTCCTTCGGGACATCAAATCACTTGCCAAAGATGCCAAGAACATTGGCGATAAAGAGCGGACGCTCAAGGCAAACGAGCTTGTCAGCAATGTCGAAGTAGACGTCGCTACAATTGAGGGCAACACCAGCACTGTGGACTGGGAGGCGTTGCATCAGAGACAGCTTCAACGCGCCAAGGTCCAAGCTGAGAAGGCGAGAAAGAAGAAGGCGCTTCAGTCTGTTCTCGATCGAGTTCAAGGCGATGTGGGTGGCGGTAATGACAGCGACTCACAAGGGCCGGTTACGCTGGGCGAGCAGATTCCTGGGTCCGGTCATGCCATGGCTCGTTTCCAGGTCATGAGCCCGGGACCGAGTGGCGGCGTGGGATCCCATCAGCAAAGCAACGGCACGTCCAACCCTTCTCGGCAAAGCGACGTACACATGAGCGGCGTGGACGACGACACGACGCAGGATAGCTCCATGCAGCCGCCAGCTCAATGGCCGCCTCAAGGAAACGCGACAACTGGGACTACACAGGTATCACAAAGATCTGTCATCACCACAGTGCCTCCCGGCATGTCGCCTTCTGCGATTGTGAACGACGCTTCCACCACCAAGACGTCAGATCCATCGGACAGATCGACAGACAAGTGGAGCACGCAAGCGACAGGACCGACAAACGGGTTCCATCCAGATCAATCCAGCCAAGGCGACAATTCGCAGCTGCAGGATACCCAGATCCCTGCCGGCATGGATCCTGTGAGCCAGGCCACTTCTAGCGACGCAGCTTGGCCGCACTCCCAAGCTCATGGCATGGCGCGTGGTATCATTCACCCGCCTGGCAGTCAGACATCATCTCCCAACAAGTCTAGGAGCTCGGGAGACTCAAAGCACGCCATGCCCTTGGTCAATATTCTCAATGACTCAACAAGTGAAGACATCAGGAATTCTGGTTCGTCGTCTTCGCAGCAGCAGCCTGTCATCCACGAGGGCCAGGTCGAGCAATTCCTGGACGAGTTGACGGAGAGAACATCGGGCTGCACTATTGAACAGTTGGAGCAGATCAACCGTGAGCTCATGGACGAGATCTGGAACACGAGGCATGAGTGGAACCGCATGAAGGTGCTCGGCGACCTGACCAACGTCTTCAACGAGACCATTAGCGACATTGAGAGCATCCAGGGCTTGTTCCAGCAAAGCCAGCAAGCATGAAAGAGGGGACATGTGAAGCCGGACAGCAAATGTTTCCCACGACTTGTACCATAGCACGTTTCCTTGAATTACTTTTTATTTCCCCCACTGTCTTGAGTCTTTTTCTTCTTCTCCGGCATCCATGGCGGAAAACAGGTTGACGGTGGAGTGGGGTTGGTTGGGTTGGAGGTGGGAGGGGAGGGCAACCGGCAATGGTCTAATTTGTGAGCGACGGGACGACCCCCTTTTTTCTTGTGATAAAGTGCATTATATTGAGAATTCACCGCATCCTACTCTGTGTAGCATGGGGTAGGCAATAGACAAAACTCACTGCATTATGTTTCTGATGAAGCTTTTCTGTGCATGTCACTCGACTATCTTGGGGAGGATAATTCTATTGTTCGAGAACTTGGACTCCATACGTCGACAACGAGTCGTGCCTTAATTTCGACGCCAAAGTTACATGGCATAAGTATAAGTCTCTCAAGAAATCATTTTATTCCTACACAAAATAGCTGATCCAACGTACTCCCCCCATTCAAAGCTTCGCTTTGGCGCTATCATACCTCTTCCCCTCGTCGTCCTGCTCCTTGACGCGCAGATCGGGCAGTTCCGCGGGCATGATTCTCCGCGGCTCGGACCCGGGAACGAGAGAGTAGTTAGCAAAGTCCGTGACGCCGGCGTGATCCCGCAAGAAGTCTTCGTCCAGGACGAGCTCGCCGTTGACTTTTGCCGCGGGCGCGCGCAGGATCTCGAGGATGGCGTCGGAGAAGATCGTGGGCTTACGCAGGTCTTTTGATTCGTCGGCGTTTGCGGTTTGGAATTTTTGAGTTGCTGCGGATTCAATGGCCTATGATGGTCTCTCGTTAGTGTACGCGATTCGGCGTATATGTTGAACATGACCGACGATGGTCTCATCTATCGGATATTGATAGAGAACCAGGAAGCGAGCTTCTTCCTAAAAAGAAGATTGGAGGAGAAAAGAAGAGAGAAAGAGACAACATACTGCGGCGGGCCAGATACTCGTAATGGCCATGTCGTCCAGCCCTTGCCGGACGAGGTCCATGGCCAGACCCTTTGTCAAGACGCTCATGCCGACTTTACCCATGGCGTATGCCGTCTTGCCCCGGAAGAAGCGGCTGTAGATTGGCGGGCTGACGACAACAATACGGCCGCGGCGCTGGCGCTTGAGGTGCGGGAGCGCGGCGTGGAGGGTCAGATAGAGGCCCTCTGGGTTCACGCGCTGCATGAGCTGGAAGCGTTTGGGGGGCGTGTCTTCGACCGAGGCCCACCAGATTGCGCCCGAGTTGTAGACTAGGACGTCGAGGCGGGTGTAGATCTGAGCGAGGAGAGGAGGTTTGCGTCAGTGGATGTACATGTAGGAAAGCGAGTGGAGCCATTTTGATAGATACCTTGATTGTCCGTTCGATTAGCCGTGTGACACTGTCTTGGTCTCGCACGTCGACGGCGATTGGCGTTGCGTCGCCGCCGGCCTCGTGGATTTCGCGGGCTACCGTGCTAATCGTTGAATCATTTGAGTTGGTATTCGGTGGGAATGGATTGGCCTTGGATGCGTCGCTGGTGGTCTTTGCGGCAACGACGACTGGTATTGGACGTGAGTTACTGGGCAATATGATTCGTGAAGATAGGGAGATTTGCAATACCTGCATAGCCATTCTTCGCGAGGTCAATGGCGATTTGACGACCGATACCTCTCGAGGCACCGACTACCAGAGCTACCTGCTTGACTTCACCCATTGTACGTAAGCTGGGATGTTTGAAATGTGTACCTTCTCTACTATGTGGGAGATGTGAACGGGGAATTCTCAAGCATATGATGTGATGAAGTTCTACCAAGTCATAAAATCCACGTCAACTTAGATATCGTAGCGCAACACAGTATATAAGCCTTGAGTTGCGCAAGGTGATGTGAGACTTTGTACCCATGCCGTCGGGGCTCGGTACGTGAACGTGTATTAGTGATCGTCCCCGATTGAGCTCGAAGCTAAGATGCTGGAGCTTTATCCGTACCCCAGACACCCACTGGCTTGTGCCGAGGTTCCCCACACCATCCACCATCAAGTCCACTTCATCAACTTGTCTTCATGAACCTTTGTTCAACATTTACTACAAAGATTGCGCCATCCAGTGTGCCACGAAGATCATTACGTTTGTCCGCCAATAAACCCAAATCGTGAATACCGCCATAACTTTGTTTCCGAGCACCGCCAAGATGGGCGGCAAGATTGATGCCTACATAGACATTGGTGAGTCTCACAGTATACTATTCCAAGGAACGAAGGGCTTTACTGATGATAGTCGTCAGCATCGCTGTATAGTTATATAGCCTTCACTCATATCATCAACAATCAGGAACTTCTCGCAGCTCATGGAGTCCAAGTAGAGTTCGTCTTCTTGGTCTAAGAAATGACACTCTCATTTACAGCCACTAACCAATATAACCCATCAGGATTCACCCCGTTCTCCTTGGCGCCATCAATGCCGCTTCAGGTATGCTTGTCCAGCTGTCTCAAGATGTGACAAGCATCCAGCTCACTCGTCACGCAGGAAACAAACCACCATGGACCCTCCCAGCCAAGGCAGAGTACGGCACTTTTGACGCCCGCCGCTCCTCCGCTCGGGCAGGCAAGCCCGGCATCACCACGCCCGAGAGCTTCATGGAGCGAAGCATGACAGTCGGTCCCCTCCGCGCCCTGCACTTCATCAAAGCAAACTACCCCGACGCAACGTACCAGACGGCTTGGCACTGGTTCCTCCACTGCTTCTGGGAGCCGCCCAACCTCAACCTCACGAAACCCGACGTCCTGGCCAAGGCGATTGCGGACGCGCCAAAGCAGTACCCAGCGCCGCTCGCCAGCGGCGGCAGCACGCAGGAGAAATTGTTCGGCGAGGCGGACGTTAAGAAGATCTTGCAAGGGGCTGGGTCACAAGAGATTAAGGACTCGGTCAAGGCCAAGACGCAGGAGGCGATTGATCACGGCGCGTTTGGCGCGCCGTGGTTCTGGGCTGTGAATGAGCAGGGCAAGGGCGAGCCGTTTTTCGGGAGCGATAGGTTTCACTTCATTTACGAGTACCTGGGTGTGCCTTACCAGGATATTGCCATCTTGCCGCCTGGAGGTAAGGCGACTGCGAAGCTGTAGTCTGGTCGTGTATACGTTATGTTTGTAAATTGTTTAGGGGGTATCTCTTTTTGTTATCTCCATGAATAAAACGCCGAATCGTAACCAATACCCAAGAACCCCGTGGAACCACATAGAGGGAAGAACAACAACATTGCAGCGCAAATAGAAATTTCACTGCACACGACCAGCCATCCTCGCCCGCCGCGCGTCGTCTTCCCTCTTGGCCTCGCTGCGCGCCAGGAAATCCTGCCTCTCGGCATACGACCCCTTGGCCCTGCCCGCCAGCTCGAGCTCGTCCTTGAGCCCTTCCTTGTCCACGAACCCGGCCCAGTCCATCTTGCTCTTCTGCACCGTGTTGAGCTTCTTGGCCTGTGCCTCCTTCTCCCTTGCCTTGATCCGCACCGTCATGCCGAGGTTCAGATCCGAGCGCTGGCTGACAATTTCGATAACGGGCTCAAAGGCCGAGCGGAACGCCTTCTTGAGGACGCGTTTCGGCTCCCCGCCCTCGTTGTCCGCGTCCGCGCCTGCGATTTCCGCGGCGGCGGCGTCCTTGCCGAGGGAGGCGAGGTAGAGCTTTGCCTCGGCTGAGGAGCGTGCTACGACTTTTTCCTCGGTATGGACTTTGCCTGCAAAGTTGTAGGTTCGCTTGATGCGGATCGTGTCTGACGGGTCGCCTGCCTGGGGTTCGTCCGGCTTGCTCGTGTCAGGCGCCGCGGCGGCGGGCGTAGCGTCGGCTTCCCCTCCTGTCTCGTTCTCGCCGGCTGGTGCTGCTGTCGTCTTCTGACCGGAAAGCATTTGTGCCCAGAGGGCATCGACGTCGACCGTTACCGGGCCAGATGCTGCCGCGACTTTGCGTTCTTCTTTTCTGTTACACAAACTGTCAGCGAAAGGTAGCAGAAAACCGGGAAAGGAATAGCAGTGTCCGCTTACTCTGCAGCCCGCATGCTTCGCGTCTTCACCAGTCCTCCTTCGCCTCCCTCGTCTTCCACACCGAGAGCTAGGGCGGCCGCCGCATCCCTCGCAGCCTTTTTGAGCTTCTTCTTCGCTGCCTTCTTAATCAGGCCTTCGTCGCCCGAGTTTTCTAAGTCTGCAGCCTCGTCGCCGCCGCCGGCATCGCGCTTGCGCTTGGTGCTTGTCTTCGCTGCGTCTTCGCCGTCGTCGGCTTCGGAATCGGACGCTTCGGAGGCGCCGTCGTCGACTGTGGCTGCGTCTTCAGGCGCAAAGTCCGAGTCCTGGGAGGACTCGTATTCTTCGTCGTCCATGGTCGGATCGGGAGGCATATTTTGAGGTTATGGTGAGGACTGACGTGGGTTTGAGGAAGTCAAGAGTCGCGTTCGAGCAAGACTTGGCTGAGAAAGTTCGGTCGGCTGCTATCGGCACTATCTTGACCGAAGGCTCTCGGTGAAATGAGGTCTGCATCCAATCAGAGGGCGTTACGCCCACCCTTCATCACCTACTGCCATATCGCTCGACGCCCTTGTTTTTATCCGGTTGGAAGCATCATTGACAAATTGTAGCCGTAAAATATGGTGTATATCTAAAGTAGTTTCAAGAAGTCGCAAACAGCCCACAACTGGTGGCTTCTCGATGCCCAAATATTGTACTTAACATGAACTTTGATCTGAAATGCACTTGAAAAACGAGAACGAAGCATCGTAGGAGAACGAGAACATGCGTTGTTGGTATAAGAAAATACGCAAGAAGCGTAATAGCGGAGATACATCCTGCCTGCATAGCAAATTGAAGCTACTTGCTTATCCACCAGTCCGAGCCTTGAGGTGAGTTCCATGTATTCGTACATGAAGAGGTGGAGGAGGACCAACGCCGTTAGACGCTATGACCACCACCTTGGATGGTTGGGATAGCGCCAGCAAACCTTGGGCGAAGCAGGCACGGCAGGGTAGCAGGACCCTTGCCCAAGTGCTCCTGCCTGACATCAACCCATCTGGTGTGCGATTCTCGGTCCCTCCGTGCCTAGAATCGGGGATCCTACCTTAATTACCTTTTCGCAATTTTCCCTTCTGACACACCTTCTCCTCCCATCTCCGACCAGGCCGCAATAATGAGTAGCGACGACGAAGACTTCGTAGTCGAAGGCCCCGAGTTGGCCGCAGACGACCCTATGCGCGCGTTCCTACCGGCGTCGTTTGGTAAAAAGACAAAGGAAGCCAATATCGCCGCCCAGATCGATCGGAGCCGAAGAGTGGCAGAGAAATACTCGACAGGAGCTCCCATAGAGGGATCCGCAGGTCCGCCAAGTGCTGATCACAAAGAAAAGAAGTCCGACTCAGACAATGACAGTGACAGCGACAACTCCGATTCGGACGAATCCGAAGATGGCGACGACTACCCGGTTTCGCACGAATTGGTACTGAAAACCCACGAAAGAGCAGTCACCACAGTAACGCTGGACCCAGCAGGTGGACGACTCGTGTCAGCCTCACTCGACTGCAAAATCAACTTGCACGACTTCGCGTCCATGACACCCAGTACTTTACGAGCATTTCGAAGCGTTGATCCATGGGAAGCGAAATCGTCTGCCGCGAATGCCGAGTCGCACCCGATTCACCATGTCGAGTTCAACCCCCTCGCTGGGAGCGTGTTTCTCTGCGTATCGGCACACCCGCAGGCAAAGATTATGTCGAGGGACGGCGACATTTTGACCGAATTTGTCAAGGGCGACATGTACCTCAGGGATATGAACAATACCAAGGGGCACATCTCAGAAGTAACCACAGGAACTTGGCACCCGACCGACAAGAACCTCTGTGTGACTGCCGGTACCGATAGCACCCTGAGAATTTGGGATATCAATAATAAGCGCAGTCAGAGGGACGTGATTGTCTTCAAGTCCAAGGCGGCGGGATCTGCTGGTCGAACGAGGATGACTGCGGTTGCCTGGGGCGCGCCGGCACAAGGTGGCAACAACGTTTTGGTCGCGGCCGCACTAGACGGCTCGCTGGTCATGTACAGCGGCAATAGCCCGTTCTCTCGGCCAACGGCAGAGATTCGAGACGCCCACAAAGCCGATACCTGGACCGGAGGTGTGGACATCTCCTCCGACGGCCGTATGGTCGTTACCCGCGGAGGTGACAATACGATCAAGTTGTGGGACACACGGAAGTTCAAGACACCTCTTGTCACAGTGGACCATGCTTCGACGTCAGATCACTTCCCGATGAGCAACATCAGGTACTCTCCCAACTCGACCAGCATTCTGACAGGTTCCGCGATAGGGGACCTGCACATTCTGAATCCCGGAAATCTGAAGGCCGAGCATGTCACACCAATTACACCCGGAGCACCTCTCATCACTGTCGACTGGCATCCCAGGATAAACCAGATTATCACGGGATCTGCGAATGGCGAGACACATGTGCTTTACAGCCCGACAATGTCGATGCGAGGCGCTGTGGAAGTTATGTCACGAGCGCCAAAGAAGAGGCACATCGACGACGATCCGTCCCGAACGACGGATATGACAACGGGCATGTCTGGAGATGCAATTATCACACCAGGAAGCGTAATGGCTGGCCGCAGAAACGCGGGAGTCACGGCTTCAGGCAAGTCTAAGGATCCCAGAAGACCAGCAGTCTTGGAGCAAACACCTTTCATGCGAAACCAGCCGGACGAAAAGCATATCGCAGAGAACATTCCTCTTGCAAAAATGCTTCACGAAGATCCCAGAGAGGCACTGCTGAAGTATGCCGATGCTGCAAAGAAAGACCCAATGTTTACTGCGGCGTGGCAGACAACCCAGCCCGTCACTCAGTATGCGGATGTGAGCGACGACGAAGGGGAACCGGACAAAAAAAGGGTCAAGCGGTAAAAATTTACGGTGCTGCTATCGGGCCTCGTTGTATGATTTCGTGGGGAACCATGACAAGCTCGAGCATGAGCTTAAATTTGGACGAGGGAGGGTTTGGAGTGGTGCTGGCTAATCAATCCGGGTCGCATTTGGGATATGGGTACGGGGAGAAACACCTAGGAAATGGCAAGCCTACTATTCGGCCTGCATTCCAAGAAGGATCTCTCCACTTGTTCATCTTTCCGTCAGATTAGCTTCGCTGGGAGCAAACCCCAAACATGGAGACAAGCAAAGCAGCTGACACTTGCAGAACGGGATTGTGTGGACGTCCCCGCCACGGCCAACTCACCCGGCCTGGCCCGGGGTAGGTGCTTCAGCCAACGCGCGTCTGGAGGGGTAGGATGGGTTCTACGGGAGAAAGACGCGCCTCCGATGCACCGACAACCTAAACATTTTCCTTCACCTTGCTGCAAACGAAAGACGACAGATGCCAAGCGGCGTGGATCTGGCATTCCTTGGTGGCCGATGAACCTGACAGGCCACGGTTTGAGGCGCGTGTGTGGCCCGGATAGTACCCGAAGCCAACCAGTGGCCGACCAGGCCGGCCGCTGCCTGCCTGCAGTAAACCAGGGAAAGAGTTGGCCCAAGCGCCCTCGCTTGTACATAAACAGATTAGCGTAGACGCCTCAGGCAGCAACTTGTTGCGGTGCTGAAAATTACGGGGACTCAGTTTCACAGAGTCCGCACCAACCATCAATGAATCTTGTCGTTGTCCTCACCTCTCCATCTCAACCGGCACCGCGCGCATCGAAAAATCGCCATCCCCCCTCTACAGGCATCGACACCCATCTCGGAAAGTGTCCAGCAACCTATTCCACGCGATTTCCTCGCGCATCTTGCTCGAGGCAACGCCCCGACGCCGCGCCCTTCCGACCAACTCCCGTTTTTTTCGCATCACGTCCTGTTCATCCTTCCACCCATTCCCCCCCACGCTTCGCGGCACCGCATTCGCGTCCCCCATCCATCGCCTCTGCCGCTGAACTCCATCCGCCATCTCGGTGAATTCAATTCTACGCGACCGACGTGTTTCCGTTCCGACCACGGCATCAACCTTGCCGTCCCCGAACCACATCGCCGTCCCCAAACCTTGTGTTTTTGATACCGACGCGCTGTATTTTCCGTCCTTATCACCAATAGCCTTCTAGTCTCTCATTTCGCGACGAGCCGAGCGCGACAAACCTTCAATAAGGCTCCACTTGTCTACACCTACGACGCCTTTGCATGATAATGCGCGCGAGATTGTCGTCGCATCTCTAGAGATTCCTGCAGTCATTAGATTTGCTGGAATACACATCGCCCATCATGGCTTCAGTACAGGCTGCGCCTGCCGTCCAGCTCCCTGGCGCCGGCATGGCGACTACCACTCCTCAACAGGCTCAAGAGATATTCAATGTAAGAAGTCTTTCTTCATCACTATCGCATTCCTTCCCTACTTCGATGATATTTCAAACCTTGATGCGATTTTACGATGCTAACACACCGAAGAAATTCAAGCAGATGAGAGAGAGCGGCGTCCCCAACACTGATCCCGAATACATCAAGGCCGAGCAGTTCGTCTTGTCCTTCCAGCAACAAGCACGCATGCGACAGAAGCAACAGCAATTCCTCCAACATCAGCAGCAACAGCAACAGATGCAACAGCAGCGACAGATGCAGCAGGCTGGCGGTCCCAACGGCGCTGTCAATGGCTCGCAGCCCGCCCAGCAGCACCCTCAGTCGACACAACCTCCTACATCAAGTGCGCTCAGCGCCTCAGCGCTTCCTGCAGCCAACTCGAATGCCGCCGCTGCAGCTGGATCTCCTTCGACAGCTGCTCCTTCCAGTGGTACAGGTGCTGGCCAGTTCAACCCACAACAATTGAGTTTGCTTAGACAACAGATCCACGCTTTCAAGCTGTTGACCAAGAATGCTGGAGTTCCCCTGCAGATGCAGCAAGCTATCTTTGCCCAGCGCGAGCGCAGGAAAGCCATTGCCGCCGAGGCTGCCGCACTGGCAGCTTCATCAACACCCGCAACAACTGGTCGGGACTCTGCACAGCCTGGCATCAACGGGTCCGAAGCCAAGCCCGAATCTCCTCCAGAGGTCCAAGGGCCAACGTTCAAGACCGTCAGGTCCCCTTACGGCGATAACAACCTCATTCGCAAGTCGATTAGCCACTTCGACCACACTCAACGGAAAAATCGCAAGCTCATCCCGGGACTGTTCCCCACTGGCGTCGACTTTGACCAGCTGCGGTACGAGAGGGAGCTGATTGTGTTCAACCGCATGAGAGATCGGTTCGCTGAGCTCAGAAATACACCAGCAAACATCGCCCACTGGGATACCACCAAGGACGATGTTGAACTGGATGATAGTGCAAAGGTCAAGGCGATCATTGAGATGAAGAGCCTTGGCTTGTACGCCAAGCAGAAGGCGCTGCGGGATAAGATTGGCCGCTCAATGATGTTCTATGACAACCTTGCAATGACGACCAACCGCTCCGGATACCGCCGCACAAAGAAGATGACGGTTCGCGAGGCCAGAATCACAGAGAAGCTTGAGAAGCAGCAGCGTGATATCCGGGAGAACCGCGAGAAGAAGAGGCACACTGACTTCTTGGCCGCCATTACTCAACACAGAAACGAGATCCAACAAACCGCATCAAGCCAGCGCAACAAGTCCACCAAACTCAACAAGCTCATGTTTGCACAGCACTACAACATTGAAAAGGAAGAGCAAAAGAGGATTGAGCGTACTGCCAAGCAGCGTCTGCAGGCTCTTAAGGCTAACGATGAAGAGGCTTATCTCAAGTTGCTTGACGAAGCCAAGGATACCCGTATTACCCACCTTCTCAGACAGACCGATGGATTCTTGCGTCAACTCGCTGCCTCCGTCAAGTCCCAGCAAAGGAAGGCCCTGCTGGAGCAGACTGGCGAAGAGGAGGAGCTGCCAGAGGAGGAGGAGGAAGAGAGCGAACCCGATGAAGATGACGACGACACAAGCGGACGAAAGATTGACTACTACGCCGTTGCCCATCGCATCAAGGAAGAGGTCACAGAACAGGCCGATATCCTGGTGGGTGGCAAGCTCAAGGAATACCAGGTTAAGGGTCTGCAGTGGATGATTTCCCTGTACAACAACAACCTGAACGGTATTCTTGCTGACGAGATGGGTCTTGGCAAGACTATTCAAACCATCAGTTTGATCACTTATCTCATTGAGCGCAAGAAGCAGGATGGTCCCTACCTGGTCATTGTACCTCTCAGTACTTTGACCAACTGGACACTCGAGTTTGAGAAATGGGCGCCTTCTGTGAGCAAGATTGTCTACAAGGGTCCTCCTCTGGCCAGAAAAGTGCACCAGGACAAAATCCGCCAAGGACGTTTCCAGGTGTTGCTCACGACATACGAGTACATTATCAAGGATCGCCCAATTCTCAGCAAGATCAAGTGGTTCCACATGATCATCGACGAAGGACACCGCATGAAGAACCAGAACTCCAAGTTGACAACCACTATCCAACAGTACTACAACACCCGCTTCCGTCTCATCTTGACTGGTACACCGCTCCAGAACAACCTCACGGAACTGTGGGCCATGCTCAACTTCACGCTACCCACCATTTTCAAGTCTGCAACAACCTTCGACGAGTGGTTCAACACACCTTTTGCCAACACTGGTGGACAAGACAAGATGGAGCTCACGGAAGAAGAACAGATTCTCGTCATTCGTCGTCTGCACAAGGTGCTGCGTCCTTTCTTGCTCCGTCGCCTGAAGAAGGATGTCGAAAAGGATCTTCCGGACAAGACCGAGAAGGTCATCAAGTGCAAGTTCTCTGCTTTGCAATCCAAGCTTTACAAGCAGATGGTCACGCACAACAGGATCCTCGTCAGCGACGGACAGGGTGGCAAGGCTGGTGCTCGCGGCTTGAGCAACATGATTATGCAGCTTCGCAAGCTTTGCAACCATCCGTTTGTGTTTGATGAGGTTGAGAATCTCATGAATCCTATGAGCATCAGCAACGACTTGCTATGGAGAACAGCCGGCAAGTTTGAGCTTCTCGACAGAATCCTGCCCAAATACAAGGCAACGGGCCATCGCGTTCTCATGTTCTTCCAAATGACGGCCATCATGGACATTATGGAGGACTACCTCAGATACCGCAACCTAAAGTATCTTCGTCTGGATGGTACAACCAAGTCAGATGAGCGTTCCGATCTGCTGCGCGAGTTCAATGCTCCCGACTCGGACTACTTCATGTTCTTGTTGTCGACCCGTGCTGGTGGTCTTGGTCTGAACTTGCAGACTGCTGACACTGTCATCATCTACGACTCCGATTGGAATCCTCATCAAGATTTGCAGGCTCAGGATCGTGCTCATCGTATCGGACAAAAGAACGAGGTGCGAATTCTTCGTCTCATCAGTTCCAACTCGGTTGAAGAGAAGATCTTGGAAAGAGCCAGGTTCAAGCTTGACATGGATGGCAAGGTCATTCAAGCCGGTCGCTTCGATAACAAGTCGACAGAAACGGATCGTGATGCCATGTTGCGTACCCTCCTAGAAAGCGCCGACATGGCGGAAACTGGAGACCAGGACGAGATGGACGACGAGGAGCTGAACCTGCTCCTCGCGCGTAGTGACGATGAAGTTGGCGTTTTCCAGAAACTCGATGAGGAGCGGAAGCAAGACCCGACCTATGGCGAGGCAGCTGGAGCAAAGGTTAAGCCTCGTCTCCTCGCAGAGGATGAACTTCCTGACATCTACCTGGGTGATGGCAACCCGATTGAGGAGGAGATTGAGACAAGTCTTGGGCGTGGAGCTCGTGAGCGAACTAAGGTTCGCTACGACGACGGTCTCACGGAAGAGCAGTGGCTCATGGCTGTCGACGATGACGACGACTCACCAGAGGCGGCGGCAGCACGAAAGCAAGCCCGCAAAGACAAGCGGGAGACTAACAGGCTCAAGAGGTCCGCCATGGCCAATGCTGCTGACGACTCCCCTCCTGCAAGTCGTGCCAGCACGGAGGAGGTGGAAACACCCAAGAAGAGAGGCCGCAAAGGAGCCGCGAAGAACCAAGAGAAGCGCAAGGCAGAAGAAGGGGACGATGAGCCTCCGGCTAAGAAGCGTCGTGGCCCACAAGGTAGAGCCAAGGCGGTGTCCGTCTCTGTTGGTTCCGATACGCCGCGAGTGTCGGCTCAGCAACGCCAACTCCTGCAGGCCAACACGAGGGCTCTATTCGACGGACTCATGAACCTTGAGGTCGACGATCCGGAGCCACCAGAGGAGGATGACGACGAATCGGTTGCGGGCAAGCGAATCATCATTGGGCCCTTCCTTGCGCTACCACCCAAGCGCGACTACGCCGACTACTACTTGATCATCCAGTCTCCTATTTCGATGAAGCAGATTGAGACCAAGATCAAGAAGCAGCAATACCACAGCCTTGGCGATATGCGCAAGGACGTCGACCTCATGTTCCGCAACTGCCAGACTTACAACGAGGAGGCATCGCTTCTGTATCAGGACTCTCTTACACTTCAGGTCAGTGACTCTCTTGATTCTTTGTTATGACATTCAAACTGACACTTGCACAGAAATTCTTCCACGAAGAACTCCAAAAAGCTCTCGACAAGCACGCAGAGTTGCAAGAACTGGAAAGCGAAGGCGGTAAGGAGGGCTCAGTGGCGCCTAGCGCGAGTGCGAGCGTCGGAACGCCTCAACCAGCAACTTCCACCACGAGGATTAAGTTGATTTCTTCGGCCTCCAACGGCGCCAAGGAGACAAACGGAGCAAGCAACGGTGCGCAAAGCGACCAGGAGTAGCCGCATGGGGGTTTATTGGTTTCGACGTTCTAGTGATCACAGTTGACGTTTAATGACGTTTGTGAGGTTTTTTTCTTATTCGGGGGTTTGATGCTAAAAAGAAAATGGCGATGGTATACAGTCGAGAGGCGACCAACGCAAACGCAATGCGGTGGTGTACTCAAACTGCGAAAACATCAAAGACTGTTGCTCATTTACAGGCGTACAGGATTGGGAGGCTTTTGGAACGTGTAAAGGTAACGGCGGGAACGGCACTCGATACAAATACCATGGGCCAGAAAGCAGGCCGCAGAGGGAATTAGTTGAACGGTGGTGGATAGCGACGAAGGGGGAAGGTTCTGTACCGGCTGACGATGGCAGAGACCCGTTGCAGAGTTTGTTAGACTAGCAAGCAAATGTATTTTAATAGATGTGAGTACGATGGACTTGAACGCATGAGGTCTATCCCAATTGCCTGGTTGCCAATATCGTGATGTCTTACGTACACGGATGGATACATGAGCAGTCTGTCATCCATCGACATTTGCAAGGGTCAATTGCTTTTTGGGTATTGACGTGCTCGGCTAATAACATTTTGGGAGATCATCAGGTAAGGTAGGGAATGGCCCTGTAAATTACTACGGCCCAACCATTTGATCCATCGTGAGGAAAAAAGAGCATCGATTTTTATGCCCAATGTGTCTGGTTTAATTTGGCTTAATAGAGGGGGCTGGGGGGGAAACGATCGAGGTTGGGCCCAGGTTTGGCGGGCCGGGGGTGGCGGTGCCTTTCTCGACCTCTCACCTCTCACCTTCTGCTGCTCACACACTCACCTTGCGGCGCACCTCTCATATCGCACTTTCCAGTCTCACTGACGTTGCGTGGCGTTGCGCGTACACACGCCTTGTCGCAAAAGCCATTCATTTTCAATCTCGTCGCAATACACACTCACAAAAATGAACATGTCATCTCATCTCATCCGTCTTTAATCTTACTTCATCGCAAGCAATCGAGCACATCATCTCCATGATCCATCGGACTCTGGATCATCGTATTAACATCAGCACAACGGCCGTGATTCCTTCCTCTTATTTGGTCTCTGCCCTGCATAACGAAATTTCCCGCGCGCACTCCCGTAAAGAAAAGCTCCGTTTCGCACAGTCTCACCGAGCCACACTTCACTAGTGTCACGGCGCAACAGCAAAAAAGCCAAGAGGAAACAGACCTCTTTTTATGAGCGAGAAAGAGTAGGAACTAGGAACAGGTTACCTCCAAAGATCGGATTCCCGTTGCTGCGGAACCAAGCGTCAGTAATACTACGTTCAAAACCCGGCGGCGAGCGCAACGCAGCGCAGCGCATTAGGGGCCGCGCATTTCGCATTTACAGCTTGCATCTGCAGCAGCGCGTGCAAACCTCATACGACGGACGGGAAATCAGAGAGAGGGACTTGCGCTTTGAGAACAGAAAAGGGGATTGCGGTTTGCGGATTTTCCAGAGTATAAGGTAATGGACCACCCGAGTCCGTCCGCCGACCGCAGCAGCGGTGCGGCACCACCACCACCACCAGGACCACCACCACCACCAGGAGCGACGACCAGACGAGAAGGAGATGGGCCAGCTGGCGTAGTGGTTATATCCGACGACGAAAGTTCGGCCAGCTCAATGTCGGATGAGGAGGACCCAGGAACCGACCACGATCACGACCACGACGACAAGAAGCGTCACCACCGCGACAGTGCCATCGCTGCCGGCGGCAGATATAGACCGCAGACACCTACGCCGCCGCCTCAGCGACGCTCACAGCAACACGTTCCGCCGCCGCCTAGGGGGAGCAGGGAGAGAGATATTCGTTCGGAACGGCATCGCGACTTGCGTGAACGTAAGCGTGATCGAGATCGGGATAGGGATAGGGATCGCGACAGGGATCGATCTCGGGGTCCGGAACCGAGGCGAAGGGGAGGAGGGGGAGGAGGAGGACTGCCGCCATCACCGCCACTGGATAGGAACCGGGATCGAGATCGAGATCGGGATAGGGACAGAGACAGAGACAGAGATCGCGACAGAGACTACGACAGAGACAGAGACAGCGACAGAAGCTTGCGCGACAGCCCTCCTCTGAGGGACAGCCCTCGCCTACGAGACAGCCCTCGTATAAGGGAACGAAAGCGGCAGAGCTTCGCGCTTGACGAAAAGTACCACGGCGGAGGAGGAGAAGGAGGCCGCAGCACCGTCAACGGCCACGCCAGGAGACAGCAGAGCGTGCCCCCCAACAGCGCCAACAACGGCGCAAAAAGGCAGAGCATCACGGAGCGGCTCATGAGCACCTGGACAGCGGCGCGGTCGGGCGCAGCGCGCGGAGCGGGGGATCATCCGCCAGGCGTCGGGGCCGCAGCCGCCGCGGCGGCATCCACGCTCCCCTCGCGCCGCGCGTCGTCGGCCTCGACGGGGAGTAAGGCGTTCAACCCCGTCGGCAGGGTGCGCGAGTGGCTCGACACGTGTAACGCCGAGCACGGCGACCACTGCTCCGGCCCGCCCGCGGATACGTGGCGGCCGATATGGCTGATTGACTCGGTGAACCGGTGTCTCGTGCGCGCGAGGGCGACGGATCGGTATATCGCGCTCAGCTACGTCTACGAGCCGCCGCTGCCTTCGTCGCGGGGTCCCGTGGAGACGCTGAGGGAGAACCTCGAGGTGCTGACGGCGAGCATGGATGACGCGGATATTCCGCAGACGATTCTAGATGCCATGTGGTTAGCGCGGAAGTTGGGGATTAAGTACCTCTGGGTCGACCGGTTTTGTATAGTGCAGGACGACGACGTGGAGAGGGAAGAGTACGTCAAGAACATGGCGTATGTGTACGCCAACGCCTACATGACCATCGTGGCGGCCGCGGGCGACGCCGAGTCCGGGTTGACGGGGCTGTTGCGGAGGACGCCACCACCACGGGGCGCCGCCGCGAGGAAGCACGAAGATTTGGTGCTCTCGTCGCGGTGGGCGGGCCGGGCGTGGACGGTGCAGGAGGGTATGTACTCGCGGCGGAAAGTATACGTTTTCGAGGAGACGGTGACGTGGGAGTGCCACTGCGATTTGTGGCAAGGGCCGCCGGGCGCAGCGGGCGGCGGCAGGTTCAGCAAGATCCTCAAGGGCGGAGGGCTGGGGAGGCACGGCGGCGGCGGCGGACCGTGTGCGTCGAGGACGTTCCCCGCGGCGACGGGGTACCTGCACCCCGTGTGGCCCGACATGGACGAGTACGCGCGGATCGCGATGGAGTTTAGCGCGCGGCGGGTGACGCTCATGTCGGATACGACGAGGGCGCTGCGGGGCATCACGACGGTGCTGTCGCGGTCGTTTGCGGGCGGCTTCGTGTTCGGTATGCCGGTGAGCTTCCTGGACGTCGCGGTGCTGTGGCAGCCGAGGGCGATGGTGCGGCGGCGGCTGATGGTGCAGCCGGTGACGGGGATGAACCCGCTGCCGTCGTGGAGCTGGTTAGGGTGGCACTACGACGGCGTGCCCGCGGATCTGACGCTCTGGCGGGCGGCGGCGGATTACGTCCAGGAGGCGCCGGCGCATCACGGGAAGAGGGGCGCGGAGAGGCGGTTCAAGAGCCCCTACGCGTTCCGGCTGAGGTCGTTAGTGAGCTATGAGCTCACGGACCGGGCGACGTATACGCCGTTGCCGAATGACGGGATGGCGTACCGGGATCGGAGGCATCGGAGGACGGTGCCGTTGCCTGCTGGGTGGTCGAGGAGCGGCGGCGGGTTCCGGTATGCGGGGGACCCGGAGGTTGTGTTTCGGTACCCGGTGCCCGTAGCGGAGATGGCGAGCGGAGGAGGAGCGGACGGAGCCATCGCGGGGGCGGGGTTGTCGCCGTTTGGGGACTTTGCCCTGAGCGCTACGCTGCTTTCGTTCAGCACGACGGTAGCGTACCTGGACGTCGACTTCGCCGTGGCTCGGAACGGGGCGCCGCTCGACGCGAAGGCGGCCAACGCGGTGAACTCGGGGAACAACACGGGACCTGGCACGGGGCTGGTTGCTCCCGGACGAGGATACGGCGTCCCGCTGGCGGTGGGGAATATCTGGTCGAGGACGGGCAAGTGGTGCGGCGCGGTGACGGCGCACGATAGCTGGTTGGGCTTGCAAGGGGCGAACCATACCGGGGAGGAGAAGCTCGAGTTCGTGGCCGTGTCGATGGCGAGCGAGAGGGGAGGGAGTCATGTGTTTGATCTGGACGCGTTCCGGGATAACATGGACGAAGATGAGATTGTGGACTTTGTTAATGTGCTCTGGGTGGAGAGGGTTGGCGGGGTGTGTTACCGGAGGGGGCTCGGGCATGTTGTGCAGAGGGTGTGGGATGCGGTTGCGAGAGACCGGATCGAGGTTCTTCTTGGATAGGATCTTCCGGGGAAGGAGCGTGTCAAGATATGCTGGTGAGCCGAGATCGAACTCCGGGGTGTATTCGAGATGAAAAGGGTGGTTGGATGACCACGAGTTCTGGTAGATTAGGGCGATTAGCGTCTGGATCCCATCCCATGTACGAGATGCATGTTTCTTCTATAGGAAGGAACGTTCTATGTTTACTCAAGCTTCACAGCGAATTGTATAATAAAAGCTCTCCCTCAATGTAGGGCGATGTTGAAAACAATGTTTCTTGACTTGACGACCTTCAGAGATCACTTGTTGGACCATATTGATGCCGATGTCAGAGCAGTAACTTGGGTCGATGTAAATGGTGATACACCTCCTCCCCTCGTTACCACATCATGTTCACCTCAAGGTCAGTAGGTAGGATCACATTATTCCTCACCCTTCTTCCTCGTCAGCATCACTGGCGAATACACCGGAAGAGGCAAGAAAAATGAAGCTATTTGCCATAAGGTACCTGCCCCGTCACTCATGACAAACAACAAGCACAGAGGCACAGCTTTGGGGTACGAACAGACAATATATATCCATAGACCATCTTTCCGCAATCGCAAAAGAACTGACAGCTAGAATCCGTAACAACTACTGACATATTAAAACTCGACAAAAGTCTTATTCCTACTTTATTGGAGTCCTCCAGCGATCATGGAGTTACGATCCATCAGTTGTCGTTGATTGAGGACCCATACCTGACTTACACCACCAAGAACAGCACTTCAAGATGCGCCACAGACTACAGTAGACAGAAGCGGGACCACAAGACAACGCAACCCGAATCGAAATTCAAACGCAAACTTAAAGCAAACCACTGAACAAACTCGAGTTCCGATCCCAGACCGACGACCAAAATTTGGTCGCCCCTCTAGATAGCCAAAGCTGCCCAGCGACTCGCCAGACTCTCCAGACTCTCGCCTACCGACACCAAACCAGAGACAGACCAAACTCCACTAACAAACTCCACTACCTATCCCCCCCCCCCACACTCCAGAACCAAACTTAGATGCCAGCCGCAACCTAGATATCATCCAACACCTCGGGGCGTTTAGCTCAGTGGTAGAGCGCCCGCTTTGCATTCCTTCAGCGTCTGCGGGAGGCCCAGGGTTCAATCCCCTGATCGTCCACAACAGCCCAACACATCGCGCTTGCGATGATTCTCTTTTGCTATCTTCACAAAGTGGTAAACAGAAATCGACTCCAATGCTAGTTTCAAAGTTTCATGTCATTTTTTGCACGGCTTTGTTGTCGTTTGCTTGTTTTACTTCCATGACTTCTCGCAGTTTCTCCTGTTGATTGATAGCGTGGGGTAAGAGAGCTGTGAGATGGTAAACTCCTCCAGCTTGGGCTTGTAACGCACTCACTCGTCACATAATTACATCCTGCATCAAGGTAGAAGTAATCTAAAGCCGCGTCCTACCTGATCAACTCGACAACAATTACACAGAAGGAGGCAAGCAAGCACTTCGAGAAACCACCGTAAGGCAGCAAATTCACCAATGATCATTGGCACCGTCTCCATTCCTAATCTCGACTAGCTATACAAATATCAATCTGACCCATGCCATGCTTAAAATTCGAGACATTGGACAACCCATCCACCCTTGCGAATCCATTAAACACATCCTCGCCTACTTCCCGTCACACCTTCCTCTAGTCCCGCTTATCTCCGCCCTTTCTTCAGCGGCGGCGGACTTCTCGATCTCGAAACCGATTCGCTATATCTCCTCCGCTTTGCGCTCATGGGGCTCCTCGAATCCCGTCCTCGATCCGGCGAACCCCGCTTGAGCGACCTCTTGGGCGGGGGACTCGGCGAGCGAGAGTACGACGGATCGCGACCACCATTTCTCGCCCTCGGCGGGGGCGCTGAGGCGCTGTCACCGTCTCGTGCCCTCGGGGCAACAGGTGAGCGACTGTCTCTCGGCCCACGACGGTCGACGGGGGAGCGAGACCGCGAATCGTATGACGACGCACGGCTCGGCGACCGACTGGGAGAACGACTGTCGTAGCGGGCGCGTTTCCGCGGCGCGCTGCTCACAGATGAATTATTCCGTCTGGCTGGGCGACGCGCTTCTTGCCCTGGACTACGACCGCGGACAGGTACGCCTCGTGCAGGCGGGGGGCTGACAGAACGCGAAATAGAACGCCCTCTCCTTGGGGAAGGAGATCTGCTGACGCTTGAGCTGTTCCTCCGGGCTGCCCGGCGAGGTGGCGGTGTCACGCTGAGACTACGATCCCTAGGACCATTTCGGGCCGGAGAAGGAGATCTTGAGTAGCTGGCAGAACGACCGCGTCTTCTCGGGGGACTCGCCGAGTACGAGTCGTCGCGGCGTCCCTTTCTAGGAGGCGAGACTGAACGACTGTAAGATCGAGATCTGCTAGAGCTGCGACCTCGGCTGTATGACCGGCCCCGTCCGCGGGGCGAAGGAGATCTGGAGTCGGCATGCTTGCGATCAATGGCGCGTCGAGGCGTCCGCGACCTTGATCGAGAGCGGGAGTATGAGGAACCCGTGTAAGAAGAGTAGCTAGACACCGACTCCGAGTCGGAATCATCAGCCGGTGGCGCAGGCAACGCCGGCTTGGGCATGTTCTGGAGGTATTCTCGAGAAGCTTCCGTGAGAGCACCCATGCCGATACTGGTAAAGTAGTTGATGGAGAAACGAATATTTCGTGGGTTGTCGCGCGGGAACAGGCCGGTGAAGCTGGGTTGGAGGATCTCGTCCTTCATCCGGGCTTGCAGTTTTGCCATACCGATCTCCTCGGAGATATCCTGGAAGAGAATCTTGATGAAAATTCTGGAACTGCTCGTTGTCTCTTCCTCGTTGAGGTGAATGACGGAGAGTACGTGCCAGCCAATGGCATCGGTTGCGAGCAAATGCGCAAAGAAGCGCGCAACATTACGAAGCCGGTTGGTCTCGTATCGGTGGATCTTGCTGTAGTAGTCGGCAAAGGATTCTTCAAAGAGACCGGTCCATAACCTGTTAAGCTTGGCAAAACGCTCTCCAATCAGACCGTGAAACTTGGAAAAGGTCTTTTCCTGGGAGCAAATCTCGACAATCATTGAGGGCAGCTCCGCTTCTTGGCCAGCCGGGAGGTTTACCCGCAAAAGCTTGTGAACTGCTTCCTCAGGGTCGATGGACGACATGACCGTCAGGTAGATGGTACGGCGCAGGTTTACCAGATCGGTGTTGGACTGGTCCTTGATCTCCATTGCCTTCTCCTCTTCGTCGTCCTCCTCCTCGGAGCTCTCATCTTCATCATCATCGTCGTCATCGTAGTCGCTGCCCTCGCCCAAGATCTCGGCCTTGAGCTTCTTGTAAGCTTCCTCGTGCTCCTCCCACTCCGGGTCGTACTTGAAGATATTGAGGCCATCCTGTACGTCGACTTCACCGTCCAGGTCGACCATGTGCGTGATTTGGTCCTCCTCCTCAACCAAGTCGAGTTCCTCCTTAATGGGCGGGTTGTCCTTGAAGTTGTCCTTGCGAACCTGGAATAGCACCTCAATCATGTACTGCACACGCTTGTCGATATCCGCCTCGTGCAGCACATTCCTCAGCTGATCCCAGACCGCGAGGGCGATTGCGGGCTGCATATCCTGCAAGTGTTGTCCAACTTCGCGCATGAAGTTGACGGCAATCTCAACGCTGTCGTCCGTCGGCTTGTGCAGGAGAAGAAGGAGCATCTGACCAGCGAGTCGCTCGTGGGCGACCTGGTGGTTGACAAGATGCGCCAAGAATGTCGTGGATGAAACGCAGACAGCCTTGTCGCTGCGCTTGAAACCCTTGCGGAAGGACATGATGAGGCGCTTGACCAGGAGCTCGCCGACGGCTGGCAGCTTCGTGTTGACAATGGCCACCATGGCGGCGAAGACGGGTGTAAAGGGTAGAGAAGCCGCCTGCGCCTTCATGATGGATCGACAGAACAAGCCGCGGCCCTTGATCAGGTTCTCGCCAAAGAGCTCGGGAACAATGTGCTTGATGTTGGAGTAGTTGACCTTGTTGATCAGACCATTGATACTCTTCTTCAGCGCCTCCCACATCAGCCTCTGGTATTCCTTGGAGCTCTTGTCGGTGATCTGGGCTTGCAGCGCCCTCAGTCGCGCGGGTGGTATGTAGGTGCCTCCGGACCGCATGGACAGCAGCTTCTCGTACTCGGCCTTTGCGATGGCCTGCTTCTCCTCCTCCGTCTTCATCGGCGGCGTCGGGCGTCGTTGTTCTTTGGGAGCCGGGCGGTAGCTATCGGTGCGATCGCGGTCTCGATTGCGGGAGCGATCGTGGTCGCGGTTGTCGCGGTGGTGTCGACGGTTGCCGCCGTCGCGGTCGTTTTCCATTTCGCCATCGCGTTCGCGGCGCTCGAAGCTCGGGGAGCCAACGTCTGCCGATGCCATCTTGCCTCTGTTCTCACGTCCCCAGAGTCCTGTGGATGATTTGGAATCAAGCCGGGGAGCCTTGCGACGCAGAGAAATGGCGGCAGCCGAATCGGAGATGCGCTGGTTGCTGGCAGTCTTGTTTTTTGGCTGGGCTGGAAAAAGTTACTGCTGCTTTGACGCAACAGGATCGCCAGGCAAGAATTACCTAAAAATCCAAGTGTGGCTGGGGAGTGAAGAGGACCCACTGTGGGATAGAGAGAGCACTGACTATGTGGCTGGAGCTCCGTAAGCGCAGGGGGAACTATCTGGCAGGTCCACCGTCCACCTCAAGTCATTCAGTCAACCGTGGCAGCTCCCATTTAGCGCAGTCATAGAGGTCCAGTGCAGGCGCGCCCTCGTCCCCTGAAATCGCGACGACAATTTTCCCGATCGGAGGATCCAATACAGTCAGTACCTTAAGCTACCACCTAACTGGCCTTACCTCATCTCGACCTCCTTCCCACAATCCCCCACGACCCTTCTTTTACATCGGCCTTTCCATTCACACAGTCACTGGTCACCACTTGCGCGCGCCCATCCCGTCGATTCCTTCTTCACACTCTTTATTCACCCTTTCAATAAAATCGACAATGGTACGTTGACATTGCGTCTCTTCGAGTTGGCAAGGGCCCGCCCGCACTCAATAGCCAGCATCCCATCCCACCCTCGAGCGCAACAAGGGAGGGTAGGAGGACAGGCAGGCAAAACTGAACATTGTCAACAGCTAGCTAACTTACTACAGAGCGGAACTCTCGTCGGCTTCGCCATGCTCGTGGCTGCCTCTGTCATCTTCACATACTACTCCATCTGGACCCTACTCATGGTAAGTAGCATCGCCCACCCACCACCTGCTCCCTCATCACCTTTTGTTCTGCGAAAAGGGCCAACAAGGTCGACTAACTCCTCCTGCCACAGCCCTTTGTCGACGAGGGCCACCCTCTCCAGAGCTTCTTCCCTGCGCGCGTTTGGGCCATCCGCATTCCCGTCATTCTCATCCTCCTCGGTTCCGCCGTCGTCGGTTCTTTCCTGGGCACCGTCATGATCCGCAGCAACAGGAAGAAGGCCGCCAAGGCCAAGGCTGCCGCGAAGAAGAAGGCGTAAAGGACTCGGGAAGTAGGAAGTTATTATCAATTGTTGCGCATGTCGATGCCTAGGAGGCCCAGGTTTATTATTGGACGTCTACGATGATACGGGCATGGAACATGAGGGCCAAAGGGGGAATGGGTCCACAGTTGCGAAAGCACAATGATGGGTATCTAAGCTGGATTTATTGGAGAATGAGCGCGCTGCTCACTTCAAAAGCAAGGCTACCTACTCTGATACTGCTCGAGGAGGTATTTCCCTTAGGCCAGAGAGAACCCTAAAAAATCACCAATAAAGGAGTGAGTGGCACGACCGGCCAAGTACATATCCTGCCCCATGATCCCAGGCCTCGGCCCGCGCATGTCTCTTTGGACCGATGCCTGACATCCATAGACAAAAATCATGGCAAGAATGACTCCTGGTCTAATCTAGCTCCAAACGCCTCGTGGTTCCTTTCTCAAACTCTCTGATCTGCAAAGTCAAGCACTTCACAGTCATCCTCGAAAAAGCCATCCTCATCCTCCGTGTGCCTCGCCCCACGTCGTCGTCGGGTTGTAACAACAATCTCATCGCCATTCTCTCCGCGGTGCATAACTCTCTCCATCGAAGAAAGCGGGAGCGCGCGGTGATCATCCGAAATGTTGAATTCGTCTTCTGAAACGGAGAGGTGTCCAGTATCGAGCTTCACCAGATTGAGTGGCTGACCAAATGCCCAAGGTTGCAAGTAGTTTGTCTCTACAGCTGTTTCTTGAGCGCGTGCACGCTGCTGCTTCTTCTTTTGCTTGGGCGTTGCTTGATCTTCCAGTGTGGTATCGGCCATCAGCGCAGCAAGCGATGGTGCCAAGGCCGCCGGTGGACTTGCGTACTCATACAAAGCCACTCGCCTGTCAGTATGGAAAGGCTGGTATGGTGCGCTGGATTCGATCTCGGCTTGCGGGATGGATGCTTCTGCACTCAGGTCGACCTGGAGCGGTCTGGCGCGCGGGTCAAGCGTCAGAGTCTTGCCCACGTCCATTTCTCGATCTGACAGGTCCAGATACTCATCCGAGTCGATGAATTGCCGAACAGCTGGCGAGAAGCCATCGTCGGGTAGTGCAGGGACTTTGAAGTCCTTGTATCGGACTCCTCGAGGTGTGCGCTGCTTGCTGGCAGCCGCTGATGGGCGACGAGTCTTGGATGGGAATGTTCGCACTAGGCCGTCGCCAATCACATACAGAGTGTGGTATTTTCTACCAGTGATCCATACGACGCATGACGAGGCTGGCAGAAGCGAACTTTGTGGCAAGGAAACGCGGTTGTCTCCCGTGTGGCGGAGCTGGTTTATGGCGACGCCGGTTTTGCCAAGAGAATGACTGATGCTCGCAGCAATGGCTCTTCCTCCAACACTGGCTGAATCGACAAAGTTGCCGCCGGCCAAGCCTTGAGCGTTCACGCTGCTCCTACGCGGCCGAGTGATCAAAGGTCTGGCGGCATGATAAGCAGCGCCGAAGGCACTGGAAGCAATCGAGACAGCTGAGTTAGGTGCGTCTGACGCGGGAGCGCCATTTTCTTCCGTGGCCTTGCGGCGGCGAGGCGGCGGCCAAGTGAAGGCACTGAAAGGCATTTCTAGAAGATGAACGGTTCCCCTTTCCGTGACCATTGCAATCCGCTCCCCGTTGGGTTTCGACCAAGCCACGTCGACGATTCGAGCAACTGTCATCCGTGAGAATTGTGCGACCTGGCGCACTCGTGGACCGACTGCGTTATTAGCCGCGATCACCTGAAGAGGTGACGACTTGGTGTACTGAATGCACATCAGATCCCATACAGTCTGCACGTCACCCTTGCCGCTTGCCGTGAACAGAGATAGCCCAGTCGGTGAAAAGGACAGGAAGCTGCAGCCAAGCGGAGATGCAAAGGTGATGAGCGGGTGCAATGTGGCAGAAGTTGGCAAACTGTCCATGTCGAGGATAGAGACCAGACCGGGGTCTTTAGTCACCGCTTGACCAGGTGTGCCGTGTGTTGGCGGGAATTGGTTTGCATCGTGCCGAGGAGGATACGAGCCTGCCCATTGCTGAGCCGTCACAGGAGGGGATCGAGACTGCATCTGAGGCGCCTGGTTGGCATTCTTGTTCCAGTACGAGTTCCAGGCCGACAGTCCTTGTTGGCCAACCCACTTTGCTCCAGAGATCAACTCTTGCGTTGTTTCACGCATAATCTTGTTGACCATGCTCTCGGCCATGGGAGAATCAACAGATCCGGTGACCGCGGGTAGCACGGGGGACGTCACTGAAGAGATGCCCGGGGCTTTTCCAAGAATGACTACCGGCACATGAGCGCGTAGAGCGATTTGCGAAGATGCTGCCGGAGGACAGTAAGCAATCCACTTCCCGTTGAGCGATAGGATTGGGGTCTGCGGGTTGGGACGAGGAGGCGCAGGTGAGTGGCGGCGTTCAGCATCCTCGGCAACTTCTCCTCGAGGGGGCTGCTGAAGGCTGGTCCAGAGTTTACCAACACAGCCGAAGCGAACGGTGCCATCGTTGGAATCCAGGATGGAACGGTAAACCCAACATTCTCCACTGACTCCCGAGGCAATTGCAATGTTTCCAGCATCAGCTTTGATCGTGAATGCGCCCGTCGGCGGCGGCGCCTTGAAGATCGGGCTCGTTACCGGTGTTGACAGAGGGACCTTTGGAGCTTGTAGAAGCACGTCGACGAGTTTACCGGTCTTGAGAGAATATAGCTCGACTGACGTCTGGTAAAACTCGATGGCCGGCGTGAATCGGCCGGAAGGGCCACCCTTCTGGCTGCCATCGGCTCGAGGGCTACCGGGCACATCCGCTCTGTCTTCGGTAATGTTGTCATTTGCCGCTTGAATTGCGATCTCTGGTGATGTCTGCGGTAGCACAGGCCCGTGAATGACGACAGCCACAAGCGGAGAATCATCCGCCTTGTTTCCAGGAGTTGACCAAGGAAGAACCTTGGCATCGTATACGCCTCCTCGCAACCCTTTAATGCCGGCAACCCGATCTAGGCCGCGCTTATTGACTGAATAAACTTCGAGTCCACCCTCATAGCCCGCCAGCGCAACGTTGTCTGATCCTGGAGCGAATTCGTTGTGTGCAGCAGGAAGTGTATCGAAGCCAAAGTAGTAGCCCTTGTCGCCGGCTTTCATGCCAGCCTTGGAAGCCATATCAAAGTCGATGTCAGGAGCACTATAGAAATGCGGCTGGGCTTGATGAGGGAGCGGGGGTTGGGAGCCTACTCGGGCGTGGGACAATTGCGACTGCATGGAGCTGCGACGGTATGCTGCAGCTGCAGCCGGCTGATGGTAGGCCTCGAGGGGAAACTGCGCATCCATCTGGAAGCTGAGAGGCCGCTTCATATGGTTTGGCATGCTGTTGGGAGGAGACGGCGAAGCAGTCTGGGGTGTTAGGGACTGGCGCTGAACGGCCCATCCATGGTGGAGGCGACCAGAGTCTTCGTAGGAAGAAGGTTGAGTGGGCGGCGACTCGCCCATGAGACTGATCAAATTGCCTGGAGAGCCAGCGAGCCCTCCTCTTGCCCAGTCGTGGTTCGTACTTGCAGCCGATGCGGAGGTAGTGGAAAGTGCATCCAGAGAGGGCGAAACGGTGGGGTGCCCATCGTATGGGGACGGGTCTTGAGTTATGGGTCTAATGTCGGGAGAATGAACGGGAGGCGACGATGCATCGGACGGAGGGCTCTTGGAGGGGCTGCCGCTTCTTTGAGGTTGTTAGCCATCGTGGTCGCGACAAAGGTAGAAGGGCCATAGGGGTTGCGGCAGTGACTCAACGCCGACTATCGCGGGGTTCTAAGATGACGGGCAGGGGTGGAGGGGAACCTACGCGAACTTGCCCGCGGCGAGTTTCGTCACCGCGGCGCTAACTGCACCATCTTTCGCGTTCTTTCTGTCCTTCTTCGAACCTGAAAAGAATGAGATGATGAGTATGGCAATGCTACAAGGGCTCCGGCGCGTATGACAGCTCAGGGGCGCAGGAGAGAGGCCCGAACTTACTCGGCATTCAAGTGGTATTGCGCGGCAGTTGGAGCAGTCTCCTGCTCCAAGGACCTGCGTTTCCGCAAGCCAGCTGTACCGCTTATTTGGGAACGAGGAAGTCGATACGGAACGGGTATGCAAGAGTCGTAGTGCGTGGCTCGGTATCTTCGTATGAGGGTTGTTGGAAGGCTGCAAAGGACGAGAGTTGAGTTGTTGGTCTATTAGAGAGTCGCGCGAAAGTGGTCGACAAAGGCGGCAGGTGACCTCGGATGACGAAGGCTGCCGCAGGCTATTTTTTTGTAAATGCTTTGAATATGAACAGTTTTGCGTGGCAAATAGAGGCAGGCAAAGCAAGACGGAACAAGTCGAATACCGGTCGGTAAGCAAGATGGACGTCGGGTGGAAGGTGAAAGCGAAGGGAAGAAGCAGTAAAGAGAGGGAAAAGAGCGGCTTTCTTTCGAGGCACTGCCAAAGTGGAGAGCAAGAGAGAGATTACTAGGATGGCCAAAGGAAAATCTATAGAAGAAGACAGAAGAGGAAAGACGTGACAGGTCGTGACGGACGTGACGTGACTGCTGTGTTCACGGGAATGCTGCTATCGTGGATCGTTGTTTGAGTTGTTGGTGTTGATGAGTCGAAGGAGAGAGCACGGGGAAGAGTGAATGACAGTGAGGTCAGGTCAGGTAGGCAGGTCCCAGGTCCGGTCCAGTTCCAGTTCCAGTTGGGGTGAGATGCGGTGGTACTAAGGAACCTTGCTGTGTACCTTCCATAGGTACGGAGTACACTACGTGCCTTTAGGTACCCCCGGCCTGACTTGGACCTGCTGCTGCTCTCTCCGTGGCTGATGGCGGGGGTGGGTGGTCTGTCCCGCCTCCACCCCCTCCACGGCGGCAGCGGCATCTAAAGGCAAGATAAGATACGGAGGGGAGGCCTTCCTCTTCCTTCCTTCCCTCACCTTAGGTAAAGGTAAGGTAGGTACCGGTAGCCGGGCGTACTGGTATCCAAACAAGACACCACATTGCACCACCTGGGCACGTAACAGGGCGGCCTCTCTGACGGTTCCAGGTTGCTTCGTTTGGTATGCGAGAGGCCTGCCAACTCTCATACTCAGCGACACCTCATTCTCAGTCATAACAACGTACGTACATTGTCCAGGCACAACAGAACCTTGCTTGCTACCTAGCAATGAAAGCCATATCTGAGGCACCTCGGGCAAGGTCCCTTCAGCTGCTGGCCGCCCGCGGGATGGAAGCGGGGCTTTCGAGTGCTTTTACTCAGGTCTCTCCCGTTTCCCCCAGTTGTTCAGGTTCCATTGCGCGCCTCCATCACCCCCGAGTACGGAGTGCGGCGCGGTGTGCCCCCCCAATCCAGTCTCCCCTCCAAGCCACCCCTCCATGTCCCCCTTCTCATTGAATCTGTTGGAGGAACCTGAACTAGGGTGGCAGGGGTGTCAAGTGCAGACAACTTGCTGGGATGCACTCCAGAGAGGGGGAGGGGGAAGCAGAGAGACAAATGGTGGGATTCTGCGATTGGATTGGCACTGTTCTGCAACTGCACCTTCGAGCTGGGAGGTTCCAGGCTGGACGTAACTCTCGGCTTGAACCTCGCCCGGCAGGTACCTGCGATACGCATCACGGGCAGGACGCGCACCGCGGATACTTGTGCAGTCTGCATTTGGGTACGGAGTACAGCGCACCAATCTTGGACCAGCTCGCAGCGGACAAGGGGGGGTGGCTGGTTCTTGAGACTGCCAGTCTGGGGGCCCCGGTGCTGTGTACCTGGTCATGTCCCTTCCCGTACCTCCACCGCAGCTCTTGCTTGTCGGAGAACTCGAACATGACCGTAGCAGCTGACGGAAGATACATGGTCCCGACGTCCTACGAACAGGTACCTTTCAGTCACAACAGCATGGCAGGTGCGTAAAGACAATGGAAGACACCTCACCTCAAGCTGGGCTGCAGCGGGCGCGGATAGCAGGGCTAACACCTTCAAGACTCCAAGAGAAAGAGGCACTTCCGATCACTTTACACGCCCTCGCTCTCGCTCACTCCTCTCAAACTGACATTGGACCTCAGCAACTGGAGTTGAGTCCAGTCCAGCCCAGCTCAGCCTGGCTAAGCTCCAACTTATTAATTACCTCCTTTATTTGCGCCTTCCGGCCTATTCTCTCTTTTACTAACTAGTTGATTGCAGGCACCGAGTACCTACGCGCGCAGTAGCGTTATCAGTTCATCTATCCTCAGAATTCCTGACGGAAGCGACCAAATCAAACTCTCGTCATGCCAGACGAACGGAACACTGATTCAACTAGGTACGAATTCAATATTGTCTGAGACCCCTCACATCCGTCCACCATTACCTAGATTGACACCATTTCCTTCCATTAATTTCTACCGAATCTCCGAAGTGTCTGCCACACACTCACATATTTTGGTACACATACTCACAAAGTCACTCAAACTCCTACCTAAGCTCAGCTCTGCATAGGCATACAGAGTCTCTTGCCGAGGCCGGAGATGCAGGCGGCAACGGCGCGAGGTTCAGCCAAAAGTTACAATGTCCAAGCCTGGCAAGTCAGATACCTACTACTGCCGTCACAAATCCCATCACAAACCCCCAACAAGCCATCCTTGGAGTGGGGACCAGCTGCTGACACCTGGGCTGTGCGTGCGTTTGCCTCTGTGCCAGCAACTTTGAGGACGAAAGACGGACGACAGACAGATGAAGGTGACGATCTGGGGCTGGTGACCGATGCCATCATCCCGCTTTGGCCTGATGACAAGCGGCGCAGGCTCAACCGATGCTAACTAGACCAAGATTCCTCCTGAGGTGAAATTATGGACGGATTCCAGACTAAATTAACGGTGTCGACTTCATTCGCCGCCAAATCCCTCCAGGATTGCGGTCCTGCTTCCAAGCTTCCCTCTACGGTATGCCGTCGTTATCCCGTATCCTCCCGTTGACGGTCATCCGTCCGTCCTATCGCGCCGCTTCCCCATTGAACTGCCACACACTCGGCGGCTCAGGGCCAGATTGTCCGACTGACAAAGACACCTGACCCCCCTCGGTGGAGGAACGGGGGGCACCACGTCAGGTGAACGAGCCACTCATAGCTCTACTGTGGACCACGAGAACAACGCACCATAGCTGACGTATGGAGGGGCTCTCCTGGATACCCCTCCTCATTCCCCCAGCCTCGCCTTCAGCTTTACTGGGTGGATTGCGAACCTCGATCATCGCCGTTTCAAGAATTGAGATGCCGGCAAGTGTCACGACTCTGTTGAGGCAATGCCTACTTGAGTTTCTGGCTACCCTCGGTTCAATTACTTAGGCAACCCATTCGGACGAGGCGTAGCAACGCGAGACGAAGCCTGGACGAGGCGACGCGCGATGAATGCAAGGCACGGGGCCAGCCGCGTCCGCTACGCCGTCGAAGCGCAAGCAAGCGCATGGGGCGGTCTGAGGTCGAAGCCATCACCGGATGAATCTGCCGTCATCGACGAACTCAAGGCCAATCTGGTCGATGCTAAAGACGGACAGAGCAATGCCATCGCCGAAACACGATGGCTGCGACAAATCGCATTGCGCCGCCAATTGGCAAGCGTCCGACGCTCAATGAATGACTGCCACATCTCAATGGCTGGATTGCTCCGGTTCACATACACTTCTCATTGCTGTTCGACACACTGCTCAATTCTGGATATTTCTGCTTCAGCTAGCGCCGTCATATGTCACACTTCAAAACTCTGATACCGAAGGTAGTTCCCCCTCAATGGGAGCCCACTGGTCGAGCCAAACTCGATATGCATCCATCCGCCACTCCCCATCCTGCTTCACCCAGTCTGCGCTACCCGCCCAGCTGAAGACGTTCTCAGCACCATCCAACCCCTTCCTCCGAACTCCCCCCTTGAGCATGACGTGCACACCCTTTTCGGTAGCGGAGCCGATCGCACTCGTGATCCAGTGCTTCCTCGCCGCGACAGAGCTCCACATGTCCGCCCGTAGTTGACGGAGGTCTGATAAATACAAAAACATGTCAGCCGTCCCCGTGCCTCGAAACACATGTTGGATACTTATGTAGGTGGTAAAACTCACTCTCGTGCTTCTCTGCCGCCGCCGGACCAATTTTCACTTTGGCATCGGGCGTGTAGAATTCGATCCAGCGCTCGTTCAAGTCCTTGTTATCGCTGGTCCGGTAAAAGTCCCGAACCCGGAGCCGGAGGTCCCGCTCCATCGCCGTCTCGCTGGCCGAGAACGGCTCCATTCTAGAGTAGCTGTCGTGGGCCTCCACGCCCTCTGTGGCTGCCAAGGAGGCCATTCTTGTCCCCTTTTATGAGTTGGCCAAGTACCAAAATCTTGGTCGTCCGTCAAGAGTTTGTGTGTATTTGCAAAGGAATACTCTGTAATAAGGTACGGAAGGTGGTGAATGTATTGTGAATAGCGTACTATTGCAAGCACGTGGGAGGAAGCAAGGTGACGTTTATATCCGTCCCCGTTCCCCAAGTGCGGGACGGCGGGCGGGGGGGAGGCGCATCCCCACAAGTCTTCGGCCCGGAAGCTCTGACGGCACCCGATGAAAGCTTCGGAATGTTTACCTCGGGAAAGAAAATTGCAATATCACTGCCTACCTACAACTTACTGCAAATCCATGTTTTGATGTCTTCCTCCCGCCTAAAACTACCTGGCGGGTTCTGGGATCGATTTGTATTGATATTGGAGCGCTGCGCCTTTGCGTTTCTCGGAAGTTCCGTCGGAAAGGGACTCAAGAGTTGACCTCCACCCTAACTTCCAAAACGCGACATGATCTTTTGGATTTTATTAGTTGAGGGCATATAAATACATCAACTCGGGTATGATATTCTTCTGCGCAAGTTGCTAGGCTTGTGATAATGCTTGTACTGTACATGATATCGTTCCCTCCATTCCATCCATACGTATTACCCCCTTCAAGATCGGATGAGAAGCTCGCCATGCTCACCTAATGGATCAGGTCGAAGCCGAAGAATAAAAGTTTGAGATGAAAAACTTCGTTACGAGGTCTCAAATGGATCGTCAACTGTGCCGCCGCCATTCATCCGCGCTCCGGCGGTACTTGTCACAGCCTCTCCGGCATCAGACTTACGTCGCCCGTCTCCTTTCGCCTTGGTAGTCCGAATTGAATCCTGAGAAGAGTCCAGCTCAACCTGAAGAAGCATGCGTCTTGCTCTCATCCCGGGAGTCTCGGTTCGTACATGCTCCGGATTGGATTCCTCAAGCCTTCTCTTCTTAGTTGAGGCCGACTCACGGGAAGTATCGCCGTCGTCGTCGAGGCTGTAAACACTGCCGTATCGAAGAGCAATACTTCCATCGTGTCCCGCACCCCTCGATGTCTCTTTGATATTCTAGTTTGCTCCGAACTTTGCAAGTCGTTTGTTCCTGACATCAGAGGGAGTTGCTGGCGTTGCAGTCTTGGACATGGAATGACCGGAAGGGCTTGTAGTCGCTGGTATGACAGGCTTGTGAACCAGCAAGGGCGATATAAACCCTTCAGAATGTCTGCTGTCAGTTGGAGACTTGCCCTGACCAATGCGACTATTGCCTCGAGGCTCTATAGCCGGAGCTCGAATCTTGTTGGCCTGGCATTCCGCAAGAATCTGCGCCTGAAGCTTCAGAATGTCTTGCGGAATGGTTTCGGCTTCACCACTAGCATCAATCGCGATGTGCGAGAGCTCCATTGAGTCTTCAAGAACACCGTCGTCCGCCCGAAAACTGTTCGGGAAAGGCACTTGGCTGCCAAGATTCATCTGAGGAGGTGGAGGTGCCCGCGCTGAATGTGCCGGATGAATCTTGGCTGCTGGAGGTGACCTCTTTTTCTTCCTCCCACGCCTGATACGCCTCATCGGACATGCCAAGCCCCAGAACTGCATCCAGCATGTCGAATTTTCCATTCTTGATCGGGCTGCCCGCTAGCTCTCGGTCGCCTCGCCATCTGTTCACTAAAAGATTGCCCTCCGATTCAATGAAGATATTTTCGATTCCCGGAAACACTTGGCAGGGGTCAAGTTCGATGGAACTCGTTGGGCTCTCCTTGCGTTTTTGTGTAACCTTAGCGACGAGATCTAGAGCCTGAGCTTCGCCTTTAAGAAGCCTCTGGTTCAGTACAATGGGCGTGAACTGCCTGACCCACCAAATAGTGGTCATTCTTGAAAGGTAGTACTGCTGCATCCAAGGAATCGTGGTTGCCAGGCTATTCGTTGTGTGGGTGCCATACCACTCACCCTGCAGGAAAGAGAGCCTTTCGAGTGTGGCTAGAGCCGACACGACTGGCGAGCGACAATTATTGAGGGCCTGAAGATCAGGGAAAGTCATGATGTTGGACATTTCCTTGTTGAAGTGCAGATCTGTCCGGCTGGTGATGCCCTTGATCGAATCCTCCAAACGCGTTCGCCATTGATTCGCTTGAGGAAGCGTCTGAATACACCAGAACCCCTCGACAAGGCCTCCGTCTTTGACAAGCTCTTGAGCGAGACCTGTCCCGCAGCCGAAAAGTCCAGAAGGGCCGTAGTCGCATCCGGTAAGCATGGCGAAACAGGTGACGCTTTTCTTATTGTAAACCCCAGCTTTCAAGCGACGGATGTCTCTCATGTCGAAGATTCGCGCATGCTCCTTGAACTTGTGGTTCTTGGTATCCCGCAGGTCTCTGATGACAACAGTGGAGCCGAACATGAAGCAATCGCCATCCTCAGACCAGACTGCGTCGACGAGACCTTTTTGCTGGAGTAAAGCGCACTCAGCTTCAGCTTCGCCTGGTGCCTGGAGCCAAGGCACGAAGATGTGATCCAGCGTGTTTCTTATGAGGGTGGTGGCCGACTCTCGTTGACCATGCCGTTTGGAGCCCCGCTTGATTTGTGGACGCTGTTCCCTGTCGAAGACAAATACCACATGGACACCGAGCCGCATCAACGGCAGCAAACGTTCGAGGATGGCCCTCTCTCGCGGGTGGGAACCTGGTGTTTCTAGTCGGAATTGTCAGCCTCAGGGTTCTCTTGGGTTTCCAATGGGAGACAAGGATGTGTAAGTTGGAAATGGTGCACAATATACACGAAGGGACAATATTGGAAAACCAATCCAATGCAGTAATGAGGTTTTGACTGGGATGGGTGACCAACTTTGTTGGATATCAGCTTCCTGAGCGTCAGACACATCCTTGAACTGCCAATGGGCTGCGTCGACAGCGATACGAAGTGGCCGTCCATGTTCCTTCAAGTGATCAGTTGCCCATTGTGCCAGGGATCTCTCGACGCCGGCTCGGTCAATGAGTTCCCAAAAACTGATAAGCTACGATTAGGACAAGTGGAAACGACTGTCAAATCAAACTCCCGCGAATATAAATCAGCTTGAACGCACCCCGCAATGCCCATCTTCAGGATCTGCTTGGTTCGAGAAGGAATCGGTGATAGGAGGGTTTGGAGGTGTGGAACCGTGGAATACCACGTGGAGGCAGGCGCGTGTAAGTCGGCTGACTATATTCATCCGTTAAATATAGCACTCAGGGATCACAAGAGAGTGACTCGCAAGCTGAATTGTGGGATAAATGAAGCACTTGGATGACTCGCACAAGTATTGAGATGAAATAGAGCAAGAGGGAAAGAGATGGAAAACAAAAAAAAAGAACAGCAAACATACTGGAAAAGGTAGGTAGGCACGGGGGTGCTTCAGATACATCACCAACATCAACCCCGGAAAGTGCATGCGCACTGACCACCATCAACCACTTTGACTTTAGACACCTTCAATACCTCAATCCCAGATATCTCGCCAACGAGCAATAATACGATAGTTCTGAGCAGAATTCGGGGCGAAGCGAGCGCCCACCAACCCATCAGGACCTTGCCAGAACTGTGCGCGATTAAGGCGCTGCCGTCGGCAATGTCTTTGGAATTTTAGAATTCGATTTCATGCACTGGCTACGCTTTTGACCGGCCACTCGTTGCATTGAGTAAGGGTTCCCAAGCCGGACACAGAGCAGTCGCCGGCCCCACGTGTGCCGAACGGTCCCGTGTAACCCACTCCGTCCCCTGATCATGGCACTAGAAGTCTACTTACCTGTTTAGGACAATATGTAAAGCAGTCGCAAGATACCTTAGGTATTGTGCGCAGTAAGCAGTCGGTCATATTCACATCAAGAACACTCATACCCTCGCAATCGTCAACAACGCGTCACTGGAAAATTCGCAGATGCCGTAACAGCCACAACGTGGTGCAGCTTTCATATACTGTTGATACACACGACTAATAATGTACAGCAATGACTATTTGCCCATCATAAGCTCTGACAACGTTCACTCGCTCCTGATAATACCCTCCAAAACTCCGTGCCACGCATCTGGGACCTCATCTCAAGCCTTAACCCCCCTAGCATTAATCTCACCCTTCTCCCCAATGTTCAGACGAAGGCGACAGTCGGGGCAGTACCACTTTGTCGTCCGCGCAGGAATATGGGTCATACCCATGCACTCTAGATGGAACCATTCCTTATCGCAATTCTTTTAAACGCAGAAGAAAATAGTTGTCAGTATAGCTCTAGGCCTCAAGCTAGACGGAAAGTACTTACTTCATTGTCGCACGCAATCATCTCGCCAAAGCTGACTCTGTTGCAGTCGCAGTATCGTGGCTCTTTCGGGTCGATTGGGTTACCCTCGTCGTCTTCTTCCAACTCGATCTCGATCGGCTGGCCCTTTTCCTTTTTCTGAGCGCGTTTCTTCTTGGGAGCCGCTTTTCGCTTACCCACGGCACTGCTGCCTCCAGCGTTGGTCTTGCTGACGATACCAGGCACAGGCTTTCTAGTCCTCTTGCTCTGCTGTCGCTGCTCGGGTGCTGGCGTATTCCGCGCGGTACTAGCGCGACGGGGTCGGTCAGTTGCTAGCGAGGGCTGTGGCTCTTGACTCATAGCTTTTCCTCGCGAGCTGGGACGTCTCCCTTGGCCGTCGGGCACCGGTGTGGTCCCTGGTGTCGCCGCACGAGAGCTTGATTGTTTGATCGAGGGCGCTGCAGATGAAGAGCGCTGTGCTTGCGGAACCTGTGGCGCCGGCACTAGTGTGGAATTATCCTGTTGCTGCTGGCTCTTCTTTGCCATCTCGCCCCTTGTCTCCCTTCGAGCTGCAGAATCACGAACCGGGGGAAGAATGGGCGTGGTAGACTTCTTGGGGGACAAGATGGGTGGCGGAATCGGCGTCTCCGCGGGTAGCTTGGTCAGTATACTTGCCGGGGCAGTGCTTGCAGCTGACGCCGGGGGTCCAACCGAACCAGTCGGCGAAGAGGCCGGCGCGGACGTGTTCGCTGGCTTCGCAGCCGCAACGCCAGTGCCTATGGTCGCTGAGCCATCTTGTCCCGGAACAGGAATCGGCACTGGGGTTGTCATCTTGGGAGTGACCGCGGTACCGCCTGGTGTAAGAACAGGAGGTGGTATAGTAGATTCTGTTAGAGGTTGCGCAGCGAGACTGGCTCTTAGATGAGGAAGCGGGACCGGGGTCTCCGTCTTGGTGCGCTTTGGAGCGGGACGAGGCGCTGGTGTCTCAACTGGCGGCTGCTCAGGCTTCTCGGCCTCGGCTTCTGGGACAGAATCTCTCTTCCGCTTGTTGCCGTTGGATTTTGGCTTGGCAGGAGTCTTCGCTTTGCTTGCGCCTTTCGGCAGATCTGCAGCTGTGTTGGTTGCATTGTTGTTTGCAGTGGAAGGTGTGGTAGCGTTGTTGTTGTTGGTGTTGTTGTTGGTGTTAGTGGTGGTGGTGGTGGTGGTGTTTGTATTGTTCGCGGCCGATGATGACGATGCTTCATGAGACATCAATAGTCTTGCAGCTTCCCTAAACTGTCTGGCTGATTCTTCCGCCTCTTCTGCAGCTTGTTTAGCCAGTGACTCTCGCTTGAGCTTCTTGGCCTCGTTGAGTTTCATGCCACGATTACTCAGCTGGATGTCATCAGACGCAAGCGCAGCGGCACTAATGGCACCTTCTGGTATTGGTTTGTTACCGGCTTCAGCATCAGGGGCCAGAGCCGCAGGCACCTGGTCAAAGACTCTGCCCTCGTCCTCGGCCTTCTTCTTTGCCTCCTTGTAGGCATCAATGCCACGGCCGAGCGTCTTGAGTTCTCGCAAAATCATGGTATCACTAGGACTCCATGTTGCGTTCTTCTTCATCCGCTTTCTAAGCCTCGCAAGTTCCCATGGCGTCAATTGCAACCAGGGGGCATCCGCGCTTCCTATCACGGCGTTCTCTGGCGGAGGTTGCAGCACAACAGCGGGGGTTGCCGCAGCAGTCAGTCCCGCAGCAGATTTGGGAGGTCGCGCCGAGGACGCAGCCTTTGGGGTCTTTGGTGGTCTCGCTTTGGGGGTCTTGACAACTTTAATGCGCGGTGCTGGTGTTGTCCGAGCTGGCGTGCGTCCCAAAGATTCATCATCTTCCTCTTCAGAGCTCTCATCACTGTCGTCCGAGTATGCTACAAACTGGTCATACGGCGGCAGCACTTCACCAGGCACAGTAATCCTGGGTATCCGTGGCCTTCGCACCTTCTCGCCATCTCCGTTTCGCATCACCCGCGGCGCTCTGACAAGCTGAGATTTGGAGGTCGCCACCGGGCTCTTTTGTTCCTCTGCCGGGTAATTTTCCAGCAGGTTCTTTAACTTGGCTAGTATCGTGTTTGCGCGATTATAGTGACGGTTGACGTTCTCAGACATGCGAACTGCCTCGGCATGCGCGTAAACCCGGGAGCTGACTGCATGGTTCAGACTGTCGGAAATATCTGCGCGCAACTGTACAGGAGATGGGCGCTCCTCAGCGGGGATGCTGGGTAGCTTTCCCCAGGTCGAGGTGAGGTTGTGAACGTTGATTGACGCTTCGGTGTAAGTTTGGTCGAGCTTGCCGATCAGGGTCAACGATCGCGTCATATCGGAAGGAAGGTATTCGGTAAAGTCAAGGAAGTCGGTGACGGTAGCTTGCGCGTCTGGATCGGCGCGCATCTCGAGTGACTCGACGGAGTTGCTGATGGAACCGAGCGACTGGTGTATATCGTGTTCGACCGAGGTCCTGTTTTTGGGCGACACCTCAATTTCCATGGCGTCTGCGCCCTCCTCGGCTGAGGCCATTTCGTCGGAAGAGGTGCAATGAGAGTATAATTCGTCGGCCTGAAAATCGGTGCATGGATCACGATGGATGCATCTGACACTGGAGAATCGATGGCGGTTGTTGGGCGTGTTGCGAAGTACAGTTGCGCATGCTTGTGATGAGGTTGCGGGTCGCGTATGCAAGGGGAGTCGCGACCTGACGTGATGTTCGGTTTAGCTCTGTGAGCTCCCTGCCGCTAGGGACCTTGGGGGCAGCTGCGATGGTGGTGGTGGGGCTTCCAACATCCACTGACAGATGCGCTGGCTAGATTGGTACAGTCCAAGTCCGTGCACAACTGGGACTGGCCATGTCTGTCACGGATTATTCAACTTCCGAATACACAAATAACCCTGGGTACATACCTTTACTTTGCCTCCTCCTATCCCATCAGGTGCTACCTTTGAAGAGGGCAGTATATCAGTCTCCAGTCTTTTCTTAACTTCTACTTTACTTCAAAATTATTCATAAGCGAATCCAAGAGGGACTGATTCGGGTTAATGTATGATTTATTATGACCTTTTGAGAAAGTACGCATGTGTACTTATATTGGTACCCATTTAGCAGGTGATGGGATACCACATGCTGGCACCTAATTGGCCTGGCCTGGCATTTAGCATGGCTGGCACTCACCGAGAAGCATCCAATGCATCCAACGCCTTTCGCGACTACTATTTCCTAGGTACCCATCGTATTAATGAAATCTCTTGTGTATTTTCGATACCATTCCTCAGGATGTACTCTTCCCTAGAGAGCTGGGATTTCCGCTTCGAAAAAATGGTGCTGGCCTTGATCGCCATATCAACTATGATGATGGACCGCCAACAGCTGCTTGAGAATTGGATGTGGAGCATATTAAATCAACTCTGTTTCTATCATGTCCAAATCAAAGCATCTGTCTGATCAAGGAAAAGCTAGCCTATGTCAGCTGGCATCAAAGTCAACCACCTTCATACAAACTTGGCATCCATCTGTGGGTAGATTCCCTGTACCCTTTTCCATTTCAACTCGCTGGACCTCGAAAAGGCGTGTTTAGTCTGAGACTGTGCGCCATCTGCAGTCGCACTAGCCCCGGGCTGCAATCTGTCGATTTGCTCACAGATCAGATGTTCTTTTCGGGGATCTGGGGTGTGGGCGATGACTCTCAAATCTGTTCCTCTTCGAAAGTCGAGGCATACCAAAGCGTGCCCTTTAGCCGTGACGACCTTCAACATCGTCAACCCGCTAATTAAGAGCGTTGACGAGCTGATAGGCCTATCGATCGAAAATCCTTCGGTAGATCTTCTGAGGAAAGCTGAGTTGTAAGGGCCCCTGATGTTCAGTACACTTCCCCGTCGTTCATCATGCAAGAGTTTAGCGATGATGAGCTGCCCGTCTATCCTCGTCACTGACTGTAATTCAGATACTGAGCAGCAGCGAACCCGCCTCCGGAGAAAGTCGTTCCATGTCCATTCTTTTACCTTCATGCTCTTCCCGACCAAGACGATAAAAGCAGCAACGACCCAAAGGTAGGTCGCCAGGTTCGAGGGATCAACACCATTGATCCGTTGGCCGACACTGAAGCCAATGCCCAAGCCGCCTGCTGCAAATAATACGGCTGTAAAAATTACGCCCCAGACGTATCCTGGGCATGACACCGTTACGCACGTTTCATCGACAACCCACTCATCCATATACTCTGTCAGCTTCTTAAGCTCGTTGAGTCGATGCGTTGCATCATGCTGTTCTCTTGGCGGAGGGTGTGAGCTCCGCACTAACCCGGACCGCGAGAAAAACCCACATTCCAGCGCTTCGGAAAGATGAAGAACGTCCGGCCTCTTCATACTGGCGAATTCACTGGTGTACATGCGGAAGAAGGCCCCGAACTTGCCTTCCGCGAGCGGCTGGACGTCATCTTGGATGAAGCCTGTCAGAGCCATGACGTGTCGGAAGCTGGTGAAGTCCGACAAGAAGACCGGGCAAGTCATAACCAGAGGTACCATCACAGTTATGACCTCGTCCATGGAGTTGAGTTGTAGACGTTGGCTGTAGCCTACAAGATCGATATCGACCTGGCCCGACCGATTGTCTTCATCTCCAGAGTATCTCCATTGTAAAGTCGTCTTCAAGCCATTGGTGTAGGCTTCATGCTCATGGCTTTGATGCTTGAGATGCATGACTATCTGGTTGAGAATATTGAATGCTGAGTGTGCAGTGTTCATATTATCGAGGTCCGATGTTGCCGAATACTCAAGATCTCTATCTTGGAAAAGAAGCGCCTGTGATAGAAGGTTCAGAATCGGGAAAGCGGGAAGAGTTCGAGCGAGTATTCTACGTACCTTGAAACCTTCGAACCCCGTCTCATATGCTACGGCGCAGATTTCAAACGATGTTGCTGGAAGGCCAGAGCGGTTGATGAATCTCAAGGACATCAAGATATGTCTCAAAGCCGAATTCAGTCCAAAGCGAAACTTATTCTGCTCGACACAATGAGCCGCTACCTGGCTGTCCTCAAATGAAGCGGTTCCCTCCTTCTCATTCGCCTCAACCATTCGCATATACTCTTCGCACTCCTCCTCCTCGTCCATTTCGCCCCGTTTTTGTTGCGTATCACCAGATTCGCGAACTTTGGACAGGATGGCCTCTGCGGCCCTGACGGCGATTGTGGAGTTTGCGTGCAGGTCAATCAACAACAGCTTGATCTTGGTAATTCGCTTGATAAGAACACTAAGAACGTTTGTTTGCCAATAAGAGCCTGACGAGGTCTGGACGATAAGTCTCGTTAAGACCGCTGAGATGTAGTTGATCAGCTCGTAAGTAGCTCCGAGGCTGCGTAATGCGTCTTCCTGAGGTTCGGATTCTCCCATGCTTGCAAAGCTCTCTGCAGCACCCTGGCCCTTAGAGACTTGCCTGATGAGACTCGAGAGCCTGTGGTGATCCGAGAGTTGACCACAGTGCTCTGCGTTAATGCATTCGTTGTCGAGAAGACAGATTGTGATGGCTGTCAAGACTTTCTGGCAGAACTTGGACAAGTCGCGATAGCCCTTTTCAGTGTCTCCTTGCAGGAACCTTTTACTGGAAAAGTCCAGTGGAGTGTCCGGATTCTTAGCAATTTTCATCAATCGCTCTGTTTCCACGTGCCACAAAGCCTTGAGCCCGTCTTCAGATTGGACGTACAACCCGGCGGCGTCGAATTCGGGATAGTAGGCCGCACCTTCCGATCTGGGCAAGACTTTCTTAAGCACTTCCTCGACATCGCATTGGGCCGGTCCACCTCTGGGCCTAGGACGCTCTTCTGAGTCGATTGAGGGTCCTTGGCAAGCTGGGTGGACGGGCTGACGTCGGAATCGATGGAAGAACTCTTTCGGCTTATCGCCGGCAGATTTTAATGTGATACGTCTCGGAAGTGGAAGAGGTTCAATACCCGAACCCGACCGATTTGGTGCGTTGTATTTTGGCGAGGAATTTGGTTGACTGGGAGGAGTTTGAGGACCGGATGCCTCGCGAGGCTGGCCTTCAACGCCGGTCTTCTCTTCCGGGCTTCCGCCTAGAGTTACAGACCTTGAAGACATAGTGATGACTTCGCAGCTGATACTTCTATGAGTGATGGAAGTGAGGTTGGTGTGATCAATGATTGCTGTCTGAGCAACGAGGCGTGGTCAAGGGAAGCGAAGAGGCTCGATATGGGCTTCCTCCTTAAGTCTGAGCTCGCCGACTAGAGCCAGCGGGACCTTTTTCTTGAGGTCAGCCTCATCGCCTAAGGGAATTCTATGTCAACTACAGGATTAACAAGGGATTTCTGTTTTGTTTTCGGCCAAGCCTTCGAGGCAAGCTGGATGGGGGCCACCGAGGCGGATCTGGTGTCAGACTGAATGGCGAACCACTTTGAATGGGAGGCAGCATTGTCCGGACTCTTCTGCAGCTGCTAACTCGCACACGAAATTCAAGCAAGCACATAAAACTGAAGATTTCCCGATGATTGGGCAGATTTCCATCACTGCCTGGTGCAAATTCGGTGAGGGTGGTGGTCAGACAGGCAGGCTGTGCGACGCAGGAGCTTCGCCTTACCGTCACCTAGAGCAAGCTCTGGAAAGATATCTTGCGATTATCAGTCTCGAAATACTCTCTTAGTATTTGCAATTTACACCAGGGAGTATAGGGAAATGACTCGCGATAGTGCCAGAGCTTGCGACCTCAACGTCTACTTCGCGGCGTTGAAATTGCAAAGCCAACCCACTAGTGCACATGTTTCCTCAGTACCCGTTGAGGAAAGATCATCCCAGTTATCGACGCAGACACTCGGAACTAACCAAGAGACGAGTTTGACGGACCAGCAGCAGGATCCAAAACAAATTGATCAATCAGACGAACGTGATCTCACCGCCCGCTTCGAGGGCGAGCACTCTTCAGCAGAGGACAATCATTACCTACAACCCGGCCATGAATTACTTGCAGAGGTTTCGGATTCATCATCTCACAATCCTCCGACTTACTGCAGAAATCAAAGTTTTCTTTCAGGCCTTGGCCTACGATCCAGGAAGCTCATCGGGAGCAATAGTGATAGCGAGAATGATGAGGACGTTGATGGCAATGTCGAACAAGACAATGTTTACGACAGCGATCTGGATTCAACCTTGGGCAGCACAGGTCAGCAAAACCACGCTCGTAAAATGAGAAAGTGGAAAGGCCTTGCCAAAGGGCGGTTCGAAAGAATGCTTCTCGATTGCATCGTCAACACAGGTCTGAGTTCAAATCACAATGATGTAAATGTTTTTAACGCCACTAACCTTATGTGACAGACAACATAGCACCAAACTATCGAGATATTTTTATTGATCCCTCCATCATCAACAAGCTAGAGCAAGTGACTTCGCTTTCGCTCTTACGGCCGAAAGCTTTCTCTTGTGGCGTGCTCAAGGGGAATAAAGTCACAGGATCCATTCTCTATGGCCCTCCAGGCACGGGCAAAAGCATGTTGGCTAGAGGCATGGCAAAGCAATCAGGATTCAACATGCTATCTATCTCAACGTCCGAGGTCTGGCAGAAGTGCCACGGAGAAGACGAAAAAATGATCAAGGCTATCTTTTCTCTGGCCCGAAAACTATACCCTTGCATCGTTTTCGTTGATGAAGCTGATGCAATGCTTGGTGCGCGCAAGGCTGGCGAGAAGAGACATATCAGGTCGATGTTGAATCAGTTTCTCATGGAGTGGGATGGCCTGATTACGGACACGAGAGCTCCCTTCGTATTACTTGCTACAAATAGGCCGTTTGACTTAGATCCGGCCGTTCTTCGACGAGCGCCCGTACAGATACATCTCAACATTCCCACGCAAGAAGAACGAACCGGGATACTGGGCTTGTTGCTCGAGGGTGAGACGCTGCAACACATCAATACGGATCACATCGCCAAGTTGACCCCGAACTACACCGGGTCAGATCTCAAGAATCTCTGCGTCATGGCTGCTACCAATTGTGTGAACTCACAGCTGCGCGATACGACCGAGCGTATTTTGACGAGGGAACACTTCTACACGGCAATCCAGACTATCAGCGCGACCAACATAGGCAGAGTGAGCGCGAACGAATTCAAAAGATTCGAGGAGCGGCTGCAGGGGAATATTGAGGGCTCAGCGAGAGATGCAGACGAGGATTAGAGTAAATGATAGCTGTGCCTAGGGAATATCTCTTTAACTCTTCGAAATAGATAGTAATATCAGATTGTTACTGGTATGTCCAAGTATTTACTGAAATGAAGTTGGAGCTTAATCCCACACCTCTTTCTTAGAGCACTTCCCTTTCGAGTTCCAGCCTCAATCCAGACTTCGATAAAAACGAGATGCTGACCATCTAGGTCGGCTCTATCTCCGCCATAAGCTCTGAGTCCAAGCACCGTCCTGGACGATCTTTTCTGCATCACCATTGACTTACGCTGTAGGCCTCCGCGCACTGCTACAATGTGCAGACGGCATTGTATCAAGTGTTCAGCAACAGCGTCGGTGGCGCTTATCTCCCTGCTTATGTGAGAAGAGGCAGGGTGACACGGCTGGATCGTTGCAGCGAGTGAGGTGTACAATCGAGCTGCTAGGGCAGTCTGCCTGCGGCTGTGCCAGTGGCAGCCTGCTTTTCTCAAGATCAGGCAAACTGGATTCTGATGTACTCTTCGAGGCTACCCGCATCTAAACTGGAATAAATCATGGCTTCAAAAGTTGTTCCAGCTACATCTTATCTAGAAAGCAGGCTCTGCTGCTTCTTTCGGATCCTTTTTTTCGAGGCCCAACATGAAAGTCGACGACGAGACAGTGCAAAACGGGCATCAGGAGTCCAACGAGGAAGCCAGACACGGGAACGAGCCGGCGTATAGCGATGCATCTACACCAACTATTGATGCGAACAATCACATCTCAGCAATTGAAGTAACTCCTGACAATCAAGTTCAAGGCCAGCACTTCACCGTACTCCCTGTTGTCAGCGTTCGGCATGAGAGCGGCCATAACGAGCAATCTGCCACAGAAGATGGCGAAATCAAAGGAACAAAGCCGCACAACTGCCATACTCTACTCGAAATTGTCGTGAAGAGCGCGGACAGTCAAAAACAGGAGGAAGGCAAAGCTGAAGACGCCGCTGGAAAAGAAAGCTCAGATTCCAGCGCAGCCGATGCCAAACCAAAGCCAATGGAAGCTCCTGATCTTGAAGAGCAATCCGAGGGGTCCATCAAAAAGTCACGCGCCGCGTGGAGATCTATGCGATTCCCTAACGGCATTGAGAAGATATTCAACGACACTAAGCGTAAGAGTTCCCAACTCGACAGATATCGCAGATACGACTATTATTCCAGGAGCGACAGCTCTTCCAGCAGCGACACTTCTTCCAGCAGCGACAGCTCCGCCGAAAGCGATGGCCATTCCAAAAGCGTCGATGATGCATCCTCATGGGCAGAGTCTGCGGCCAGCGAAGTGAACCCAGAGGACGTTGACGACAATTCACCATCCAGACTGGAATGGCTGAGGCAGAAGAGAGAAGACAACGAGAAGAATCCTCATCTTGACCAACTGATGGCGTTGGTTGGGCTGGAGAATGTGAAGGCTCACTTTCTTGCCGTTAAGACCAAGGTCAAGGAGAGTAAGAGGACTGACCCTGGCTTGTCAAAGTTGCGACTTCACCTAGTTCTTCACGGGAAGGATGGAACAGGTAAGTCCTTTTAAATCAGAGAAGTGAACGCATAATTGACTGCCTTGCAAAGGTAAGAAAACTATAGCAAAACTTTACGCACAATTTCTCCTTTCTATAGGAGCCGTGAACAGCCGAGTCTTTTTCAAAAAGTCGACCGCCAAGCGAGGTTCGTATAGATCTCGCTATAGAAGATCATCCTCGGAACCACCCACGTGTCCGACAGTAAGTAAAACCACGGCCTCGGGCTACTCATTACTGACAATTACTAGGTTGTGTTTTATGACAAACCAAAATTCAGTCAAGCTTCGACAGACAGTGAATACTACGATTCCTCCGATAGTGACGACAGCAGCTCCTACAATCCTTGGGACGACCGCTTCTCATACCGTACACAGAGCTCAGATACCATGGAAGACCTCACAAAGACCGCGTTGATGTCTGTTGTAATCATTTCCACGCGAGCCAAGTCTCTTCTCGAGTCTATCGACGGCAACGAGAAGGCTTTACAAGAACTACCGAGCTCTCTGGTTCTTGCAGACTACAGTGACGAGGAACTCAAACAGCTAGCTGTGCGTATGATACAGAAAAGGGGCATGTCGGTTGAGGGCGGGTTCGAAGATCGCAGCCTTCGTGCCTTGGTGCAGCGAGTGGCCCGAGAGCGGAAGTCGAAATCGTTTTCCAACGTTCACTGCCTAGAGGAAGAATTGGACAAGGCATACACGAGGCGAGCTCTTCGGCTACAGAGAGAATATGCTCGATGGCTCGGGAACGATTCGACAAGAGGCTCTCAAACAGCAGATTTTCCACGACGAGAACTGGAAGACGGAGACGACCTCAACAAGTGCGGGCTTAGCGACTCAACCAATGGCCAGAAAAAGGTCCTCAAGTCAGAGGACCTTTTAGGCACAGAGCCGAAGGATCTGAGAAACGATAATGAGTCGTGGAAGAAGCTTCAGGATATGATTGGGCTCGAAAAGGCCAAGAGCGAATGCGGCGACATCATCGACTATGCCCAGATCAACTACCGTCGAGAGCTTCAAGGGATGGAACCGCTCAAGATTGGTCTCAACAGAGTATTTCTCGGACCGCCTGGCGTAGGTAAAACGACTGTTGCGCAGCTTTACGGCCAGATCCTCATCGATCTCGGTCTTGTCTCTGGAAAGAAGATCATGTTGCGAAACCCATCCCACTTGATTGGCGCATACATAGGGCATTCAGAGAAAATGACCATGGGCGTCTTGAAGGAAGCTCGAGGGAATGTTCTGACCATTGATGATGCACATATGCTCTATCCCGGAGCCCAGGACGCCGGCCACAAGACGGACGTCTTTCGCATCGCTGTCCTTGACACTATCGTCGCGAATGTATCCGCCGAACCAGAGGACAGGTGCATCATCCTGGTTGGTTACGACCATCAAATGGGACAACTATTCAACAACAGTAACCCTGGGCTCCAGCGACGGTTCCCCAAGGAGACTGCCTTGCGATTCGACACCTACAGCGAGGACGAGCTGTGCCAGATCATGGATCTAAATGTCGACAAGAGTGGTCTCGAGATGTCAAAGGATGCTGCGGCGGTGTCTAGACAAGTCCTGGGCTGCATGCGTATCAACCCAAAGTTTGGGAACGCGGGAGACGTCGAGAATCTACTCAACCAGGCAAAAGTCCGCATCAACGCACGAATCACGTCCGCATCCCGTGGATCAGGGTCTGTACATGTTGTCATAGAGCCTGGCGACATCGACCCACATTGGGACCGGGAATCACAAGCCGGCGAAAGTCGCGCTACGCTATTTGAAGGCTTCGTCGGGTTCAATAGGATCGTTGAGCAATTCCAAGGCTATCAGCACCTAGTCGCTGGCATGCGGCTTTACGAGATCGACCCCAGACCTCACGTCCCATGGGCCTTCATCTTCAAGGGGCCACCGGGTACTGGCAAAACTTCAACCGCGCGGAAAGTTGGGCGGTTATACTACGACATGGGCCTCCTTTCCACAGACGATGTTGTAAGCTGTTCGGTCAGTGATCTTGTTGGAAAGCACGTGGGAGAAACGGGACCGAAAGTTCTCAACACTCTCGAGACTGGCCTCGGAAAGGTCTTGTTCATCGACGAAGCCTATCGGCTTGCGAACGATTCCGAGTTCCATGTAGAGGCTATCGGCGAGCTAGTCGATGCAATGACCCAAGTGCGCTACAGAAACAACATGGTTATAATCTTGGCAGGGTATACCGTCGAGATGGACTTTCTCCTACAGGTCAATCCTGGATTGCGTAGTAGATTCCCAGAACAGATTGTATTCCAGCCCATGAGCTCACACGCATGTCTCAGGCATCTGAGTCAAGAGGTCCAGAAGCTCAAGATCAACATTCTGGGACCAAGAGGAGCAAATGACGACAAGTTAGAGACGGTCTATCGTCTTTTCAAAAAGCTCGGTCTAACGAGGGGATGGGCTAGCGGTCGGGACGTTGAGACTTTAGCCAAGACCATCATAGGAAACGCGTACAAGCGGGCGGGAAGAACAGAGAAGAAGCTAGACACGGGCTCGCTGCAAGTCAATTTGGAAGAAGTGATCGAAGCTCAGAAAGGGATGCTGGCGGAACGCCTAGGGCGAATGAGCGATGAGGCGGATGAGTAGACTGTAGGCTATAAACTTAGTGTGCCAAAATGCGACACGAAGCAGATTTAGCCCAAAGGTCAGTCATGAACATCATCGTGTCTCTGCCAGCGGATTCAATGAGGCCGACGGTCTTCTTATCAAGGGCATCAGCATCGCCTACTCGAGCGCATGTCGCGAAGCGGTCACATCTCGTTTTTTGCCCCTCATTGTGGCCATGTAAGTGGGTAACAGAATGGCGTGCCAGCCAATGCCCCAACATACGAATGTACCTTCCATCGCCTCTTGTCCTATTACTGCTATCTCTTATATTATCCTTCCCTATCTTTCTGACGTACATTGCTTATAAGATCAGAAACAAGAGAAGAAAGACCAGAACTAGAAACAGTAATAGTAGTTATGGAGATCGAGACAAGCCAAGCGGAAGATTATTCTCTTGCTATGATTCTACCCCACGGTCCACAAGTCAAAATAGGGTTTCGCAACGGTTAAGAGAGCCCATGTCTTCATTGGCGCGCAAGCACGAGCAGAAAAGTTTAATCGTCAAAATTCCATTCCGGATTTGCATTTCTATAATTAGAAAAATGCCTCTCAAGCTGTGTTCCCACCAATGCCGCCATTCCATGTCAACGCCAACACCAAACGCCGTCTCATAAAATGTCTAATGACAAGCTCACACACTGACGTCCGAACCACCGTTTCGAGGCATTTCAGACGACCTCCCAGTGACCTCGTTCTCGTTCGTCTCTGTGACTGCGTCAAGTATCACAGTCTCACCAACTCGTATCTTCCTCGCGACTTATAATCGCCCCCCAAATCTTCTCGTCTTCTTCAACGTGATACCCAGAGTTCGGACCCACGATGGTGAGGGACCCATACAGGAGCAGTTTCTTGCATTTCCTACAACACCAAGTCAGAATTTACGCTTCTCCGAGAGAGAGAGAGAGAGAGAGAGAGAGAGAGATGGATCAACTTACAAGAACCCATGTATTGTTGTGTTCCCGTATATCTCGAGGTCGTTCACCTCACACGTCCCCATGACCCTTAACTTTCCGAAGCCTTTGACCTTATCACTGCCATTACATGTGTCAGCGCCATCTTTATAGATAATCGTGGCATATTCAGACACAAACTCACCCAATAGACATGTACCCCACCACCGAAATATTGCCATATGCCTTCATCTTCCCACTACTCACGCCATGATATTAGTATGCGTTTCGTCTCCGTGTGTGCTCATTCTCCAGGAAGTATGAAAGGTACTTACTCGCAAACCAAATTCCCATTGACATCAACCGTGCCATACGCCTCAACCTTATCCCTCACATCAAAGTCTCCATTCAGCGTGATATTCCCACCAGCCTTCACAGAACCAGCAACCTCCAACGGGCCTTGTAACACAATTTCACCCTCGCTCCGTATGGACTTGGACTGGACGACAGCCGTAGTCGTCCCCGCTACCGCCGCCGCACCGGGCGTCTCGTCGTACTCCGTCAGCGGACTAGGTCCGGTCGTAGCCGTGGTCGACGAGGAAGCATAATAGCTACCCGTCGTGCCAGCGGGAGAAACCTCGTCGTAGTATTCGTATTGGGCGGCAGAAGCAGCAGCAGCGGCGGCGGCGGCGGCAGCGGCTTCCTTGCCCTTTCTTGACGACTGCTTGGACTTAGGAGCCATTGGTCCGTCTTATATCTCAGTAAAAAGGGACTCTAAAAAGCCCAAAAAGATGACTGTGAATGGTCTCCACTGAGGGGGATATGTGAAAATAACTCTCAAGCTCGGTAGTCACATACCAAAAGCCATACACACACCCGAGAAAAATGGGCGGTCCGTTGAAGATCATATATCGACAAAACAGCAAGAAAGCTGCCCCGACTTCTCCATACCTACCTTACCTCTCCGACTGGATCAAACCACCACCATGCTTCGTCCGCCCGGCACGCTGGGCAGAATGCCCACCGGAGACAAGCAAAGAAACGAGATCAGCCTCAGCCGCTCCACGAACAAAAATCGAAACATCACTTTCCCAATCAAGAGTCCGACCGGAACAAGCTGAAGGACAAACTGCAAGTATGAGTTCCTGCCCCCCCGGTCCATCACCGTCACTCAAGGAAGAAAAATTGCAGACGATACGAGTCTGTCTACGACAATGTTCTCCCGCGGTGTGCCTGAACACCCAGTTCCCTCCTCCCAGTCCGGCAGTCCCCTCCCTTTTCGCCCTACATAGAATAGGTCGGCAAACTCCATCTTCCGTGCCTCCCACCTACCCCCTGCTCAAAAAGTGATATAATCCCAAGAGCTGATCTACTGATCGTCGTTTTCCCGGTAAATCCCCAGTTCCGGAGTTACCCCCCTCCCCATCCCAAAAGCCCAACCCCCCACACCCATGACCCGAATAGCCGCGTTCAAGTGCACGGCATATTAGTCAGGTAGGTGCAATATTTCCCAAATCTCTTTTGACGTCGTCGTCCTGGCGCGGCAGCCTAAATCCATCCATCCATTACCCAGCTGTCCCAGGGACACAATGTCGATGATTCATTGCCCATTTACCCACCCCAGCTGGCCAGCTTCCAGCTCCCAGCTCCAGCCGCAATGCTACGGTACATGGGAATGCCCCCCTACGCGCAACGACAAAGATGTCAACTTTGCCTGCCGCCCTGCCGCCGCCCTGCGTCCGGGCAACAAAGCAAATCCGACCGCAAGCCCTGATCTACCTCACCTAGGCGCGGCACGCAGCGGCAGCGGCAGCAGCAGCAGCAGCAGCCTCAATGGCACGTACAAAATCCACATTACGTGCAGATGCAATGTGCCGCAGGCGAGCAAGCAAATACGCAAGGTGGCCGAGAAAAGGCAAGAAAAAAAAAAAAAAAGACTTCATTCAAATGTCTCATTGTCTCAGTTGAATCCCGCAAGCCCGTCACCCGTTTGCCCGCCCGCCCCCCTCTCCTCCACCCCGATAAAGAAAAAAGCAAAAAGAAAAAGTGACCGAAAACTGCCTTGAGAAACGCAACAACCCACGATATGCCCCCACATTAGTATGTAGGCATCCCAAGGAAAAATAAGAGGCGACGAAACACTGGCCGATAATCCTCTCGGTATGGTTCGCCAAACCCAACTAGCCCATAGCCCTGGCGCAAATCATCTCCATCAGGAAAATCCGGACAGAGGTGGTCATGGATGTCATGGGATGAAAGTCTTCAAGCCCGAGCTCCGAGCAGGAGGATATGGAGTAGGTACCTTATTGCACGTCAAGTTCCACCACCGATACCGTGACACGGTACATCTAACACCTTAATCCAGGAACCTGGAAATCCTCCTCTATTATCCACCCTGCCTGCACCTGCACCTGCAACCGCAATTGCAACCTACAAGTACAACCCCTGCGCCTGCATCTTGCGCCGCGCTCTGCTCGAGGCTTGCATATTATTTGTCCGCCTCACTTAAGACAAGTCTTTACAATATCAATGTTGCCATATCCTGGAGTCATGTCCCCCGTATGATCCGTAGCCCAGCAAGTGGGTGACATAATCGTTTGCCGCTCTACGGACCCTAGCTCTTTTCCTGCTGCTCTTATTTCTGTGCTCTTTTGAAGAGTATTCTCTAGCGAATATCTAAAAGATATGAGTAGTAGCAGAAATACAGACAAAAAGAATAAGAAAGAAGAATAAGATAGCAGGAATGATAAATAGGTCGTAGGGAAGTATTGTAATCTTTTGTCGACCAATATTCTATTTTGTTGCCCACATGCCCAGCTCCAAGGGAAAGAACAGTAATCAGCCGCGCAGGCAACAAGAAGGCAATCCCTATCAAACTGGAAAACCATATTCCCCAAAGGCACCAAACTAACCTCAACAGGTCCCCTAAGCGTCCAACAGGGTCACCGAGCCCGCATTGGTAAAAATCCCAATATCCTGCTTTTTGTCCTTGACCGAAATCTCCTTCGTCATTTCTACACCACCTACCTCCCCACCTTTTCAGCCCTACGTCGGCTAACCTGACCACTCACCAGAGACATCAGACAGCCTCCCCCCCTCCCCTTCCCCCCTGTATCCGTCCTGCCGTCCCAAAAAATCCAAGACAAGGAAACGAAACAAATTCCGCTAGCTTCCTGCACGAAGCCGATTGATTGGGACTAGTCCCTCGATTCTATTGTCCAGGCGAGGCTGACTTTCTGGCAAGGGGGGAAGGAACCCCGGGGGGGGGGGGGTTCTTCCTGGTTGAAGGTGTGGTGTACCGACTCCGTAAAAGGTCACGAGTGTAGAACATATGCATGCCATATTTAGCCAAAGTGAACAATCGCGAAACCATCACGTCACTGATGCTCGGTCCCCCTACCCCCCTGCGATATTGGCTTGAACGTTGTCTTGACAAAGGTCTCGCTCTGGGAAACTGCAGTATCACGGGCATGTAGGAAGCTGCTAGACAGACAAGACGCACGAGGAATAGGAAGGCCAAAAAGGTGTATACACTACTCGAGACATAGACAAAGAAAAGAGATGACGCAAGAAAAGATTGGTATACATCGACTTGGATGGATCACTGGGCAAGGCAGCTGCAGTAACAACCTCTTGATGTGCATCATCGCCCCTCCAAGCAAGCAACTTCCCCCTCCTTTCCAAGGCTGCGCAAAGTTGCCCGAATAGCAACACAAGAAAGAAAGAGACCACCCTTGGCCTCGAAAAGCCCCAAAACTCCTCTTCTTGGACAGTCATTGTCTGCTGTCCGCCTCGCCAAGGTAGAATTTGCCTTGGTCACGAGGCAAAGCAAGGTATACGTCCCCCAATCCCCGCTCATGAGTCTCCACCACCGACGAATGCAAGACCGATACCGGTAAAGAATGCCGCGGCGACCCAGGCGCCGGAGTAAGCAGTCGCACCATACGACTCGACGCCGTTGACGGTCATGAAAGTCTGCAGATAAGTGTTGACACCCGTGACGACCATGGCGACCGCGGTTCTCAGGATGACAACCTTTGCGCGCGTCGTGTAGCCCCAAACGTTCCACGCCAAAGTCTCGCCAAGCGTGGCCGTCGCAGGGTCGAATTCGGCCAGCTTCTCGTCCTCGGAAGTCTCGCCAGTCGCGACAAAGGGCGTGAAGATGAAGGACTTCGCTGCAACACCAAACGCAACGGTCACGGGCAATGTAGCTAGGAAGTTGGTGGTGTAGGCAGGCGCAAGGCTCGGCAGTCCCTGGAAGTAGACTACGAGAGTGGTGGGCAGGTAAGTCTTGTAAGCAGTAAACAGGGTGAGGCTGTAGATGGCTGCCGACAGGATAGTGGTGTAGACCTGGATCGGGATGTCGGTGAGAATCTCGCGGTTGGCGACGTTCTTAGCGCCGGCATGCGCGCCCGACAAAGGCCTCAGGAGTTGGAAGGGCAGGAATGTAGACAGCATCTCAATGCCCAGAGCCGAGATAGCGGTGGCGGTGCTGATGTTGTAGAAGGTAGCGATAAGGTAGACCTAGACCCAAAATGCATGTTAGCAAAAGCTGCAGTTGACTGCCCCAAGCCCAGCGTCATCATCAATCCTCGTCGGAGCAAAACGTACCGGCGGACCATGCGCGAGCAGGTTGAGCGCAGCGAGATCGTAGCTATCAAAGTTGCCGAACCAGCCAAGGGCAAGCTCGAATCTACACGAGGTCGTGATTGTTAGCAAAAATACCTTTCCCTGCCCGGTCCTCGAGCGGTCCTCCCAGAAAGATCATTTCTGGCGTTCACAAGGTAACTCACATGCGCCATCCAGCCAAAGTTGCAACCTCGCCCCAGGTATCCAAGCTCTTTGAGATCCCCGCCAGCTCCCCACGGCTCCACTCGCTGAGAAAGCTGTAGCACAGACTTGAGATGCTGAAGCTCAGTACCGTAACAAGCGGGAACTGGAGTGCTTTCGGGAGGTGCGATCGCTGCTTCCGCGGGTGCTGGTGATCGCGATCTCTCTCGCTAATCTGGAGTGCCTCTGTCTCTTTTGCTTCCGCCACCTCTGTCGCGTCGTTGACGACAGCCAGAGCTTCGACCTTGCCGTCAGGCGCGGTATCGAGCCGCTCTAGGTGGCTTGCGATGGGTTCGATCGCGTTGGATGTCTTCTCGTCAACCTCGGGCTCCTCGACGGGGCGCGAGGCCTCTCTTCTGCGTCTTAATGTGGGCATCTTGGGTGTGCTGTGCTTGCGCGTGTGAGTATTGATGGAAGAAGCAACGTGTTATGTTGTTCGTTGCAAGAACCTCGAGATCGGGATTGGCGATGCGCCAGCTGCAGACGTGCGAGAGGGGTAGAGCGAGAAGAATGAACGTAGTGTGAGGCTGTAGGAGAAATGAGCAGCAGCAGCCGTTTGCGATGTGGTTTGCGACACGATGAGATCAATCAGGGCAAAGAGGAAAGAAAATGTGAGACCCGTACGTTTTTTCCGCCCAGGGCAGCTGCTGTGGATTGTGGACAGTGGCCTACCTATGATGCCGGGTGGAGAAAGAAGCTGTCCGGACGGGTAAAGGTGACGTCGCTGGGGTAACAGCAGCTCGCGGAAGGTGGTGAGGTAAGCTGTGTGGCCCAACAGTGGGCAAAAACCCAACCGGAAAGAGCCACCAACGGGCCCTCCTTCTCTCTATTCTCGAGTCCTCCTGCCTTCCTTCCCCACACCGCCGGCCACCAAACAACCGTCGCCTTGCCTCAGCAGCCCGCCCAGCGAAGCGGGAAAACTCCACTGTGAGCGGGCTCCCAAGGATAGATATTTTTCTACTGGCTCCGTCCATGATCCGTTATTGCAGACTTTTTTCCTCCATGATTTTTTTTCTTTTTCTTCTCTCTTTCCCTCTCTTTGTTTTGAACCTTCTCTCTTCGAATCAAATTTCTCCATCATCCCCTTCCGCTCTAGAAATATTTAATACATGCAAACCTCCCCCCCAAAGCTTTTCAAGTATTGGGAGAGGATGACTGCTCTCTGTACCTTGTCAAGAATTGGCCTTACCTTACCTTTGCCTCCCCGTTTGCTTTGCTTGGTGTCTGTCTTGTCTGTGTGATCTTCAAAGCTTGATGAGCTCACATGCAAATCTTCGCCTTTCGGGAGCAAAGCTCCGGGTGTGCCTGGTTAAGGTTGCTGCTGGCGTTCCAACACACCAACCACCATCCAGCTTATCTCGTCACTTCAGCCATCGTCGTTGGTTAACATTAGCCACGCTCCAAGCCCAAGTGCCTCGTCGCAATCAACAGTCCTCTTGTTCATCCAGACAAGAAGTCACACAGGTCATCACCGGCGAATATCGACTAGGCCTTTTTTCTGTTTTGTTTTGTTTTCTTGAACTTTTTCAACTTTTTCATTTCGTTTCGTTATGCTGGTTTCATACCGAACACTGAGCGTCGCGGCCAATCTTGAGGCATCGCACTCATTTGTCTCGTCAGAACCACCAGCGTGACAGCTTTGGGCATTCGCTCGACGCCCTCTCCGTCTCTCACTTTAACCTCGTGGAGTTGCAATCTCGATCCCATCCTATCGACCTGCCTTGCTGGGCCAGATCATGATGCAAGACCGGGCCCTCCACTCCTTGGTGCTGAGAGATCGGCGGCGGAGACAGAACCACCTCATTTACAGGGTTTAGTATATGGTGGTACAAAAGAAACACATCCTCCCCTCACTTTCCCTCTTTGTTATGTACTCATCTCCTCAGATATCGTCGGCATCAATCGTGGAGCGGAGTCTCGCTATTCCTCCATACGCCCGAAGACGCCGTCGTCATCTTCGTCGCTTCGAGATCGAGATCGGCGGTCAAAGTCATCATCGTCCATCACGCTGTCGCTGTCTTCCATTTTGACAACGGAGCCGCGGACCTCGCCTCGTGTGAAGCTCTCTGGCTGTCTACTAGGGAAGCTGTTCAGAAATCCGGCACTGAAACCTGCGCTGAACCCAGCACTCGAGAAGGATGCCGCTTGATCGAGATATTGCGCCGGGAGCGGGGGCACAGGAGGGGCGTCCGCTGGGAGCTGCACTGTTCTTCCGTTGTTGCTGTTGAAGCTGCAACTCAGAAGCTCCACAGCGGCTGCCAGATCCTGATCTTCTTGTCCGGTGGCATTTCTTCCTGACGACGGCGGTCGTTGATCCTGGCTGGTTTGACGGAAGTGTGAAGAAAATCCTGATCCACGAGGCATGCTGCCTGTGACGAGAGGATTGATAGACGGCGCCGACTGGTATGAACGACCGAATCCACTTCCGGACCCGTACCGCTTCGCGAACGACCGATCCGACGACGAGAATCCCTCCAATTGAGGAGGTGGGGTGGTATCAGCAGAGCTGTGTCGCTCGTCTGAATATCCAGAAGCAGCGGGAGAAGTCGACTCTTCTTGGTCACTAGGGAAGTCCTTGGCGGAATCCGGGGGAGTCGCCGCATCACCCTCTTCCTTGTGGTTCATGGTCAACAAGACAGAGGCAGCCTCAAGGAGCTGGACTTGCTGGTGCTTGGAAATAAGCAGCTTGGAAGTCAAGGACCACTCGGGAGTGTGTTCCCACCTGATCAGAAATGAGTCAACAAACTGCTTAACTAGTTCTGATATTGGGAACCCGGCATGCAAGTCTCGAGATCCACGCTACAATGTTTGGGATGAAATGAGGGAATTGGAGAAGGGGAAGGGAAACGAACAAATGCTTGGTCAGGCAACTGCTGTGCTTGTATCCCTTTCCGCACGTCTCGCACTTGAGCTCGATGCGGTTGAACTTCCTGCCCTCTTTTACGAGAGGCTGACCATCACTGGCGCGACGAATACGAGCCTTTTCAGCATTATCATCGCCTTCGTCGGCTGACCCGTTGATTGGGTCATCCTCAATGGCGCTCTCGTGGATCTCTGTCTTTCCATCCAAGTGGAATTTATGTGTCGGCAGACTCGCTGGAGGTGAGGGAAGGCTCCCGATGATTGCGGCGCGGGCTGCAGCACTCTTTGAGGCCGTGTTCCTACGAGAGCTGACGGCAATGGGCGTGACTTTGTCGCCGCCCACTTCCTTGATTGCCGCTGCCATGGCCGCCGCGTTCGCGGCGGTGTTCGTCATGGACTTGCGGCGAGTCACACGGTGGTTGGCATTGAGAGCGCCGCTGAGGATGGAATGGGAGTTGGTACGAGAGTGGGATTGTCGTGTGGTAAGCGCGGAAGAAGAAGCAGTTGATAGAGAGGGACGGTGTTGGTTCAATGGCCTTGTGGTCTGCTGTATTTCCTGAACGAGGACGAAGTGATCAGCAAGAATGGGTTGAGATGCGTGTTGGGAGCGAGCTAAGCAGGGCAGGGCATGGGTTGGAATCCCGATTCCGGGCATACCTTTGAAGAGGCCATTGCCAACTACCGATGCTAATCAGGTTCGACAACGAGTGTCGAACACTTTGTCCCTTGCTAGAGTATTGTGAAAGTGAAGTAATTCGTAGACGCGGCGGTATCGTGTGTTGTTGTTCGACGGTGGTAGGTAGATGGACAGGTAGAAAGTGAGTCGCAAAGACAAGCCTCCGGGCGAGAAATAATATTATTTTGGGGAGGAGCAGCAATTCGGCAGGGGTGTGTCTGTGGGCGGGTGTACCTATTAGCTCCGAGCTGGACCAGCCGACAGCATGTGGTGAGTGTGGTGGTGGTGGTGGTGTTGAACGGTCAGGATGCCTTGGGGTTAGTCGACTGATGATCAACAGGGCTGTCGAGGTCCAGGCCGGGTTCAACTTTTTTCTCTTTTTACCCTTCCGCTTGAATGCTGTGCTTTGAATCGAGGTGTAGCTGAAGTGAGAGAGAGAGAAAAAGTTGTGGGCTCGAGACAGAGTACGTTTGGAAGAGGACCCAGAAAGTCCAGCAATGGGCGAAACAGTCCAGACGGCCCTTTCCAACAAGTTGCCAGAAAGAAATGGAAGAGAAGCGCTGGTCGGGGACGAGCATCAGCCTTCATTGGTCGTATTGCACCACTAGGTCGCTAGGATGAAGGAGCCAGAAGGAGGAGGGAGGGGAGGGGCAGAAGACCGTACCGCAGCAGCAGGACCAGACTCACACACTCACGACACTCCCCCTCCCACCTTCAACTCGCAGAGCGCAGAGAGCGACGACGCTGGGCGGGAAAGAAGGAGAAAGCGGCAGAGGAGAGAGAAAGAAGAGAGGGTGGGTGGGGCTGGGTGTGTGCTGAGAGAGAAAGGGGGCGTAGGCTTTGGCGTTGGAAGTGAGGGTGAGGTGCGCGGCTGGGTTCATGGACGAGGGAAGGGGACTGGCTGGCTGGCTGGCTGGCTGGCCCTCTCTCTCCGTCTCTCTCTTCCTCTCTGCGTCCGCCGTCTCTGTTGTAGGTAGGTGCCTTTCCACCTTCACTCTCTCTTGTCCCCTTCCCCATGTCCCACAGTGTGCAACGGGCCAAGGTATGCTGGCATGTACCTCTCAGGTGGTGGGAGGTGCAAGTGGACATGACCGTGAGCGCAGCGGACGGGCGCCAGGAACAAGGAGCATGGAGCATGGCCCGTGGTCGTCCTTTGGCAATGGGCGAGCGATGGTCGGCCTCCCGAGCGATGGACGTGTCCGTAAGGCGCCGGTGCGGCGGGGAAAGGTCACTGGGGGAGGGGTGAGCGGAACCCATGGATCCATCCCAGTAACCCATAACCCTCGTCTTTCGTCCCAGAGCCCAGACCCATTCATGGCCAGGGCCGATAGCGTGCTTGAGTTGCACATCGTAAATAGCAATTTTATGTATGGCACTTGTATTCTCGACTCCTCGAGTGCTCGCAAATGCTGTTACCGCTCGTCGGTTGATCTCGATGCTCTCTGAACTTGGATGATCCGGATCCTTAAAATAAGCGCGGATATGACGATATACGGTGCATGTGTGTGTGATATGGGAGTAATTCTGCCCCAGGATCTATGCCAGACGACTAAGCCAACAAGAGAGACGCTCAAAGAAACGCGGCCTTTGTTGATTAACGCCTCGCCCGTACACCAACACAGGTGGACTCGTGCCTTGGTCCCTAGCTGGACCAGGGTGGCTTGGTTTGGCTCGAGTGCCTAATTGTTTCTCTGATTGTCTGATACTTCGAAGTTCGTAGTCGTCTGAAGACTTGTCGGGACCTTGCTAGTCTGGTGACCGCCAAATCTTTTTATTTTTTTCCTGCTTCTCTCCTTCTTGGGGTCTTCTGTTCGCGAGGTAACGATGTGGAATGATTGAGACAACAAGCTCCCACGAGTTGTAAAGAATGTCGTGTCTTGGTCGGAAGCGAGAAGCCTATCGACCGCAAGTGGCATGTTTCGGCGGATTGCCAGGTTCAGCGTTGCGTCGCACCCCACGACGGCTCTGCTCCCCTAACGTGGAGGCTCCACAGAGGCAGGCAGGCGGGAGGACAGGAGACTGCTCCCGGGCCATAGAGCTGGAGGCTGGAGCAGTGAGCATCAGGTTGGGGCGTTGGGGCATAGGGCGGAGAGAGAGAGAGAGAGAGAGAGAGAGAGCATTGGCCGCATCTGGTCTCGTTTAACTGGAGAAAGTGGTTTCCATCGGATCAGGAACGGAAGTTTGCACGCGGGGGAGAAGGCAGTAGCTTTGCATTGCTGCTATGCCAGGTCATGCCAAAGTTGCGTTGTGCGAGCTTCAAGGTTGTGAGCTGTGTGAGCTGTGCGCAATGCGCTGTGCGTTGGTCGAATGAGCGAGACCGTGAGGGGGTTGTCAACGGCAGAAACCCAAGCTTGGGAAGCACTGCGCGAGAACCTTAGTACATGATACTTCGTAGTGAGTGTCTATGGTAAGCTGTAAAAGTGGGAAGAAGCAAGGAGGTAAGGTACGGAGTAGGCATTGCGCAAAAAGGCATGGGAAAGATTCTTATTGAAACTCGGGTGGATGCCTCCTAATTGTTTCTGCAATTGCCGACCTGTGTGCCTTGACTGTGATTTGGCACTTTGGTTTGAGTACTCTGTGCTTCATAACCGTTGTTTCGTTTTCTTCTTTCTTTGGAAAAAGACGGCGTGATCATGAACCTGTTATTTCTTCATTGGATCTGCATGCTACCGGTAGTCGGCTCAGAGAAGTGCCAGAAGCGAGGAGCCTCGAGGAATAGGTAGCAAGTACAGATACAGAAAACACGGGAAAAGAACCGATGAAGAATCCAAAATAAAGAAAATCCCCGATGGACGGTTCTGCTGATCGTTGATCACACGGAAGCCAAGCAGGAGACTGCTTTTCGACGGCGTTGTTGGGTTGACAAGTCGTTGGGTGCGAGGCAGGTACGAACTTCCCTCGTGTTGGTGCTGAGAAACAACGCAGGTACACAGTGCAGACCCGGCAGACCTCTCCTTAGGTAAGCGCTACCTAATCCCGGGCAAGGACAAGGTACGTATCTGCATATTCTCCTTGGACAGTAATATTCCGCCACACACTGTATGACTGTCTGCACGATTCTGTGACAAATACACAGTGGAGACAGTGCCCTGGTCAGTCACGTTCCTGGGGAAGCCCCAATCCACCCGTATCTCAACCAGTGACGTAGTTTTGCTCCGAGCGCGGACCAAACATGAGTTCAATCCTTTGTCAACTCAGGGGCAACAGCTGCTGCTTCAATCCGTAAATGGACGTAAAGCATCACGGCCAAAGCAGATGGGAAACGACAGGCAGAACATCGGACAAACAAAGCCTTACACCGTGTGCCGTTCAAGCTCTCGGGTCCGTTTTGGAGACGTGCTACAACCATCAACGGATTGCGACGATGGAGAGCCACCACCACCACCACCACCACCACCACTACGGTCTGCCGTACTTTACCACACACAGTAAGTTGACGATAACACCACCCCCGTCCCCTGTCCACTCCTCCCTTCCCCCTTCCCCCTCTCGCACTCCTCGTCCACTTCGTCCTCTTTCGTCTTGCTCCACACTAACCAGACACCCCAGCGAAACGTCCTCCCAATCATCCGCGCCAGAGCCGGACATCACAACCACACGCCTGGGGCTTCCCCACCACCAGCTTACCTCCTCCACCACCTTCTGACCAGATACAGGCCCCTCCTAGTGACCACTAATCACAGGACTTGTTCGCTGAGGCGGTCGGTCTGCCTGGCCTGAAGTTGACTGAGGAGGCGTTGGAGCAACGCGAACCCGATCAAACAGCTTTCCTTTCCGGCCCGGCCTACTGCGCTGTCCTTAGCACGGAACCAACAGTTTTCCCCTTCGCCGTCGGCCGTCTCTTAACAACACTCTTGCTCTCCAGACCTTCCGCTGACCGGCAATCCGCTGGAATCTGATAAAGTCCAGCTGTTGACCAGGATATCTGTCAGACGGTCAGTCCTGGGTCCGGCCTCGTCTCCGTCTCTCTCACGCCGTGCTAGGGGGCCGCCATTGCGATTCGGGACGGTCAGCTGGCCCCCTCCCCTCCTCCATCGGGCGCCATGCGGGCTTCTGCTCTGGGCAAGTCGGGTGGATTCTCGTGCCTCTGACGGAACGTCGTCCACCCCGTCATTATTGCGCTCCCCGACGCAGACCGTCGCTTATGCTGCCTCTGACCAGCCAGAATGGGATGCCTTTGCCACTTGACGCTATTGTTTCCTGGATGCCATCGCTCAGCCTGGGCTAGACATTGGTAACGCAGTCCCAAGATCGTTAGCGGAGATGCCCTCCAACATTAATCTACTCGCCAATGTCCGGAGATGGTCAAGCCACACCGCACGCGAGAAAGACACGACGCACGCTCTGCCCGAATCCTAGATATAGCCAACCTCGCCTTCATAGGCATTACCTAAGTTCAGCATGCAACTAGTGCGTCACTGGGCGCAGCTGTTCAAGTCTAGGCTTGGATGACCAGAGTTTCAGTCACCAAAATTGACGCTTTGCACGCACGCAAATATCTGTTCTCGGTTTCTACCGTTTACCTATGTCTTCGGTGTTTCCCCAACGTCGACGAGCCGCTCTTGTCTCAGGAAACAGAGACCACGAACCTGTTCTTGTGGCATCAACTTGGACTCTGGGATCTCCTGTAACACCAGCGGGCTTTGTGCCTCCAGACCAGCCTCCCGCCTACTTCTCCGCTTCACATCTTGATTCTTTGACAATCTCAAGCCCCTTCACCGGTTTTTACGCCCGCTATCATTGAAGGTGACCAACTGAACCAAAGGAACTACAATCAGTGTCTAGGAGACTAGAGAACACAACTAGTGAGACTTGACTACCATGAATTAGACGTCACTGAAAGTTGGCCCAAGCCGGTGCCAAACTGCCTAAGAGGTGAACTCTCAGAAGCGCTGGCCATGTTGTCGTTGCGCTGAGAGAAAGCGAGATGGAAGAAACATCGTTCAACGGTCCAACCAATGATCGACGGCAGCTAACAGTGTTGTGTAACACATGCAAAATGGTTTCCGAGTAGACTGAGTTGGCATGGTCTCCATATTCTACAACAGACACAGTACGGGGATGTCTTGTTGGTCGCCAACTGAAGAGGGCAACTGTTCATGGTCGCATTTCGACGTCAACTTCATCCGCGTCTGATTAATGCAAGAACCACGTTGGCATCAGCTCGTCGTGCCCTATGCCCACGATCCGTGATCGACAAAGGGTTCCCACCAGACGACCAGGTACGACTAAGCATTCTCCCAACATTGTCCCTCGACAAATCATAGGTTTCAAGCGCATCGGCGCACACTCCGATTACTCCGTTATTTTTTTCAGACTCTGAAGCTGGTTTGCGCAAAACAAAAGCACACTAAGGGCAACGCCCCAATGGCAACTCCACTGCGAAACTGTCAACGTGTTGTCGATCGCCAACTTTATCACACTCCGGCCTCTCACTGTTACAGGGCTGTCCTAGCACATCGAGCGGGTTGAAAGGGAGCCACCAGGCCAAATCGTCGATTGCTCCCAAAACTTCAGCAGCACGACAGTAAGGCAGTTGAGACAAGTGAGCCAGGGTCCTGCCCTGTTCCATTGCAGCTGCACCCCTCACTCTCTGAACAGTGCCATGCCATCCCGAAGCTGGTTTCTCCATGCATAAAAGCTCTCCCATCGAGGCAACAACCCCCGCCGATCGTCGCCGGCCGCACAATTTCACAAAACGGTTGTGCCGGCGGACGCTCTGGAAAGGCACAACCCTGCACACAAGGGAGATAAGGTTTACCAGGTGAGGTGACAGCTTCGCGGCCGACCTCGCGCCTTGAGAGAATCGAGACACGGAACAAGCAGATGCCTGTTCTCACGGGTCATAGGACTGAGCGTAAAAAAGGACAGAGTTATGCTGCGCCCCGTCTTACGGTCTTACGCGAGTATGGAAATTCGCCTTTTCCCTATCTTTCCACCAAGATACGGATGCCTGGGATTTATCACCTCAGCTCCTCTCGGAAACGGTCCAGCATGTTATCTGCTACGTTGTCATCCCCGCGCGCTGTCACGACGAGAACAGAAGAACAGCGGAGATACCTGTGGATGTCACTTTCACAAATGGACTAGGATGATCAGCGCGTCTGGCCAACTCGCCCCTCTTGCCGCAGCTGCACATCACCCCTCCAGTCTCCGTCGGATGCGTGTCGCTATCAAAAACCCTGTCCACGAGAGTGGATACCACACAGGTACACATTCGTACCGTCAAGTATCTCTCCCCAAGATAGAAATGGGGGCCTCTTTACCTATCATTGGGAAGACGTGTAAGGGACACCCACGACATCCCCAGGCAAAGCGTTCGTGGTTTTGCTTTTACAAGTCTGATTACCTGCGTACCTGCGTCAGCAAAGGCATTCCACGTGGGATGATGCTATTCCCTTGTGTTGGGCCTTTTTTCTCTTTGTATTAATAGAGAAGCGCCGAACCGTAGGGAAGGTTCATCGGGGATCGGGAGAAGGTTTTTGGTGCTGCCGCTCCCGTGCGTTCCGCTCCCCCTTCACACAAAGAGACTGGAGAGAGAGGGGGGTTGGACCCTTGGACTGCCTAAGGTGGTAGAGCTCACCGCGAGAGCTGCAATGGGAAAGTCTCGCAGCAGCCACCTTTCAGGAATAGCTGACAGCTTGGGATCTTGCAGAGCAGTCGTCTCGGTCCCGGAGATGAAGATGCGTCAAAGATGTCTTTGCTATTGTTGAAGACACGGAAGTCATGGGTCCTGGTCAACGTACCTGTCGATCTCTCTCTGAACCTGTCCGAAGCCGAGCAGAATTATCCCTTGACCGCAGCACATGGAAGATCCAGGATGAATGAAGGGCAGGATATGTCCGGATGCAGCGATCGACAAGCGAGTGCTGCGTTGCGTGAGCTGTTTTTGCCCTTGTTGAGCCGCACGCGTGTTGTCCCGAGGAGGAAATACATTGCCATAAAGGGAGCCATACGAGAAACATAAAAGCTATTCCCTCAAGACTCGGGGCAACCGGCGCACAGCAACCTGGTGTTCAGGAATGTCTACTGTCGATAAACTGGAATGAATTCCCGTCCCTCGGAAGCCCGACTGCGGACACTGATAAAGTGGCCCATCCCACGCAGCTTTGATTAACCCCGCGGCGCCACACTATGCAAGTGGCTAGCCGATAGGGAGTGCCAATTACACCAAAACCGAACGTCACTTTTTCTTATTGAATCATTTGCCCAAAGATACCAGGCAGCATTGTTGATCTCCTTGCCACCATTTTCGTCTTGTTCATTGCACGTTCTCGACCGTTTCGTTCCCGTTCTGTTGCGATAGTCGTCTTCCAGGTTGCTCTGAATTTTCTGTATCATTCAGCCAGAGATCAAGTCACATCGCGATCCCATTTCGCCCGTAGCACCAAGCTCGAGGATCACCCGTCGCAAAGACCATGTCCGATGTATTCCGTAAAGTAGGGAGAGGAGGCTCAGGGAACTTCTTTTCAAAGAAGGACGTGGACGATGCTGAAAAGGCCAATACAGAGGTAAACACCCGCAAGACCACACAGACCACCCTTCCCGTGGCAAGAGTCTGGTTAACCCAAACGCTCCACGGCAAATAGGATATTGAGGCCCAAAAGTCGACCGATGTCGCCGCTTCCTCGACATCACCGACCTCGACCGGCTACGTGCGCGCGGGACGAGGAGGCTCGGGCAACTACGTAGATCCAACCTCCCTGCCCGGCACCAAGCAGCAAGAGGAGCTCGCGAGCAAGACACAGGCGGCCGTGAATGCCAGCATTGCGCGGTCCGCGGCAAGGGGCGCTTCCGGCCGCGGCGGCGCCGGCAATTATACGGGGGGTGTCGTGCCTGGCGCCGAGGCGACCGAGGAGGAGGAGGTGAAGCGCAAGGAGGCGCTCGAGAAGAAGATTATTGAGGATGTCGAGGCCGGTCTGCCCATGCCGCCCAAGGCTTTTCACCATACTACCAAGAAGGAGGAAGAGGGTGCTTGAAGAGCATGACACTCCCGGATGGCGTGTACGTTGCCGGTGATGAGATTGCGCGATACCTGGAGTTAGGGTGGTTTCGTTTGTACAACATTTGAAAGGCATCGATACCCGCGACGCTCGTCTTGGGCGATTTCACTTGCATTTTTTTGAGAGCATGTAGGAGATTTGACAGTTTGTAAGCTTGCATTCGCCATGTCTATTCCGCTTGCATCTTTTCCTGAGAAAGGGGAATGCGATAAAAATGTGATGGCGCGCATTCTGTTTGCATGCCGTTATTCACTTCAAGCAGTTTCGAATATACTCGAGGTCGCGGAACGCATCCGGATGGCTATACCAGACAACGCGACCCATGAGGATACGGCATCCACAAGACGGGAGGAAAGGTGGCGGCTGAGATGACGGAGGAACCGATCTGAATCAATCTGGACCTTGGATAACTTTTTGTGGTATTCCTTCTCAGAGCCACCAAACGCCGTCGATGCTAAATAGCCCTTTTGTATCCCTGAACGCCCGTGTATAAAAACAAAGCTCCCTCAAAACCAACTCTTGTCTCTGCTGAAGGAGAGCGGAGAGAAGAGAGAGGCCCATTCTTCGATTAGCATTTTGTCTTTCTTTCTCTTCGGCCGCTTTTGTTGGCTTCTTTTTTCCCGTCGTCTCCTGTCCCTTGATTGAATGGGGGATCCCCTTCCTCCTTTTGGTCGGTTCGTTAAAAAAAAAAAAAAGACGTGACAAAAACGTCCCTCATCGTCGTCGTCACGCTCAGTCCTCCATGTCGACATCGCCATCCTCGTCATCGTCGTCCTCCTCTGCATCCTCGTCGTCCCACTCGCCGTCATCCTCCTGCATGACGCCGCCCTCGCGCTCCTCGACAACGTCGCCGTCGACAGTGACGCGCTGGCGAATCTTCTCGCGGCCGAAAACCTTGCCTGCCTTGCTCTTGGCCAAGCGGCCCTCGGCCTCGAGGGCAGCAATCTCCTCCTCGGTGGCGCCCTCGGCGGCGAGCCTCTTCTTCTCGGAGCCGCGCATGCGGGGCAGCAAGTGCTCGTTCTCGGCGACGAGCTTGCGGGCGGCGGCGATCTCGCGCTCGCGCTTTCCTTGCATGCGCTTCTTGTAAAAGACGCGCTCGCGGCGGGAGCGGATCTCGGAGACGCGCTCCATGGCCTTGAGCGTCTTGGCGACGAGGTCGCGGTCGTAGCGGACGGGGACGTTGCGCCGCGCGCCGAACTGGAGGGTGCTGTCGACCGTCATCTCCTTGTGCGCCGAGGCGCGGTAGGCCTTTGTCCACTTGAGCTTGCGGGGGTTGCGCTTCATCTTGAACTGTATTGCCAAGCGGCGGTTAGTCCATGGGCTGAGGGGAAGGGATGGTTGGGTTCTTCGCAAGAGTCGTTGAAGACGACTTAGAGACGTACGTTCTTGTGGCACTTGCTGCGGCAGAAACGGAACACCTTGGAGTCATTGCGGACAAAGGTGATGCCCTTGCTGGGGTAGGCAGGGCGACTGCAAAAGTAGCACGTCTCGATTCTAGAAGCATCACATAGTTAGAAAGCTTGCAAAAAACCAATGGAGCGAAAGTAAACCATGGATCAATGGTTTACTTGCAAGACAATGGAATAATAGACAAGAGCATACCTCATTGTGACGGCGTTGATACCTTCACGGGTATCACGGGAGTAGTCACACGGTTGTTGGGTTGTTGGTGTTGGTTTCGACGACTCTTCCAAACACACACACACACGGGGAGGGTTCAGAAGGCGGTGATCCAGACCTCTGCTCTCCAAAAGTTTTTTAGAAATTTTTCTTCTGCCGCTCCGAGGCACCACTTATCGATTGTGGTGGGGCTTGGGGGGACTGAGGTGGTTCTTCGCTGCGATAAGATTGCGGCGGGATTGGTGGAACCCGGGGGGGCTGCTGACATAATGCACCTGCAGCTTCTACTCTGCTGGACTTGTCGGAACCGGCCCAACAAGCCTTCCGGAAAAACGGCTCAGCACGGACCAAGACCGGCGCATCGCGGCTTGCTCTCTGAGCGGCGGCGACTGCAGCCCAAAAAAAAAAAGCTCTCTTCCGACTCCGAAGACCTTCTTCGCGATACCCCATCCGCCTTTTTCCGCAGTCATCCACCACCTTCCAACAACTTACCGACGACACGCAACACGAAACTCTAGCGACCATGGCTTCTGTTCTTGCTATCGGAGGCGGCGCTGCCGTCGCAGCTTTCTTGGTACGACAGAAGCAAAGCGCATTGATGGAAGAATTACGACTAACACAAGTGTTCCTACAGGGCCGAGCCGGTCTGGTTGCATGGCGCCGATCACGCGGCGGCGTAGGTGCTATGGGCAAGGCTTTCTACAAGGGCGGCTTCGAGCCCAAGATGAACAAGAAGGAGGCATGCCTCATTCTGTCCCTTCAGTAAGCCAACGAAACCCCCTCGGGCACGGAAACCTGGCGAAACAGTCGGAAGACAGTGTCAATCTGGAAAGGTCGGAAAGACGAGACAACGGCTAACATGATGCGTCTTAGGGAGAGCGGCGTCACTCGCGACAAGATCCGCAAGCAGCACCGTACCCTGATGCTCCTGAACCACCCCGATCGCGGCGGGAGCCCGTACCTCGCGACCAAGGTCAACGAGGCGAAGGAGCTGCTCGAGAAGACGACATCTTGACACTAGCCGTTCTCATTTCGGCGTCTGAAAAAAATGGAATGTAATAACAAGCACGAAAAAATACGAACGAAAACAAGATAACCTAGGACCAACGGACGGACGGACGGGCGGCGCCCCTTCCCTGCCCAAGTCCGAATCCGCGTGCCTACATGGTTTTGTAATAACAGATTGGTCGTTCTTCATAGCGGTGGCGTTTTATGGGCGACGATATGGGCCTTCTCAGAGGGGTCCTCAAAAAGAGGGGGTTCGCGTATGGCCGGGCTCGGATGGTCTGGTCTTTGGGTATCGGGGCCTGTTGTAACATTATGTTTAATGGCATGAGACCCTCTCGTCTCTCTTCTCTCCCATCTACCTTATGACATCACCGCATATGTCTTCATTCTGTGAGATGCATATGAACGAGCGCCCTTTGAAGCGAAAGAGCAGGTTGGAAGGGAAAGCATGCTGATGGACGTTATTATTCAGTGATAGTGCGTTGGGTGGAGACACTTCCGGTCAACCTAAGGTAGAGTGGATCGATTCGGGCTGTCTAGTCGTCGGGTTGTCTGTGAGACTGCTTTCACTAGGGAAAGTTTGGACACTAGGCTGCTGTTTGCGCTGATACAATGAGTTATCCGGTGCTGAGGTGAGTTTGTTGGACCGCGGCTGCTATGTAAGAAGTGTATGAATAACCTCAGTTTGATCCGATTGCGAAGTAGTTTTTGATCTGAATAATATCAATGCATACATCCATGGCCAACATTAGACAGCTGAGATGTTTTCATTTGTTTGCCGCTGGCAATTTTTACCACTTCAAGCCACCTTACAGCTTGACGACTGAAGCGTTTGGCCTCGCAAACGCTCGGGTTTTGACATACCTACTTGCGAGCAGAAGCTTGGCAGGCGTCCCGCTGAGGGAGCTCCAACTTGTTCAGCCTTCCTAGGGTGTCGTTGAAAGTTTTGTTTCTTCTTTCAGCCTACTTGTTTGACGTAACTAGACTTGATTTACGTTCTTAGATATGTCCGCAAAGTCTGATCATCTCACTCGTTCCCTAGCTAGGAACAATTCAGTGGAGAAAAAGAGCCGTTGCAGCTCTCAAGTCCTTCGCACTGGAAGCATGTGTCTCTGGAATGTCGATGCTGTCCCTCTCTCGACTCTTTTCAGTTATCAACCACATATGACTTGTCGAAGACGTCCACAGCGGCAGCAAAGTGATTTCAAAGACTCCTATTCTTCTCAACGCCCCTTATTGACAAGAGACTTGGCATGTTGAAGGAGTATCAGAAGAGCCCTCGTCATGTCAAATCACATCGTCCCATAAGACTCCGAATCTTGTTAAGCAACTGCCACCATAAATGCAAGCACGAAGGGCATGAAAGAATTCAGGTGTTCATATTCACAGTAAGAGTACTTGAATGAGGCTGGCAATGTAGTTTTGAAGGAGTTTTGTCAATGTGGTTTCTATAATTAACCTTCGTTTACTTCCCTTGCAGTTTTCACAATCTCCTGAGGCTGGATTTATTATCACATACTCCGCCTTAATATTCTCCTCACCTTGTTTGTTCCACCTTCTGACTGAGGATTCCTCTCATTAAAGTACCGTTAGGGAAGGCACCTCATGTCACTGCCTTTTTCTCTTTCTTTTTGATTTACGAGCCTTCTACCTTCAAAAGGGCGCCTCTACTGGGAAACTTCCCTTCTACTTTCACATTCAACTTAAATTCGTCAACCCAACCATTCCCCGTCAACCACACATCCACAAGGTTTCACTCATACATACTGATCAAATCAAACGGCCTCTTTTTGGCCGATCCAGACACTTTGTTTCGTCTTTCACAATTTCATCTTCCGCTCACCTTGCGCATCCACATACTCCGGTATTCTTTACACCTTCCGCACGCTCACTCCACAATGGCCGTCACCCAGGCTGAACAGCTTGATCGTCTGTTCGGGACCTTCGGCGATGAAATCTTTTTCGAGGAGGGCGCTTCTCAAGAACTCGAAGATACTCCGGAGGAGATTGTCTTGGACCCTCTCCTTCTCGATCGCCAAATTGCAGCCAGGAAAGCAGCAATCCAGGTAAAATCCGTCACCAAGCCAGTCGAGAAGAAAGCTCCTCACTACATCGGACCACCCCTTGAGCCTTCCAAGTCTGAGAAGTTGGCTCCTGCGGATTTCAACGCCCTAATGAAGCAGGATTTCCCCGAGTTCAAGGGGATGAAGACGGGCGACCTCTCGGCGGAGAACATGACTTTCGTTTCGTGGGATGTCGTCCAGAGATACCCTCTCAACTTCATCGGCAAGACCAATCGACCGAAGGTGAGCGCCTCACGCCGCTTAGACGCCTCATCTCTCTAGCTGACGTCGAATATAGGCAACTCCCTTCTTCGATGACATTGCCGAGGAGCACACTTGGGACTTGTGAGTGGTCATCAAGAATCAAACAGGCTCTTATCAAGCGAGAGAAATTAACGTCTTTCTAGCTTTTACGTCTACCACCCCAAGGCCTTGGATCAGTCGCCCTACATCTTCGTTCCGACCATTCAATTCCAGCACTTCCTGGACGTCGTCAATGCCTCTATCCAGACGAAGCTGACCATCCCTGCTGGTAAGCCAGGCGAGATGTTCTACCTCGTGTTCGGCTCCAGCTGCACCATCCGGCCCAAGTACATCGCCCGCTCCGCCTCGCACAACGAGTACCGCGCCCTCGACGACGCGATTCCGCTTCCCGAGGATGACGACGCGTGCGACGATGCCACTGTCTTCGGAATGGAGACGCTCATGAATCTGCTTAACATGCACGCCAACTTCAAGGACATCAAGACCAAGAGTAAGAAGAAGAAGCAGAACAAGGCGCTGAACCGGGCCGAATCCCTCTACGATGCGCAGCTGTACCTCGGTCTTCGGCCCAAGGCTAGCGATGTCGATGAGAAGAACAAGAAGGTCGAGCTGGATAAACCGGTCCCCCATGCGCTGGAGCAGAATGTGGTCTTTGTGTGCATCGACATTGAAGTCGCCGAGGAGCATCACGGAACCGTATTGGAGATTGGCATCTCGACCCTGGACACCAATGACCTCGTTGGCGTTCTGCCTGGCCAGAACGGCAGCAACTGGGTTCCATTTATCAAGAACCGCCATCTCGTGACCTACGAATACCGTCACATCCGCAACCGCAAGTACATCAAGGGTTGTCCTGAGCTCTTCAATTTTGGGTAAGCCATGCACTACCACCATCTCAGAAGTACCACAGACTGACCGTGCATAGCAAGAGTGAGTACCCCAAGCTCAACGACCTCCCTGACAAAGTCCACGCCGCCGTCAGCGACCTCTCCTTCGACAATAAAGAGGACGCCGCCGACAAAGACAAGCGCCCCCGCACCATCGTCCTCCTCGGCCACGACCTCGGAGCCGATCTCGGGTACCTGGACAAGATGGGTGTGGAGCTCTGGGGCATCAGCGGCGTCGCGAGCCGTACCCTCGACTCCAAGGACATGCACCAGGCCTGGCGCGGCGAGTCGCAGGGCCGCAGCCTGGGTATGGTGCTGACTGACCTGGGCATCGAGCACAGCAACCTCCACAATGCGGGCAACGATGCGGCGTATACCATGCAGGCGATGCTCGGTGTGGCTATCACGGAGAGAGTTGACAAGGACCAGGGTCACACTGAGAAGGAGCAGGTTGAGGCGAAGTGAAGTTGCTTGGATCGGCATGTGGAGTAGCAATCTTCTTCTACGCATTCCCATAAGCACGTTTCGAGGATGGATGGATAGATGGGCGTGGACAGGAATTAGCCTTTTGCTCATTCGGGGCATACAATAGATACCCCCTGGACTATCACGATTTTACCAAACGCCCGCTGTGATTTAACCTCATCACTTATTTCGACTTCAAAAACTGTAATTCAAGTTAGCAAAAACGATCACTGAAACGTATCAAACCATCCAAGAAAGAAAGACAGAACAAACCTCATCAGCCTCTTCACTCTTGACATTCGAAACCTCCGACGTCCCCTGATCGATCAACCCCAACCGCGACGTCCTCACCCGCCACCACATCTCCCTCCGATCGCCGCCCAGCTCGCCAGAGAGCATCTTCTTCTTGAGGTCCCTGATCAGGTCATTATACACGCCTGGCTCCTCGAGCTCGACGAGCCCGCGGCGGAGGACGCTCAGGTTCTCGGACGCGCGGGCGTAGTTGTTGTCGCCGAAGCTGTCCGTCACGAGCTGCGCGACAACGGCGGCCATTTGCTTTGCGGCGTCGCGGATCTCGGACTCGTCTTCCGCGGTGGCGAGGGCGCGCTTGAGGTCCGGGATGGCGTTTTCGGGGGTGATTTTGGGGCGTTTGGAGGCGGACTTGGATGTTGTTCCCAGGAGGGCGTCGACGTCTAGGCCCGAGAGCGGTTTTGCGGCTTCGAACTTGCGTTTTCCCTTTGCTTTTGGGGGTACTGGATTGTCGAGGTTTGTGTTAGCGGGGCCGCGCCCTGGAAGTACAGGAGAGAGAGAGAGAGAGAGAGAGAGGGTTGGGGCAGACGGCAAAAGGGTTGGTCTTTACCTTTCTTTACTTGTGCTGCTGAGATGAGACCCTCGATTTGGGATTTTGATTTCTCGACTAGGTCTTCTGGGGGCGCAGCGTAGCGCACTAGGATGGGAGGGATCGGGTCGATCTCGCCTTCTGGGTTGACTGCCCTTTGGCGGATGGCTTGGTTGATTCTGTGGATGATTGGGTTGTACGTGTCGTCTATCGCAGCGTACTCTGACGGGTTTCTTGAACCGAGGGAGGTCAGTAGATGTTGAAATTGGAATTGCATGCTAGGAGGTAATTGTACCCATCGTCATCAGTGCCAAAGGTCCCCAGATCCATAGAGTCAACGTAGTCGCTCATGGCATCTGTGAGCTCGTCACCGGGGAGCAAGCGGTGATTCGTCGTGATCTTCTGTCCGCTGACGGTGATGACCTTATCAAGTGGCGGGAACTGGTACCCGCGAACATCCTCCGCGAAGGGGAGGGGCACGTCGTAGAGGCATTCCATGTCCGGCTCGATGCGTGGGGCCAGGAGGACGAGGACGGGGTCCTTCTTCTCCTTGACTACAAGCCGAGCGACGGCGTAGGACTCGAGCTCGTAGAGGGCGTGGATGAGGGAGGACAGGGCTAGCTGCGATTTTTCGTCAAACTTGCGGGCGACCGTCACGCACGTCTCTCCCATGTTGAGAAACGGCTCGTACTGTGTTGGGAGGTTTCTTGTTAGAGAGAAAGAAAAGGGACGGGTTTTGCATAGCGGGAAGAACACATCTCGGGACTATACCTTTTCGCAGGGAATGAAGCCAATTATGCTGAAAGTCTTGACCGTCTCGAGCTTGGTGACGTTCCACTCGGACTCGCTGATTGCTACCGCCGTGCGGCCGTACTGGTACCCCTTGGCCAGGGACTCAAACTCGACATCACGCTTGCCGCCCGGCGCGTCCGGATCGTTGATCTTGTACGCCCGCGCCGATTTAACCGCTGCGAAGCCAGCCGACGTCGACTCGACGCCCTCCATGGGGTCGCCGCCCTCAAGCTGCTGCGAGGGGCCGGGTTCAGCCGATACTACGACGGTGGAGGCGGTCGGGGCTTTGGCTTGCTTGGTCTTGAAGTAGCGCTCGACGTTGATGACTGCGGGCGTGGGTGGGATCTTGAGGTCCTCTGGAGGGTCAGCAAGACCAAGGGTCAGGGGTCCGTCGTATGTCTTGTAGGGCTTGACGGGTTTGAGGCGCGGCGTGTCAAGCTCGTCGATGGCCTCTGCAATAGTTGCAAATTGGGCATTGTCGCATTTGGAGACAAAATCCCTGAGGGTTTCTTCATTCTTTTTCTGTAGAGAACTGTTAATATTATGGAAGCAGAGAATGAGCAAAGATACCGGACCTTGATTGACGGCTTGTCCTCTTCCTTAAAGCCGAACTCTGCATCGTCAAAGTCCACGCCCCTGAAAGGTGTTAGTGCGGAGGCTACGGTGATGCAATGGATGAAACTCACAGGACAATCAGCTCAATCCCATCATGATTGATCTTCTTTGCAATCGAATCGACATCGTCTCCGTCAATCACAGACATGCCGTCAGTAATGAGGTAGATGCGCCGCTTATACTTGAGCTTCTTGGTAAACGTCTCAATCATGTCGACAGCGAGGACCACCGCGGAGACGGCATCGCCCGCATCCGTCTCGCTCGGCTTCACCGCATCTGTGAGTTCCCTCAGAGAAGTCATCGTTATTGGACCGAGCTCCTGCAAGACTGAGATGTTGCCGTATCCCTCTTCTTCCCCCATGGCGTTCTGGGTCTCATCCGTCTTGAGGCCAATGACGCCGACGGTCCATGTTTTGCGCGAGGCGGCGACTGTGGTTGAGATTTTGTCCCATACGTACCGCATGCTCCAATCCAGGTCTGATTCCGTGCGGCCGTTGTGGCAGTCGGCCATGGAAGACCCAAGGTCGACAATGTAGACTGATGCCTCCTTGTCCGCCATTGTGAGGATGATTAGAAGAAGTTGGGGATTTGGGATGGACGGAGAGTTCTAAAGGCAAGGCATTGAGCGCAATGCGATGCAAGGTCTTCCAGCATGTAAAAGACGATCTGAGCAGGCGATGAAGTGTTCCTTTAAGAAGAACGTTGGCGCACGGAGACTTTGACTTAGATCCTGGCTCAGTTTAGGCAGGTGAGGTCCATTGAGCTCCAGGCTCCGGCGCGACCTGGGTACACTGGGGAAGCGCGCTACAACTACACACTGGCTGTCGCCGACACGAAGTCACGTGGCGATAGCGATAAAGAGCCCAGCGAATCATTCATCTCTTGACTGTCAGCTTCTAATTCAATCCCAACCATGTCAGAAAGGTACTTCACCCTTCTTGAACGTATGTGAGAATTGAATTCGCGAGTTGAGCGTCACATTGTGAGGAATTGGTGTACAGCCAACTTTGTATGTGAAGTCTAGACGTTGGACTTGTAAGTAAGGCAAGGACGGAAGTTTAAGGACTCCGAGCTGGCACTGGTGCGAGGAATGGAGCTATGCCGAGGTGACCTCATACATTCGACGGGACCCCTGCACTCCTCACGAGCGGCTCGTTCCAGAAGGCAGCGCATCATTCTGCAGCCTCTCACTCAATGCAACCACTCTTCATCATCTAACCTCACTTCGAACGACATACCTATCATTGTCAAATACCTTGCATCAGTGACCACCGTCGCCCATCATGTCAGACTCCATCGCATTCTCCCCGGGTCCCTACCACATCATCTCGTAAGCCGTTCCCTCTCTCAGCTGCATCGAGTCAGATCATCCGTCGTCATTCGTTGATATTCTAACACTATCAACATAGCTATGGAGCCCTCCTAGGAACGACATTCTTCCATGTAAGTCACTATGACAATCCGG